>NC_083408.1:15865346-16171567 GCF_020745735.1 Hemiscyllium ocellatum
CTGTTTGCTGAGGTAGCTGAGCTGAGCGGAATAGTTTTCAGTTGAGTCTTCAACTGCGAAGTCCATCAGAGTGCTGTGTGGAAACTGTTTCTCTCTCCTGACCTTAAACTTCAACCTGGAAGCATGTACTCCATTGATGCTGGTTTTAAATGGGAGTTTGCTTATTGGGAGAGTTATGTATATTCGGCACAGCATAATTAAGTTGAGCTGCATGGGTTGAATTCTGTCGGGAATCTTTATTCTGTTCTCTGTGTTTCATTGTGTAATTTTATGCAACAAATTTTTGCCAGCTTTAAAATGTAGTAGTCAATCAGCTAAATTACTCTGGGTAATTTTCATTATACACTTACTGAAACAAATTGCCAAGTTATGTTCTGGACTACCTACTTAAGGCTGTTTTGAGTGGTCTCGCCTAGTCCATAACATCTCGGAGATGGAAGATGCCTCCTTGACACTTGGTACAAACCAATCACTTTCTCTCCTCATGGTCAGCAAACCATGTTAACGTAACGTGTGTGTGCCATTAGCAATCGGGCCTGGAGGAACAACATGGAGGGGTTTGCCTGTGCAGTATCTGCTTCATTGGTTTTCGTGCTGCAGCATCAATGACAACCTCCTATTTCAGTGTAATAGTTTGGTGGGGCTGAATGGCTTCTTCTGCTCATATGTCAGTGTCTCGAGGAACTGAATGTCTTCCTCCTGGTCCAAGGGCAGAGGTTCAAGGACTTCAATGGGCAACCCATGGTTCCTGCTTACCAGCGCATTGTGCTGACTCGACTCTATCTTCCTGAATTATAGAAGACAACCAGGAGGCTCGAAGAACACAACAAGCCAGTCAGCATCATGAGGTGGGAAAGTCAACATTTCAGGTATAACCGTTCTGCAGGACTGGGGGTGGAGGTAGAGAGCGCTGCAGGGAAAGAGGGAAGGGAGTGGTTGGGGTGGGGAGAGCAGCGGGATGGTGAGGTACGGGTACGTGGACACGTGGTTGGGCGATGGGAGGGATTAATCCAGTTGGGAGCTGGAAAACATCATCGTGAGGTGGAATAGAAGGGAGGGAGATGGGCTGGAAAAGGAGAAGGGTCATGGGTAGGAATGCTAGTTCAAATTGGAGAATACAACATTGCGTCCTCCAGGCTGTAGCCTTGAGAGGCAGAAGGTAGGATCTAGATTAGAGTGATGCTGGAAAAGCACCAGCAGGTCAGGCAGCATCCGAGGAGCAGAAAGATCGACGTTTCGGGCAAAAGCCCTTCATCAGGAACTGAGGCAGGATGCCTGCAGGGTGGATAGATAAATGAGAGGGGTGGGCGTAGGTGGAAAACAGCATAGAGCACAATAGGTGAATGGGGGTGGGGATGGAGGTGATAGATCAGAGAGGAGAGTGGGGGAAGGTGGCAAAGTGTACAACGGGTGAATGGGAATGTGGAAGGCTTTTTTGGAGTCTTGGATGAACGTGAGGGAGGAGATGCAGGTGCAGGTTTCGCCATTCTTGTGGTGGTATGGGAGGGTAACAGGAAGGAAAGGTGGTTTGTTGGGGAGCGTGGAACTGGCCACTTAGTCACGCAGGGAACGGTCTTTACAGAGAGCGGAATTGGGTGGGGAAGGAAATATCTCTCTGGTGGTGGGGTCCATTTGGAGGAGACGGAAATGTCTTCGGACGATGTGGCTTATGCGAAGGCTGGAAGGTTGGAAGGTGAGCACCGGGAGGATCTGTCCTTGTTACGGTTGGAGGGGTGAGGTTTGAGGGCGGAGGCACGGGGTGTGGACTAGATGCCATGTTTAACCACGTGGGAAGGGAAACTGCGGTCTCTACAGACGGAGGCCATCTGGTGTGTTTGATGGTGCAACTGGATCTCCTGGGAGCAGATATAGCGGAGGCGGAGGAATTGGGAATACAGGGTGGCATTTTTGCAGGTGGGAAGAGCTGTAATGCAGTTAGCTGTGGGAGTCGGTGGGTTTTAAAAGATATCAGTGTCAATTCGGTCTTCATTAATGGAGATAGAGAGGTCCAGGAAGGGAAGGAAGGTGTCAGCGATGGTCCAGGTGAATTTAAGGTCGGTGGAAAGCATTGGTGAAGTTGATGAATTGCTCAAACTCCTCGCGGGAGCACGAGGTGGCGCCAATACACTCTTCAATGTAGTGGAGGAGGGGTGTTGAATGGTGCCAGTGTAATTACGGAAGATGGACTGTTCTACGTAGCCAACAAAGAGACGGGCATAGCTAGGACCAATACGGGGTCCCAAGGCTACTCCTTTGGTCTGGAGAAAGTGTTAGGATTTGAAGGAGAAATTGTTCACGGTGAACACCAGTTCAGCCAAATGACTGAGAGTGTCGGTGGAAGGCTATAGTTGGGAACATCGCGAGATGAAGAAACGGAGGGCTTGGAGGCCCATGTCATGGAGGATGGACGTGTCGAGGGATTGGATATCCATGGTGAAGATGAGGCATTAGGGGACGTAGAAACGGAAGTCTTGGAGGAGGTGGAGGGCGTGGGTGGTGTCTCGAACGAACATGTGGAGTTCCTGGACGAGGGGTGATAGGACAGTGTCAGAGTCGGTGGAGACGAGTTCGATGGGGCAGGACCACGCTGAGACAATGTGTCGGCCAGGGAGATCAGGTTTGTAGATCTTGGGAAGAAGGTAGAATCGGACAGTGTGTGGTTCTTGTATTGTGAGGTTCGAAGCTGTGGTTGGGAGATCTACTGAGGTGATGAGGTTCTGTGTGGTCTGGGAAATTACTGTTCCGTGATGGGAGTTGGGGTCATGGCCAAGGGAGCGGCAGGAGAAGGTGACTTCGAGTTGGCGTCTGGCTTCAGCGGTGTAGAGGTCAGTGTGCTAATCTACCACTGCACACCCTTTATCTCCTGGTTTGATGGTGAGATTGGGATTGGAGCAGAGGGAGTGGAGGCTGCATGTTGCGAAGTGAGAGGTTGGAGTGGGGGAGGGATTTATACAGATTGAAGCAGTTAATGTCTTGGCAGCAATAGGAAATGAGCTCACCTTCCACCCGACTAACCTTCGCATAAACCATATCATCTGAATACATTTCTGTCATCTACAAACGGACCACCAGGGATACATTTCCCTCCCCACCCCTTACTTCCTTCCGCAAAGACCGCTCCTTCCGTGACTAGTAGGTCAGGTCACGCCTCCCAACAACTCACCCTCCCATCCTGGAACCCTCCCCTGCTACTGCAGGAATGGCAAAACCTGCGCCCACAACTCCCCCTCACCTCCATCCAAGGCCACAAATGAGCCTTCCACATCTATCAAAGTTTCACCTGCACGTCCACCAATATCATTTATTGTATCCATTGCTCTCGATGTAGTCTACTCTACATTGGGGAGAGTGGACGCCTCCTAGCAGAGCACTTCAGAGAACATCTCTGGAACACTCGTACCAAATCAAACCCACCGCCCTGTGGCCCGACATTTCAACTCCCCCACCCATTCTGCCGACGACATGCAGGTCCTGGACCTCCTCCACCGACGGACCCTCACTTCCATACGTCTGGAGGAAGAACGCCTCATCTTCCTCTTTGGAACAATTCAACCCCATGGCATCAATGTGGATTTCAACAATTTCCTCATTTCCCCTTCCACTACCTCGTCCCAGCTCCAACCTTTCAGATCAGCAGCGCACTCATGGTCTGTCCTAGCTGCCTATCTTCCTTTCCACCGATCCACTTCACCCTCCTCTCTGACCTATCACCTTGATCCCTACACTCATTCATCCGTTGTACTCTTTGCTACTTTCCCCCACCCTCCTCTCTGCCCTATCATCTCCATCCACAACCCCATTTGCCTATTGTACTCTATGCTACTTTCTCCCACCCCATCCCCTCTCATTTATCTCTCCACTCTGTAGCCACCCCGCCTTTATTCCTGATGAAGTGCCTTTGCCAAAAACGTCGATTTTCCTGTTCCACAGATGCGGCCTGACCTGCTCTGCTTTTCCAGCACCACTCTAATCGAGACTGTGGTTTCCAGCATCTGACGTCCTTGTTTTTACTTAGAAGATGCTCCTCATCGTGGCAAAAAGAGGAGGCCAGGGATGGTTACATCGGAAAGGGAGTGTGAAGGGGAATTCAAATGGGCGGTGACTGGGAGGTCAGGTCGGCCCCTGCAGGCCGGACTGTGATGCTCGATGAAATGTTTATGTTCGGTCTCCCCAATGCAGAGAAGACCACATCTCGAGCGCCTGATGTAGAAAGGTAGGTTGGAAGTGAGGTAGGTGAACCTCTGTCTGAGCTGGAAGTACTGTTTAAAGCCCTACAAGGAGGTGGAAGAGGCGATGTGCCAGCAACTTTTGCATCTTTTGCAGTCGCAGGAGAAGGTACATGGGCGTGATTGTGGTGATTGGTCAGAGACTGGCCTGGTGGTGGGATCGAAAACTAGTTTACTGCATCTGGTGCACCCGATTTGTTCTTCCTTGCGTTGGGAAGACCAAATGGAAATGAAGGGAATGTTTTCTTGAGTATTTCATTCGGGCTTGTTCGGGCTGACCTGACCTCCGAGTCAGTTTCTATTTCAATGATCTTTCCCAATCCCTTTCCGACATGGCTATCCTTAGACTCCTCCATTGCCATACAGAACCAAACCATAATTTGGTGCCACACATCTGGCACCTGTGCAGCCTACACCCCGGGGACTCAACATTGAATGTGCCAATTTCAAATAATCTCCCTTCCAATCCCCTGACTCCCTTCCTGGACCCTCCCCTACCTTCCATTCCTGTGAGCAACCCTTTGTCCAGCTACCAACTGGATTCAGCCCTCCCATCACCAACCGGCTGAAACACTTGATCTGTGTTCACTTGTCCCCATCTCTCCGCTCTACCTTCTCCTCTCACACCCGCCCCTTTATCTATAGACGCTTTACTTCTACCCACAGTCCTGACAAAGAGTTATATCCAAGGCGTTGACTTCTCAACGCCTTGACGCTGTCTTGCTTATTCTGTTCTTCCAGCCTCCTGCATGTCTATTTTGGATTCCAACAGTTGCTGTTTTTTAAAAATCTTCTTGTGTAATAAGCAGGAGAGAGTGAAGGTGTTGAGCGTCTTGTTAGCCAATAGGCCTGATGGGCTGAATGACTTTCTTATATTCCTGTTTTAAAAAGTGTGAGTTGCTGAAGGCGTTGCTGTTTTTATTTACAGTGGAAATGTTTTGTGTCCAGCAGCGTTTTTGACGAATGTTGCCGGGACATTGACAGTACAAGCTGGAATGTTGTCCAGCTTTGATACTTCAATACCTTCGGAGTTGACGCATTGTTCTGAACATTATATAATCTTCACAGAACATCCCCACCTCTGATCTTATGACAGAGGGAAAGGCATTGATGAAGCAGCTGAAGATGTTTGTGAAGAAGTTACCCTCAGGATTGCCCACAGAGATATCCAGGGACTGGGACGATTGATGTCCACCAGCCACATTGTGTTCTGAATGATCCAACCAGTGGAGAGTTTACAGCTGATTCCCATCAAGTTCAATTTTGTTCAGTCTCCTTGACACTTTGCTCAGTTTATTACTGCCGTAATGTCAGGGCCAATCACTCTCACGTTGTGTTCAAATGTTTTGTTCATGTCTATAGGCCAAGATATATATGTGTTGAGCGTTTCCTTCTCTCAGAGGATACTGACGGTTGGGACCAGACAGTTCGGGGCGGAAACATCACTGAAATGTTTAGGGGTTGGGAATGGGTTTCAAAGGATTTTGACCAGAGAGTCGAGAGCTACAAAGAATTGGGCACGAAAGAGAATTTGCGGCCGAGTGCAGATCACCCCCCAACCTCACTGAATTGAAGGTCAGGCCTGAGGGGCTATGTTGCCTGGTGTTATTCCAGTATACCCCATAGACCAGTCACTTTGTGGTCTCTTTAATTTCCTGTCTTACTGACTTCAAGTAGCTGAATAGACTGATCATGTTGCTGTGTAACTGGATACTGGTGCTGCATGATCTACTCTAGGTATAGTTTTAAAGACCCTGAGGGCTGATTAGGCCTGCTCCTGTAACAGGTATGGTCCGCGACATTTATCCACTTTCAAGCATTCTAGCACGTCCAAAATCTCCTCTTGCCTGTTGTCCGAAGCCTGTCGTGTCAAAGTCTTACTGCTTACTCTGCTACCAATGGCATGTCTCTCTACCCCTCCACATTTAGTTTTGGTCAAGGAAGGTAGGAGGCACTAAAGTGATGTACCGTTTGGGCCGTCAGCCCTCCTTGACACCTGGCCCCTGACTATCTGCTCCCCAGTGCAGGTCGCTGCTTGGCCTTGGAGAGAGTCTTACCAAAATCTTCTTTGTGGTAGGGGTGACTGTGCTGATGCAAATCCTCACCCCGTCAGGCAATTCGTATTGTCGCAGTCCTCTGGTCCTTTCTGTCAATTAGTATCGCGGTTATGTATTACTTGAATCCCTCGATTGCATTCCAAACTGTCACACTCCATAGTGAGAGAGGTTGATGCTTTTGTAGATACCGGGCTATTGGAATAGAACACCATTGGACATAGGGGCAACAATATGTCTATCCGCTCACTGAGTCTGCTCTTTCTTCGATTGGGTAATATTTATTGTGATAATGCCCCATTCCACTTTTCTGCGATTTCCCCATAAAAATATGCCTGTCTCAGCCTTGAAGATATTTAATGATCCAGCCTCAAGAGCCCTGCAAATTTTCTACAACTGTTTCCCTCTCACTGATGTGAGACTTGGTAGTCTTTAATCTGTGGATTGCCCAACCTTTACCTTGCATAAACTTCCAATTCTTCCTCAGCTCCTCTATCAATTCTCTAAAGGATCACACAGTCAAACTCCCTGAATCCAGGAACTGCTTCTCCAAACTGAAGACCGATTTATTGGATGTATTTAACACATTCTCTGGCTCTGTGAACAGGCTGTTCCCTTGATCCCTCGTACTCCCCATTCTTTCCCGTGTTAACCTCCTCCCCTTAATAAACAAAAAAAAGACTTTGGATCTTACACGCTAATGTTTTATCACCCCTACTTCTGCTCTACTGCTGACTTTGTAAGGTTAGCCCGACGCTTTCTATATTTTAAGACCCCCATTGACCTGTTCACTTCATACCTGCTTTAAGCTTCTCTTTCTTTTTGCATTCTGTTCTGAATTTGTGTCAACATCTGAGGTTCTTTGGGCTTGTTCATTTTTATCTTCCGTGCAACATGCTGGGCCGACACTGTCATCAATTCCGTTTTGATCAAATGATCCCCCAGCCTTGTTCTGCTTCAGTTTCACTCAGAAGCAACCTCACTTTGTCCTGATCCTGACATTTTTTTTCCATAGCATCTGCCTCCCCAATGCAAAAAGCTTTTATTTTCCAAAATTTCCAAAAATTTGATGTCTTTTCCTTAGCAAACTCAAAAACTGGTCCTGTAATGCTCTCCTACTTCTGCCTGGAACAGCTGAATGGCTTCGTTCCCCGCAGTGAGGCCCAGAACTGCTCTGCCCTTTGTTGTGTCTGCTCGATGTTGATATAAGAAGCTCTCTGGAATACATTTCAAAGCACCTGCCCCCTTTTAAGAAAAAAAGTATCACTGTCCTAATGAATGTTTGGAATTAAAATGCCTGAATATAATGATCCTATTATTGTTTTTACACACCTCAATACCTTGGTTATATACCTGCTCCCGTACTTTCCTTTATCTGGGGGTCTATAATATATCCCTAGCAGTGTTTCTGTCATGGTTTGATTCTGAGCTCTAACCACCAAGCCTCATTAGAAGATCCTTTCAGGATATCGTCCCTTGTTACGTCAGTAACTGACTCCATAACTAGTAAGGCAATACCCACCTCCTTTTTTACGCTCTATACTGTCCTGACTATAGTTCTGGTACCACAGAATATTGAGCTGTCAGCCCTGACCTCCCTCAAACACATCTCAGAATCGGCAAAAATGTCACACTTCTACATGTCACCTCGTTTCCTTATCATATCTGTCGACCTGATAGTATTACCAACACTAAGGTAAAGCACATCCAACCTGAAATAATTCACCTGGAATACTCTGTATATCGGAGTTTTTCAATCATTCATTGTTCATTATCAGCCTGGCCAATTCAAGAACCAAAACTGTAACACTGGGACATAATGAATATTTGTTGAATTTTAATTTCGTTTTCAGTAAATGTGTTCATCAAATGCAACTTTCTAGAACTGAATGAGTTTCGGCGGATTAGTTCCCTGCTCAGTGTGCAGAGGGGACAACCCTCAGTAATGGAGAAAGTGAGGACCACATATCCTCGTGATCGGAGTCTAAAATTGTGCCGCTGGAAAAGTACAGTCAGTCAGGCAGCATCTGAGGAGCAGCAGAGTCAAAGCTTTGTGCATCTGCCCTTTCCATGTTTTCCATTGCATAATACACAGGATATTAGGAAACATACTTGCTCTGGAAGCCAGCACTGTAGAGAGCCCTGTAATGGAGAGCACTTAATCAGTTGATTGGACGGGGAGTAAACACGTTGGAGTGAAATACAGTCTTAATGAACGTAAGGATAGAAAAATCCCTCGGCCAGAAGGGAAACATGCTAGGTTACTACAGGAAGGGAGGCAAGAGATTTCTGTGCCTTTGGCGATGGTCTTTGCGTCTTCACTCTCATTGGAGTAGCGTCGGATGATTGGAAGGTGGCAAATCTTACTCCCTTTGTCATGGAAGGAAACAAGGATTGTCCTGAGAATGACAGACCAGTCAGTGTTACATCAGTATTGTGCAAAGTGTTGCAAAGGATTCTGAAATATCATCGTTTGATTAGAACTAGTCAGCATGGCGTTGTGAGGGGCAGTTCATACCTCACAACTCGTTTGGGATTCTTTGAGGATGGGATTAAGCACACTGAAGAAGGGAGAGCAGTGAATGCCGAGCGCATGGATTTTAACAATGCGTTTGATAAGCTTCCCCGTGATAGTATCATTCAGAAAGTAAGGAGGCATGGCATATAGGGAGACCTATTTGTCTGGATACAGAATTGGCTAGCCCATAGAAAACCAGCCCATAGAAGGTGGTGGTAAATGAGAAGTATTTAGTGTGGAACTATGTGAGCAGTGGTGTTCCATAAAGATGGGTTCTGCGACCTCTGCTGTTTGTGATTTTGATAAATGACTTGGATGACGAAGTGGAAGGGTAAGTTCATAAGTTTGATTATGTAACACAGATTGGTGGAATTGTGGACAGTATGAAGGGCTGTTGTTGTTTGCAACAGGACATTGACAGGATGCAGGACTCGGCTGCTAAGTGGCAGATCGTGTTCAATATGGAAAACTGGGATACGATTCATTTTGGAAGGTCGAATTGGAATGCAGAATACATGGTTAAAGGCAGGATTCTTACATTGTAGAAGTACAGGGGGATCAGATGGTCCACGACATAGCTCCCATAGCTACCCAGGTTTATAAGGTTGTTAAGAAGGATAAACTAGGGTAAGGCACCTTGCACTGGAACATTAGTCTTTTGTGTGGTACTGTTCTTCATCACAACAGTCAGAAGTGAAGAATTGTTTCATCTACAGGATGGGCATAGACTCATTGCTTGAATCAGCCAATGTGATGAGGATAAATTCTACGTTATGGACAAACTGCAGGAGATCAATCATATTCTCATGTCTACCTTGAATTGGAAGCAAACACATACCGTTGAATAAAGTTCAAAAAATGTTCAGACACCATACCAGGGGAGAAATTAATACATGTTATCTGTATTTGATGGAGACACAGAAATACAGAGTGAATGTGCAATCTGGTCAAGAATCAAGTGGTAGAAAATGAAGTACATCAAAGTTTAATTTTCAATGGAACCAGATCCCAATTTTCCTGAACAGTGATTTTTTTCACCCAATCTCAATTTTGCAAAAGCAAGTTTTTCCCAATCACTGAAACTTCATCAACCATTCTTCTTCTTCCTTCCTACTCTTTTTTACACTCCTACTTCCCTTGCATTACCACTTCTGCTGCTACATATTCTTCCGCTGATGATATCTCTTCACATCTTTCTTCTCCCACTCCCACTGTAAGTTACACCAGTTCCCTAATTACTCCCACTGGCCATTCCTTTCCCTTTTTGCTTTCCAACAGGGTTGATGGGAACTGCTGGCTTCTGTGCTATTATTTGTCATCAGTGAATGATGAGATTTGGATGAACAATGCCCAACAGCAACAGACAATAGTGTGTGTCTGTCACTGTCCAATGCACTTTGAACAGGGTTGTTTAGTTCTCCATACAGTGTGGAACTTTTTTTCTGTCTCTGTGTCACAACACTTAACCAAAGAGCCTCATCACAAATAGGACAAACCTCTCCTCAGAATCAGAACTCCATGCATCAGTTTTTTTTTCTTGAACGTTGTGAGGACTGTGACCACATTGTTCAAACAAACCGTGTTCTATCATTTTGTTCTTTACCATTTTAACTGATTTTCCAATTTCATTTGAGGGTGATATCAGAGTAACTTCCCTTGTATCAAAGTAATATTTGAGTCATGTAGCATCATTCACACTCAGCAAACTGTGGTTAATGGAAATCAGAAGAAATTCTGTGCTGGTAATTTATTCAATGAACAATGACAACTTCCCGAGAGCTATTGGGAATGACAATTAAACTTTGCCCTTGTTAGTTCCTTCCAAAACCATGGATGGATTTGTCTTATTAATAACATCGATATACATCTGTTTTCACAGTTTGGTCTAAAGTCTCAGAAAAGTAAGAACTTGCTGGTTCAGTGTCACCCCAATGAAATCAGAGCATTACAATAAGATAACGATTCCGATTGTTTTCAATCAGTTACTTTCTGAGGACTGATCGTGCGATGTCAGTGCCACTGAGATCAATATTTTCTCTGTCCAACAGCATCACATCACATTGGCTCAGCGCTGCACTATTCCCCAATTCTACTTCATTCTCCACCTCATTTGCCATGCTCGCCAGATATACGAGGACCACAAGATGGAATAACTTAGAGATTCGTATGAGCATCTGGAACCTGCCACCCCATCTATGTCCTGCAATCTGAGTCCCCCCTCCCCCAAGCCCACCTCCTGTTGTGTATTCACCATCCCTCCTAACCTTTCACGCTCTAATTCTGATTGTTTCGTACTCAGCAAAGGTCTCAGCTTTATCCCTCTGTGCCCCCACTTTAACGAATTTCAAGAATGACATAATGTTGAACTTCTCTTCCATCGTCTTCTCCTCGGTGTCCATTTATTTGGGCAAAAGACTACTCCCCATCCCACAGCCCCTTCGCCTAGCTCAAACAATCTCCCTCCACCTGGACGCATTCCTCTGGCGATTACTTGATCTCAATCTGTTCATTGAGAACGTTCCATGTGAGTTTGGTTGTCTTAAATTCTCTATATCTGCTCACCCTATCCAACATATCAACATCTGAACAGACTGTATGCTGTATGCTTCGATCCAACCCTGACTATGTTATTCAGCCTGTACCGATAAGGGTGGTACTGCTGTAGTCTGGTGAAGTCACCTCGACATTTCAGAGGCTGAGTGCCAGCTTTCAGATACCTCCACATATCATCTACTGGTCCATAGCCTTACCATGGCACATCAGGCTATTTTATTAACTAAATCTGACATTTCATCTGGAGATTACCACCCACTCGCACCTCCCCCCGGCACACACCTCCACCTAACAGTCCCGAAGCTGATGGTCCTCTGGTAGCAGAGTTCGCTTTTATCTCCCCGTGAAAATCTACAAACAGTAATGCCCATGCAGACCATTGCTTCAGCCTGCTCCTGCCATACAGAGGTGGTGCACAGATACATACGTGAGCCCATGTTATGCCTGTTTCTTCATGGGGTACGTAGACCATTCCTTGTTCAAGTTCTTTTCCAGCCACCATCCACAACTATTTCTCCGAATCATATATGATATCATCTCTGCTGCTCCTCTCTCTTGTCCAGAATTGGATAAGTTCATTGTTTCCAATTTGCACCTCTCCCTCACTTTCACCTGGTCTATCTCTGACTGCTCCCTTCCTTTCCTCGACACCTCTGCTTCTATTTCTGGGGATAGACCTGTTACCGATATCCAGTATTAACACACCGACTCCCACATATACCTAGAGTATGCATCCACGCATTCTGTTTCCTGCAAAGATTCCATTCTATTCCTCCAGTTCTTCCGTATCCACCGCATTGGTTCTGATGATGTCAACATCATTAATGTGGCCTCTGAAATGTCCACCTTCTTCCTCAGACGAGAATTCCCCAGCACTGTTCTCGACAGGGCCCTCAACCAGTTCTGACCCACGTCGTGCACATCTACTCTCGCCCTCTCTCCTCCCTCCTGCAACAGTGTTAGAGTTCTCCTTGTACGTACCTTCCATCCCACTAGCAGTCACATCCTGAAGATCATCAGTCTTCATTCCCGCACCTCCAGCGAGATGCCACCACCAGACACATATTTGCCACTTCTCCCTTTTCCGCCTTCTGAAGTGACCATTTCCTCCAGAACACCCTGGTCCGCTCGTTATTCACTGCCCACATCTCCCCCCCCAACTCCCCCAGCCCCCACCACAGGTACACTTCACTTTCCCCTGCTGGAGGTGTTGCACTTTCCAATTTACCTCCTCCCTCGTCACTATCCAAGGGCCCAACATATCTTCCAGGTGAAGCAGCATCCATCCAACATTTCCCATAACCCAGTCAACTACATTCGCTGCTCACATTGTGATCTGCTCTAAATTGGGGAAAGTAAAGGTAGACTGGGTGAACACTTCAAAGAATATGCAAGCTGTAACTTTCAGAAGACCCTAAGTTTCCAGTTGCCTGCCAGTTTAATACCCCATCCTGTTCCCTGGCCAACATGTCTGCGTCAGGCTTGCTGCAGTGTTCCAGGGCATTTCAACCCAAGCTGGAAGAGCAACACCTCATTTTCCGCTGTTGGACCCTGCAGCCATTCAGACTCAAAATAATGCTCAATAATTGTAGGGACTGAATTCCTCAATGCCCCCTACCCAGACACCAGGCCTATTTCTCACGTGGCCTTACGTTACTCACCCCTTATTGTTAGCTACTAACAGTCTCCATTAACAGCTATTCAGCCTCTGCAATATATTAATCAACAGTTTAAGGGCTACCATCCTTTCTGATGAAGGGCCATTGAACTAGAAATGTTAATTCTGATTTATCTGCACGGATGCTGAAGAACTTTTGCAGCAACTTCGGTTTTTGTTTCAACAATGTCTCACAATGTTTTTGTATCACAATGCAATATGTCACTGGATATTTAGAGCTCTGTCAAACAAAGGAACTTTGTAATTTCTCATTTAATGTCCATAAAAAATACTCGAGACTCAACTGAGATAGCAGCTTCGCTTATGTCGTACAGATCAGTCAATTTGTCACAATTCAGAAAGAAATATAAAGTGATAGAGTGAAACTCAGCCGATCTGGCACGCTCTGAGCAGAGATACACAGAATTAACCTTTGACTTCAATATGAATTTTTCAGAACATTGTCACACCATATTCGATATGTTAGCTCTATTTCTCTCTGCAGATACTTCCTCACCTGTTGCCCTTCTACCATCATTTTCTGTTTGTATTTCATGTTTCCGTATCACTATATTTCATGTTTCTTGACAGGGATACATGCTGGATTTGGTTATATATGGAGAATGTCGTCCTTTCCTGTTCCTATTATAGTTGGTATGTCTGGGACACCTGTGTTACGGCCGAAATCTGTTTCTTCTTTAAGATTCAAAGGAAAAAAGAACACTTTTGTGATGATCCGGTAAATCTCACGAACTCCACTTTGTTTGAAAAGATATTTTAGATGCAGGAGAAATTCCATGAGATAATAGGAATAGAGTATTGATGGTGGAGCACTTCGCGTTCTTCGTTGAAAACGGCTTGTCTACCCCCTCTCCAAAGGCTTTGATTACATATTGCAACATTATTTACAGCAAAAGTGGAGGAAACCCAGCCCATTGTCCCTTCCAGCTTTTATCCTCCTGAATTGTCCCCATTGCCCTTCACATTTTGTGATTAGTGACAGTTTTTAATTGTAAGTATCCTGCTAGATATGAACAATATGATCAATTTCAAACAAAAAGAAAAACAGAACTTGAAGGGCAAGCTCAGCAGGTCTGGCAGTATCTGTGCAGAGAAATCAAAGTTAAAATTTCAGGCCCCGTGACCCTACTCAATCTGTATCTCCAATGATTAAATATGTGTATATAAAATATAGTTCTCTTTATCACATTTAATATTATCCTTTCAGTTTACATTGTTATTCAGCATTGCATCTCCCAAAGTTGGCTGTTTCCTTGTTATGCCTTAGATTTAATTCTGTCTGTTAGAAAGAGGGATGTTGACTTGGGAATATCATTGTACTCCCAATGCCGTCTCCACAGCCATTGCTCACATTCCTCCTATCTCCCAGCCAATGTCATGTTCATTCGAACCTGACTCATTAATTTATAAGTCTTAATGAATACGTCCATTGCAATTATTACTTTTAGTTTTAGACTGAGGCCAAGTAGTCTGTAAATTTATGTATCAATTTATATATATATATATATATAGAGAGAGAGAGAGAGCAGTGAGAGGAACATTTAGAGAAGTCCATCCTTCCTGTCTATGTTCAAGGCGACTATGTCCAATGACAGTCTGTTCGCTAGCGTTTGTTCCCATGGAGGAGAGTTCAGCACAGTAACAACATCCTGATTGTGATTCTTTTGGGGGGTGGAGGGAAATTTGGAGCGATGGTTACAGCATAGTAAACGGACAATAGAGCAGAAAGATGTAGCCTACGAAAAGAAAATATTCTTATTCTCCATCACAACTTTCTTCACTAAAGCAATTGGTGATGGGAGATGTGACCAATAGCCAGCAAAGTCACAAGTAGTCCAGTCCAGATATATTCTGAATTGAATGTGCTGTATTGATGGCAGGGACTGTTTGCTCTGTGATTGATGTCAGTCTCCATGCAATGCAACTGTGTCACTGGATATTTTCCCTCTCCTATGAGTAAGAGGCTTAATTCAGTGCGCTAACCCACAGTAGCAACAGATGCATCAGCTCCAACAGTAACAGAGATCAACAGCTGCATAGATCTGAATCTGAGAATAGCGGACTTGAACATTACAACAACGGAGAGGGGTTTTTCCTTGAGTCTTTTTCAAGATTCCCCACTCATGGGGATTTCTACCATATCGGATATCAGCAGTGCTGATGCTTATTCTGGGCAGAGTGGAGGGTGTGCTCCTAACCTACTGTCGCTATTGTTGGTGTTCTCTACCTCTGTCCATTCATTAATCCTATAAACAAGTTTGAAATTCGTTGCAATTTCTGTTATCTATATTTGTCAGAGAAAAAAAAACTATTGTCTTCAGTTTCAATTGCAATCTCCTTTCATTACCCATGAACTGCAGACCACTCCCTCACAAACATCTGCGACCAAAATTGTGCACAACTTCGAGATCCTTTTTTGCTCTGAACTGATTTATGTCTCCTGTTTTCTCTGTCTCCAAACCTGTCCACTCCCAGTTCCTAATCTTCATCTCTGTGTCAGTATTGTGGCTGAGAAAACCATTGGCTTCACGTTGGTAAAATTCAGAATTAATGTTTCAAGCTCTCTTCTGGCCATTTTTCCAATTACAAATATTTAAATCACAAAATTGCTCTTGTCTCTGACGTTACGTCATGTATGATTGTAGGAATGTCGCTAGGTGTAATTCAGAAGCAAAGCTTATTAAACCAAAGATATTATTTCAAGTGATTTGTTTCAACTCTACCACAGCTGATGCCAGAACTTAAATAAAAAATGAAAAGAATTGGAACAGAAGTGAATTTCACGAAAAGCAAACATAAAAACAACATTTTGTCTGAAAACCTTCTTCTTTCATTGGTCACCTTCGGTAAAAAAAAATCTAATGTTATTACCCGGTCTGGATTAATTGTGACTTGAAACCCAAGACAATGTGCTCAACTTAATATTAGCCTGTGGAATGGCCTCATTATCAGGGTAATTAGCGATGGTCACCAAATGCTGCACTTGGCAGTGATGCCAACATCCCAGGAATTAACAAAATTGAAGGTGAAATCAAATAAAGGAAGTGGCTGAAAATCTGAAATTATAGAAAGAAATGCAAAGAAAAGAACAGAAAGTGCTGGGAAACTTTCCTGAACTAAAAGAAGCTGGAAAGGAGTGTGATTAATACCGTTGACAGGGAAGTCTGCTTTGAAGGGAAGGAGGAATCAATAGAGAAAGAGAGATATAGAAGAAAAAGAGTAAACAAAGAGAATGGTGATCAGCTGGGCTGGAAATAAAATATAAAATTCACCTCATTTATTTTTCGCCTTTCTCATCTTCCTAAATATCATGCCCTTGTAAATACCCCGCTTTTCAAAAGTTTGCTTTTCGCCACTTCCCTTTCCGAATGACTTTCATTAGGACATCGTTTCACTAACCAAAAGAAAGCCGAACAGGATTTTCACTTTTACAAAGAAAGCCGGAATTTTCCCATATAAATTAGTGTTACTGCACTTTACACCATATCAGCTTGCGAACGGTTTCGTAGGAACACTGTACGTACAAAGTGAGGGAAACTTGTATATATCTAAGATCATGTTTAAAGCGATTGGATTCCCTCTGTCTGTCCTCCGTAAGTGTGGTCATCTTCTTATATTCATTAATTAGATACGGGTATTTGACATTTTTCCAGTTGCCCGTGAGAAGACCTTAAGCCACTGCAGTCCACGTGTTTGATCTAATTTGGTTTCACTTATTTTAGTCAAATTACAATGGAAAGGTTTGTTTTAATTATAGTGCAGGTACATGACCTTAAACAAGAAAACAGAGATCACAGGGTCCTTGGACAGAGTGAGACATACAAGGTTACAGCTTCACAGGAGGTGTGCAAAGTAAGATCGACATGAGCAAGATTAATATTATTTGAAAAGTGAGAGAAGTCAATTTGTCAGTCTAACAATGGTAGGGAAGGAAGTGTTCCCGAGCATGCTGGTCCACGTTTTCAAGCCTCTGTGTCTCCTCCCTGTTGGAAGAGGTTGTCGGAAATCATTACGGGTTTGAGAGAGAGATCTTTGATATTGCAAGTCTTTCTGCGACAATGACAAGTATAAATGGACGGAAGGTTGTCTTCCGTGATGGGCTTGGCTGTGCACATAACCGTCTCTAGTTTCTTATGATCCTCGACAGAGTAGTTACCATGTCAGGTCATTATGCATCCGAATAGAATGCTTTGAGTTGCCAGCATGCAGAGCACTGGGAAACGGGCGGTTTCAAAATAGTTAGATGTAACAATTGGCTGTTAAATGGAAACCCAACTTCTGGTTGCTGTTTTGACAACAATTGAAGTTAAATTGATAATTTTAAATTTTGTCTTCTAAACCAAAACTTTGTTGAGTAAATTGTATTGCCAACATCGAACCAATGAGCCATCAGCTGCTTCAAACGTACAGAGAAGCCATCACCATCACAACAAAGGAGAAAGAAACAGAAAGAAACGGAAGGAGAGAGAGAACACAGCGAGGGAAAGAGATGGACAGTCAGTCAAAGAGAGAAAGGAAACAAAACAAGGAAACAAACAGTCACATGTGCAGGGAGAAGGGAAGATAATAGGTACAGGTTAAAAAAAACAGAAGACGGGAAGAGGAAAACATAAGGAAATAGACACTGTGAGAGAAACAGTGAGAGACAACGGTCACAGGGAGCTGGGGATAGGGTCAATGGCAGCTGGGGGAATGGGAGGAGCTGAGGGGTCAGGACCGGAGAGACCTGGTCGCGAGCCCTGGAGGGACCTGCGAGTAGTGAGGTGAGGATTTATTTTGTCCTGTGCCAAGATATACAGGAAGATCATGGTAAGCAATGATGTACTGAACGATGGCTGTAAAACATGTCTGACAGGCATACCGGTTATGCTGCTCAGGGCGTGCCCTAGGCGAGATCAATATGAACAAAATCAGCATTATCTGAGATTACAAATTCCATTCATCAGTCTAATAACAGCTAGGACGAAGTTGTTTCTGAACTTGTTGCTCTGTGTGTTCAAGCGTCTGTATATTTTAGCTTGATGGAAGAGGTTGTGGGAGATCTTTACAGGCATATGATGGGTGTTTCATAATGTTAGAACAAAGAACATTCCAGTACAGGTACAGGCCATTTGGTGGCCCAACCCTGCGCCGATCCAAATCCTCTATCTCAACCTGTCTTCTATTTTCTAAAGGTCTGTATCCCTATGCTCCCTGCCCATTCCTTTAACTTTCCAGAAACACCTTACATGGACCACGACTGGTCACAATTCTCCATTTTGAGGAACTCCCTTCCCCTACTACGCTCAGTCCCCTGTTGCCAAGCCAGTTCTTTATTCATGTAGCTAGCATGCTCTGGGCACCATGTGACTTCACTTTCTCCATAACACGACCATGGGAAATCTTATCAAACGTCTTGATGTCCATGTACGTGACATTTACAGCCCCTCCCTCATCAATCAACTTTGTCACTTCCTCAAATAATTCTATTAAGTTGGTAAAACATGACGTTCCCTGCACTAAACCATGTTGCCTGTCACTGGTAAAACGTCTTGATGTCCATGTACGTGACATCTACAGCCCCTCCCTCATCAATCAACTTTGTCACTTCCTCAAATAATTCTACTAAGTTGGTAAAACATGACGTTCCCTGCACTAAACCATGTTGCCTGTCACTGGTAAGACTATATTCATCCAAAGTAGAATAGATCATATTCCCTCAGTATCTTCTCTCGCAGCTTCCCTATCCTAGATTTCAGGCTTAACGGTCTATAATTAACTGGAATATTCATGCTACCCTTCTTAAACAAGGGATTAGAAATTTTCCAGTCCTCCGGGACCACAGTTGTGTTCAAGGATGTTAAAAAGATATCTGTTAAGTCCCCAGCTGTTTCCTCCCTCCCTCCCCTCAGTATATTTGGATAGATGTTGGCAGCCTTTCTGTGGCAACGAGCCATGTAAATAGAATCAATGGTTGGGAGAATGGAGTACGTAATAGCATGTGCTGTAAGCACAATCTTCTGTAGTTTCTGATGGTCCTGGGCAGAGTGTTGCCGTACCAGGCCATTACGCACCTGGACAGTCTGCTCACAATACTACATCTGTAGAAGTAGTGCATGGTAAATATCCTGAGGCAAGTGTGGAAGGAGAGATGTTTTTGAACCATCTTGACTGTCACATCCATGTGACAAGTCCATGGTAAGTTGCCAGTTATCATCACATCGAGGGACTTGACGCTCTGCGCTATCTGAACCGTTGATGCAGATAGGGGCATGTTCCCCTCCTTTCGTTTTAAAGTCAATGATCCGTTCTTTACCTTTGCCGAATTTGAGAAGGAGGCTATTATCATTCCACCATGCCACCAAACCCACTATCTCCTTTCTGTGTTCAGACTCATCGTTGTTTGATATCCCTCCTGCTTTGGTGATGTCATCAGCAAGCTTACAGTTGGCATTATTTGGAATTTGGCAACACCGCCACGTGTGTACTGGAGTACAGTAGTGAGCTGATGACGAAGCCATGTATGTACAGGGAGTCCAATAGGGTGCTGATTACACAGCCGTATGTGCACAGGGAGTACAATGGGGGACTGCAGACACAGCAGTATGTATACAGGGAGTAGAGTGGGGGTCTGAGGACACAGCTGTGTGTGTACAGAGAGCACAGTAGGGAGCTGAGGACACAGAAGTTTGTGTACAGGGAGTGCAGTAGGGGGATGAGAGCACAGCTGTGTGTGTACAGGGAGTACAGTTGGGGCAGAGGGCACATCTCTTGGTATACAGGGAGTACAGTCGGGGGTGAAGGCAAAGCCGTGGGTGTACACGGAATACAGTAGGGTGCTGAGGGCACAGCCGTCGGTGGCCATGGAGTACAGTAGGGGGCTGACAGACATGGCCGTGTGTGCACAGGGAGAAACGTAGCGAGCTGAGGGACACAACCTTGTGTATACAGGGAGTACAATAGGGGCTGAGGACATAGAACATAGAACATAGAACAATACAGCACAGAACAGGCCCTTCGGCCCACGACGTTGTGCCGAACATTTGTCCTAGCTCAAGCACCTATCCATGTACCATTCCAATTGCTGCTTAAAGGTCACCAATGATTCTGGCTCTGACACTCTCACAGGCAGCGCATTCCATGTCCCCACCACTCTCTGGGTAAAGAACCTACCCCTGGCATCCCCCCATGCCTTCCACCCTTCACCTTAAATTTATGTCCCCTTGTAACACTCTGTTGTACCAAGGGAAAATGTCTCTGACTGTCTACTCTATCTATTCCACTGATCATCTTATAAACCTCTATCAAGTCACCCTTCATCCTTCGCCGTTCCAATGAGAAAGGCCGAGCACATTCAATCTATCCTTGTACGACTTATTCTCCATTCCAGGCAACATCCTGATAAATCTCCTCTGCACCCTCTCCAAAGCTTCCACATCTTTCCTAAAGTGGAGCGACCAGAACTGAACGCAGTACTCCAAATGTGGCCTTACCCAAAGTCCTGTACAGCTGCAACATCACCTCACGACTCTTGAATTCAATCTCCCTGCTAATGAAAACAAATACACCATCGGCCTTCTTACAAGCTCTATCCACCTGAGTGGCAACTTTCAAAGAGCTATGAACATGGACCCCAAGATCCCTCTGCTCACACTTGATAGGTTTGTACTCCATCTGCCACTCCTCAACCCAGTTCTGCATCATATCTAAGTCCCTTTGCAGCCGACAACAGCCCTCTTCACTATCCACAACTCCACCAATCTTCGTATCATTTGCAAATTTACTGACCCACCCTTCGACTCCCACTTCCAAGTCATTAATAAAAATTACAAACAGCAAGGACCCATAACCGATCCCTGCGGATCTCCATTAGTAACTGGGCTCCATGCTGAATATTTACCATCTACTATCACTCTCTGACTTCGACTGGTTAGCCAGTTCTCTATTCAACTGGCCAAATTTCCCACGATCCCACGCCTCCTGACTTTCCACATAAACCTACCATGGGGAACCTTGTCAAATGCCGTACTAAAAGCCATGCAGAATACACCCACTGCTCTACCCTCCTCCACATGCTTGGTCACCTCCTCAAAGAATTCAATCAGACTTGTAAGGCAAGACCTACCCCTCACAAATCCGTGCTGGCTGTCCCTAATTAAGCATTGTCTTTCCAGATACTCATAAATCTTATCCCTCAGTACCCGTTCCATTACTTTACCTACCACCGAAGTAAGACGAACTGGCCTGCAATTCCCGGGGTTATCTCTACTCCCTTTGTAAAGGGGCACAACACTCGCCACTCTCCAGTTCCCTGGTACCACCCCCGTTGACAGTGAAGACGAACAGATCATTGCCAACAGCTCTGCAATTTCCTTTCTTGCTTCCAACATAATCCTTGGATATATCCCGTACGGCCCGAGCGACTTGTCTATCCTCAAGTTATTCTTAATGCCCAACACATCTTCCTTCCTAACATGCATCTCCTCTAGCTTACCAGTCCG
This sequence comes from Hemiscyllium ocellatum, assembly GCF_020745735.1. Classification (NCBI taxonomy): domain Eukaryota; kingdom Metazoa; phylum Chordata; class Chondrichthyes; order Orectolobiformes; family Hemiscylliidae; genus Hemiscyllium; species Hemiscyllium ocellatum. The sequence continues at coordinate 15,886,856 of NC_083408.1, forward strand.
TTTCATACTCTCCTCTTCAACAATACGGTCCCTCTCATTTGTAAATACTGAAGAAAAGTACTCATTCAAGACCTCTCCTATCTCTTCTCACTCAATGTACAGTCTCCCACTACTGTCTTTGATCGGACTTACCCTCGTTCTCGTCATTCTCATGTTTCTCACATACGCATAAAAGGCCTTGGGGTTACCCTTGATCCGGACCGCCAAAGATTTATCATGCCCTCTCTTAGCTCTCCTCATCCCTTTCTTCAGCTTCCTCCTGGCTATCCTGTATCCTTCCAACGCTCTGTCTGAACCTTGTTTCCTCAACTTCATGTAAACTTCCTTCTTCCTCTTTCCTAGATAATCAACCGCCCTCGTCAACCAAGGTTCCCTCACACGACCATCTCTTTCCTGCCTGACAGGTACATACGTATCAAGGACATGTCGTATCTGTTCCTTGAAAAAGTTCCACATTTCAACGACATACTTCCCTGACAGCCAATGCTCCCAACTTATGCTCTTCAGATCCTGTCTTGCAGCATCGTATTATCCTTCCCCCAATTGTAAAACGTACCCTGTTGCACACACCTATCTGGCTCCATAACCAAGGCGAAAGTGATAGAATTGTGGTCGCCATCACCAAAATACTCACCCATTAACAAGCCTATCACTTGTCCCCGTTCGATACCAAGTACCAAATCCAATATGGCCTCCCCTCTAGTCGGACAATCTACATACTGAGTTAGAAAAGCTTCCTGGACACACTGCACAAACACCGCCCCGTCCAATCTACTTGATCTAAAGCGATTCCAATCAAAATTTGGGAAGTTGAAATCGCCCATGACTACTACCCTGTGGCTTCTGCACCATTCCAAAATATTTTTTCCCAATCTGTTTCTCCACATCTCTGCTGCTACTTGAGCGGCCTATAGTAAACACCCAACAAGGTGACTGCTCAGTTCCTATTTCTGACTTCAGCCCATACTACCTCAAAAGGCAAATCTCCCAGATCTACCTTTCTGCAGCCATTATACCATTTCTAATTAGCAACGCCACAGCACCTCCTTTTTTTAGTACCACCCTCCCTAATCTTACTGAAACATCTGTAACCAGGAAGCTGCAACAACCATTCATGTCCCTCTTCTATCTACGTTTCCATGATGGCCACAACATTGTAGTCCCAAGTAGCGATCCATGCCTTAATTTCAGCCACCTTATTTCTGATACTCCTTGCGTTGAAGTATACAAACTTGAACCCATCTCTGTGTCCACAAGTATTCCATGTCAGTGTTGCCTTCTCCAGAGCCTCCCTACATTCCTGGTCATCCTGAAAAACAGCTAACCTACTTGCTGGACTACAAATCCGGATCCCATCCCCTTGCCAAATTAGTTTAAACCCCCCGAAGAGTGCTAACAAACCTACCTCCCAGGGTATTAGTGCCCTTCTAGTTCAGGTGCTACCCGTCCTTCTTATACAGGTCCCACCTTCCCCAGAATGCTGTACATTTGTCCAAATACCTGAAGCCCTCCCTCCTACACCATCCTTGCAGTCATGTGTTTAACTGCCCACTCTCCCTATTCCTTGCCTCACTGTCACGTGGCACCGGCAACAACCCTGAGATGACGACTCTGTCCTTCCTAGCTTTTAGCTTCCCAGCTTCATTCCCTGAGCTCCTGAATGACCTCGCACACCTCTTCCTACCTATGTCTTTGATACCAATGTGTACCACGACTTCTGGCTAAACATCCTCCCCCGAAGGATTCTGAATACACAGCCGTTTGTGTACAGGGAGTACAGTGGAGGACTGAGGACACATCCTCCAGGAGCTCCAGTGTTGAGTGCTAATCTGTCGGAGGTAGATACCTATCTTCACTAATTGTGGTCTGTTGGCCAGAAACCGGGGTATCCAGTTACATAGGGTGGAGCCACGACCAAGGTCACAGAAGGTTGAGCTCAGACTGGAGGGGATAATGATGTTTAATTTGGAGCTGTCGTCAATGAGCAGGAATCTGGTGGAGGTGTCTTTGCCGTCCAAATGTCCAAGGATGAGTGCAGGGTTTGGGATACAGCATCTGTTGTGGACCCGTTACATCAGTCGGCATATTATAGGGGATCAAGTCAGGCTGGGAGATTGGAGGTGATGTGGGCCATAACCAGCCTTTCAAATGACTCCATGTTTATTGAGGAAAGAGCCATGAAAGCATGAACTTTCTCACTTACAAGATTGATGTTGGGCTTCTTGAAGCGGGTTGGGGCTTCAGTTTGTGGGAGGGAATGGCTGAAATTGTGAATCCCTCTGCCAGTTGGTCCTCACAGTATCTGAGTGCTCAGCCGGGAAAACTATCCAGTCCCGTCGCTTTCCTTGATTTGACATGCAGGAAGACTGATCATGCCTGCAGCGGTGATAGCGGGTACAGGTACATCCGAGGCTGTCGGGTCAGGTTTCAGCCTGGCAGTCACACAGTTATTCATCATAGACATCCCCTCGCCGACCTCCCTCCATCGACATCAATACACAGTGACATGGTTGATGTGAGCACCACTCAGTGTTGCGACGGAGTGATATCAATAGACTGCGATTCTGCGCCATAATGAAGTAAACTCACAACAAAAGGGTGTAGGGTGCGCTTATACTGAGAGTCAGTGGTGCAGGAAGTGAAGACTTTACAGGTGTAATTCAAGTCACACCACTGCTTCAACCTGAATGGAGTCAAGCACCTGAATGTTGTGCCTTGTCGACGGTGGACGGTCCTTAGGGAGCCAGGAAATGTATTATATATGAACAAACTGAACAAAGGACTTGAAGACAGTTTTGCTAAGCTTGCAGATGATATTGAGGAAATGGAGAAGCTACAGGAAGTCTTGAACAGTTTAGGACTGTTGAAAAACACGTGGCTGATGGAACACGATATGGGAACGTGTGGGAATATGCATTTTGGTAGGCGGAATAGAGGAGACACTATGTTCTAATAGGATCCATTAAATCGGAAGCACAAAAGGATTTTGAAGCACTCGTCCTCTCTTATGGTTAACGTGCATGTTCAGTTGGGGGTTAGGAAAGCAAAAGCAATGTTCACATTCATTTCAAGAGAGCAAGAATGCAAGACGGGAGACATACTGCTGAAAACGTAATGGGCTATGGACAGACGGCATTTGGCCAGTTGTGAGCTGTTTTGGACACTATCTCTGGAGAAAGATCTGCTAGTGTTGGAGGTGATCCATCCTGGGGATGACAGCCTGTCATATGAGCCGCAGTGTGTACTTGATGGAATTTAGAAGAATTGCGGGAGGTGGGGAGGGGTCTGATTGAAACTAATGGATTACTGCAAAAATTGATACAGTCAGTGTGCAGAAGATATTTCCACTTTTCATAGAGACAATGACAAAATGGCACAGTATCAGAGTGAAGGAATGGGATGAATGGCCTAAATCTATTGTTATATCTCATGCCGTTTAGGTATTATTCCATATAGACTTGTAAGTCCCTGACCTGCTCTTGTAACCCTGATATTTGGATTTTGATTTGACTTCACGTTCTGCTCAATAGCAACCCCTGTGATATGGATGGTGGGGAGATTCAATGTCAGCCTGTATTCCATTGATATTTTGAATATAAGCTGCTGTCAGTGAGTCTCATCTGGAGGGAATACATTCTCTCTAGAATGATTGTCATTTTCAGTCTGGTATTTTCGAAGGATTGAACTTGTTACGGCAGTATTGTTGATTTAAACAAAACGGGTGCAATTTATCACAGCATTCAGCAACAATATGTCATCGAATACTGAACACGTTTCTAATAACAGAAAAGTCTAAGAAGTTCAATTTTAGAAACACTGCTTTGCTGTTTGTGTTCAAATCAGATAACCTGTCCCATCGAGATGCACAACTTGGAACTATTTTTAAAGATTTTTTTTGGATGTGGGCAAAGCTGGATGTACCCAGCATGTCTTGCCCGTTCCCAGTTGCCCTTGAGAAGGTGGTGCTGAGCTGCCTTCTTGAACTGCTGTAATCTACCTGCTATGCGGTGACCCACTAGTAATTAAAGAGGGAATTCCAGGGTTTTCAGCAGTAGCAGTGAAGGGACGGCAATACATTTCCAAATCAGGATTTTGCCTGGTTTGGAGGGGAATTTGACGGTGGCGGTGTTACCAAACGACAACTTCCCTTGTCATTCCAGATTGTTCGTGAGATTGGAAGGATCTATCTGAGGAACTTCGGGGAATTTCTCCATTGTGTCTTCTAGATAATGCACACTGCTGCTCCTGAGTAAGCATGGCGAAGAGAGTGAATGGTTGTGGATGTGGTGCAAATCAAATAGGCTGTTTTGTCTTGGATTGTGTCAAGCTTCTTTTGTATTGTTGGGGCAGCACCCATTCAGGCAAGTGAGGATATTGTATCTCATGCCTGACTTGTGCCTTTTAGATAATGCACAGGCTTTGGTTAGTCAGGAGGTGCGTTTCTCGTGCAGTAATCCTAGCCTCTGATCTGCTGTTATATTCATGTTGCGACTCCAGTCGGGTTTCTGGTCAATGATACCACCTCGCCTCCCCCCCCCCCCCGCCCCGCAGGATATTGATAGTGGTGGAGTTTAGTGATGATACTGCTGCTGAATACGAAGTGTTTATATTTTTTCACATTGATGACAGTCATTGTCTGAATTTATGTGGCAGAAATGTTACTTGCCAGTTGCCAGCCTGGATATTGCCCAGATATTATTACTGCTTCCGTATCTGAGCATTTGCGAATGGTGCTGAACATTGTGCAGTCATCATCGAATATCCCCACTTCTGACCTTATGATGGAAGCGAGGTCATTGTTGGAGCAGCTGAAGATGTTTGGACCTAGGACATTATCCGAAGGGACTACTGCAGAGACGTTCTGGAGCTGAGATGACTAGCCTCCAACAACAATACCATCTTCCTATCTGTCAGGTATGACTCCAGTAATGGAGTGTTGGCCATCTATACCGTTTTTGCTTGGGGTCCTTGATGTCACATTTGGCAGAATGCAGCCTTGATATCAAGGGCTGGAATTCAGTTCCTTTTTCTATGTTTGAACCAAGGCTGTGACTAGTTCAGGAGCTGAGTTACCCTGGGAATACCCAAAGTGGGTTTCACTGAGCAGGTTATTGTTGAGCAGGTGCTGCTTGATAGCACTGTTGATGGCACCTTCCATCACTTTACTGATGATGCAGAGTAGACCGATTATGCGATATTTGGACGGGCCGAATTTGTCCTGCGTTTTATCTACAGAACATACTTCAGCAGCTTTTCCCCATTGTCGGTTTGTAATCATTCTGGAACAGCTTGGCTATGGGAGCTTGATGTTCTGGAGTACAAGTCTGCAGAACTATTGCTGGCATGTTATCAGGGCCCATAGCCTTTGCAGTATCCAGTGCTTTCAACCGTTTCTAGATATCAGTTATTCGAATTTGCTGAAGACAGCTATCTGTAATGTTGGGGACCACCGGAGGAGGCCGAGATGGATCATCCACTCAAAACTTCTGACTGAAGATTGCAAAGAAAAGCTTCAGCTTTATGTTTTGCACAGATGTCCTGGGCTCTTCCATCATTAGGTTGGAGATATTTGTGGAGACTCGTATTCCGATGAGTTGTTCAATCGTCCGCCACCATTCGCGATCGGATTAGCAGGAATGAAGAGCTTAATTCTGATGCATTTGTTCTGTGATCTCTAAACTCTGTCTGTCCCTGCTGTCTGTCCCTGTTATGCTATCTGGCAGGCGAGTATTTCTGTTTGGAAGCTTCAGCAGAGGAACATTTTATCTTTACTTATCCCTGGTTCTGCTCCTGGTATGCCGCCCAGCATTCTCCATTGAACCAGGGTTAATCCTCTCGTTTGAAGGCAATGGTTGAGTGGGGGATGTCATGGGCCGTGTCGTTACACCAGATTGTGCTGGAGTATAATACTGCTGCTATTGATGGTCCACGGTGTCTTGTGGACGCTCAATCTTGAGTTGCTAGATCGGATAAAAGTCTGTGCCATTTAACATAGTGATAGTGCCACACAACACAATAGAGTTTATGGAGACAATAGGCTTTGTCTCCACAAGGACAGTGTGGTGGTCACTTTTACCGATGTTGTCATGGACATATACATCTGTAGTTGGGAGATTGGTAAGGATGAGGTCAGGTATGTTTCTTTCCCCCTCTCGTTCATTCCGTCACCACCTTCTGCAGACCCAATCTAGTAGCTATGTTCTTAGGAGCCGACCAGCATGATCCGTCGTACTGCTGCCATATCACTCTTGACAGTCGACTTTGAAATTCCCCAGCCAGAATACACTTTGTGCTCTTGCCACAGTCAATGCTTTCTCCATGGAGGCGGACTGATTCAGCTGATTCAGCTGAGGAACGATGTTACGTGGTAATCAGTAAGAGACTCCTTTGTCCATGTTTAATTTCTGTTATTTCTGTAAGGTATGATTCCTTGAATATGGCTATGTCAGGCTGTTGCTTAACTAGTCTTTAAGGCAGTTGTTCCAGTGTTGGCACTAGACCTAAGATGTTATTCATGTAGACTTTGCAGGTTCTAAAGTGATTTTTTTAATATTGAAATTCCGGTGCACATTTCGGTACCATCCGGTTTCATTTGTTTGAAAATTTGTCGCGCTTTGTGCAACTGAATGACTCATTAGACCATCTCAGGAGGCAGTTGAGAGTCAATGACATTGTTTTGGGTCTAGAGTTGCTTGTCAGCCAGACCAGGTGAGGATAGAAGATTCCTTCATTGCAGGATATTGGTGAACCAGATGGACTTTTCTGTCAGTCGGCAATGATTTCATTTTCATCTTAATTCCAGGGATATCTTTACATTATTGAATTGAATTTCCACCATCTGCAGTGGCGGGATTCAACCTGTATCCACAGAACAGGAGCTGATTTTTTTGGATTGATAATCTATCGGTAACACCATGAGACCTACTTGGAACCACATGTTGTACTCAGCTGCCATTTGTGTTACCCTGTTTTTCATTCATTGTTTATGTTAAGCTGGAATTTCCTTCATTAAATCCTGATTGAAATACACAGGCATGAACGCCCTCTCGACTTCTTGAATTTCATTCAGTCTGTTTTGTTTGAACAGACATTTCAAAGCAACTGTTCAACAGAGAAGAGCAGGAAAAGATAATGGGTGATTGTGCTCTGTACTTGTCACCGAACCAGCATGCCTGTCTAGGCAGTATTTATTGTGGGTCAGAGAACCTCAATTATTATGGCATGGATGGAGGCCATTCAGCCAATCGTGGAGTCACAATGTCTCCAACTGCACAACTGGAGATAGAGAGAATGTGTGAAAAGAGATTGTTTGAAAGAGAAATGAACAGAGAGAAAGCAAGTGAAGGGAGATAAACTGAGAGACGATAAAAAGGGGCACGAGTGACTGAGTGCGAGAGGAAGAGGTGTGAGCTGAGGGTGAAGTTAGATAGATCAGAAGACTGCATTACGTTAGATAAACATGGACAGACAGAAGTTAGAAGTTTTATTGAGAAATTCCTCTGGACGGCAAGACCATTGTCTGGACAGCATTCACTGTGAGCACTGTGCTGATACTGGCTTCATCCCAGATTATTTATTTCCAAAAAATGTCACAGAGCTGGGTTACTGACAGCTAAACAGAACCAATTAGGCCAATAAATTGGTTCCATAGAGAAAGCAGAGTTGTTAAATAGACTGCCAAGAGCAGCAGGAAATGATAACCAATACCACGCCTCCACGTTCCTGCCCCCCACCCCCGCCGCCACACCAGTACTGTATGCGAGACTAGGCCAGAGAATCTCAGTGAGGGAAGTCACTGACAGAGGTGAAATCACAATCTTAACTGTGGGTCAAATAACGATTGATAAAGTTTGTACACCACTTTCCCCAGTTATGTAATTCACATTTCAATTTATATAGCTCAATATCAGGAGTGTATTTTAACAACCTTATTTCCTTGTACTTTGCATATATTGGTGGGTGCAGAAAATCATATTGTTCCTGCATTTTATATTACATAAACGCATTTCACTAATATCGTTTCTGCTAATTCCTCGTTGTAGATGTATTTTTGAATCTGTTCTTATGAAGAGTAACATTCCAATTCTGGGAAATGGGGAACATCACTGTCATTCCACCCAGTCTAATCAGCCATGTCCCCCAGTCCTCTCCGTCTTCTGTCTTTTCCCCAATATCATAATCGCAATGTAATTGAAGTCCATTAATTGACACTTCATGACATTTCTTATCATCGATAACATCAACAGCATGACCCACACCTGGCCTCTCTGATCCTGGAATAACAATCTGAACTGTGTTTGTCACGTGCAATGCTCTGTTAACAAAACCATGTCGTTTGTTTGTTGTCACCCACGATTTTGTTTGGCTCATTTTGCTATCAGAGCATGGATGATAGCTGTTTTCTCAATGTTTTACTGATTTTGCAATGACTGATCAGTAGTTACGGGATTTATTTCTGCATTGATGAACAGAGAAGCATGTTTATGTTCCGTTAAACGTCTGGCATTACTTTCATATCTAAGGTTGACTGAATGATTACACACAATCAATCTGCCATCTTTAACATTCCTTCCTTCAGTCACACTCGCAAATCACACCTAGAATGCATAAATGTTCAGTTATTTTGATATTTAATAAAGCAACACTGTATTCAAAGGGGTTGCCTGGAGCTATTTGTTTAGCGATTGTACTTACGTCAGTCTCAATGGATCGTATGCGGCCCTAGAGAGTTTCTCTCTTCTATCGACAAGGGAATGCTTTCAGTGTTTTACCTCATAGTGTGAGCGGGAGCATGTCCAACAGCAGTTACAGAGAGAAGGTAAGGAGAGATGGAAATCTGGGAATATTAGGCTGCAATGTTCCAACAATGATCAGAATCTGGGAACGTTAGACTTGAATGTTTCAACAATGGATAGGAGTGTATCCTATGGTTTTTACTGACTTTTCTCGCCTTGGATATCATTAGCATTGCGTATTTAAGACATTCTGATGGTTATTCAAGTTGGTTAATATCCTATTCTTGCTATAGTTGGTGTTCCTGGTAAGTCACTCTCTCTGTTCAGTGAAATGGTCTGACCTGAGGCGATGCTCATGATATGCAAAGTTTGGAAAGGTGCAAGCCAACGATTTCAGCTCCAATCAAAGATTCCATTCCTTAAATATTATAACTAGCAAATTATTATTTACAAATTACTCACCAAAACGCGCGGATAAAACACAATGTTCTCAACCTCTTTGATTCATTTTCTCCTGCAAAGTGTACATATCCATCTCCTCCCCCAACCAATCCTGTCCAGTACCACCATTAAGACGTTCCAGTTTCCTCCTAAGCCTCAGTTCAATTCCTGAATAAACCATCGTTTGTGCCTTGTTAATTTCAGATACATCTGTTTCAAGTCCCTTCTAACCACTTGTCCATTGCAAAATAATTGCACTTGAGATGTTTAACTTGTTCTCTGCACAAAATCTGAAAGATTGGCAGACAGTGTATGGTGGGTCACGTCATTGGCTCGTACTCTAGAACCACAGAATAACAATCTGTTGATATCGGCTTGCCTTATGCCCATTAGAGAAAGCAGTGGGTCATCCTTCTCTGGTCAAGTCTCTGTTTAACGGCAAACCCACGTCAACTTGTTTTACTATTTATTGTCCTGTGGAACAGCTGAAACAGCCATTCAGTACAAGATCAGTATAACATGCTGGCCTGACCAGACCTGCACACATCCTGTGAGGGAAGAACAAAAGGAAAAGTAGCTCTGTTCCTCTGCCTGCATCCCATATTCCAACGGCTCATGTCCATTCAGGCTGGCAGCCATTCACTGTGTTAGATGTATTCTTTGTGATTGAGTCTCACAAGATTGATGTCAATCTCCATGTGCACATCTGGTGCTGGCTTTATTGATGATGACCTACAGATGTAAGGATGTTTTTAAAATCGACATCAGTGGCAGTGCATTGTAAATGAGTTGTTTCCTGTGTCACACGAAAGAAATGGAGCCAGAAAAGTGACGGAAATGAATTATTGTCAGCAAACATGAGAATGTTGTTGAGGCAGTATTTGGAGTATTGTGGACAGATGTTCTCTCCTTTATATGGAGTGATATCCTTACCACAGAAAGATTGAAGAGGAGTTCCACCAGACCTGGGTTCGATTCCCGCCTCAGGCGACTGACTGTGTGGAGTTGGCACATTCTCCCCGTGTCTGCGTGGGTTTCCTCCAGGTGCTCTGGTTTTCTCCCACAGTCCAAAGATGTGCCGGTCAGGTGAATTGGCCATACTAAATTGCCTGTAGTGTTAGGTAATGGGTAAATGTAGGGGTATGGGTCTAGGTGGGTGCACTTCGGCAGGTCGGTGTGGACTTGTTGGGCCGAAGGGCCTGTTTCCACATGGTAAGTAATCTAATCTAATCAATTAATCTTTGGGATGATGGCACCATGAGGAGTGAGTGAAGGTTGATCTGTAGTGCTGTGAGCGAATAAGAGGTGATTGCATTGAACCCTGGGAGGGATGGATCATCACTCCTTATATTCTAAACAGACAATGTGAAGGTGATAATTTCCATGATTGCTATTTCTCTCGGGATGCATGATTCAGGATAGTTTAAGTGCCTGGGCGGACGTTACGCCCAACCACCCCAACTCCTACTCCCCATTGAGAGAGACAGAGAGGTCCATGTTTTGAATAAACTCTCCCCACATTAACACAGTGCAGTTGGTGTGTGATCCTGCACTGAATGACATATTAACGACCACCCCGGCAGCAGCCGCAATACCTTCATTCTAAAACAGTTAACTATTCCCAACAGTTTCTGACCTTCATGAATAACATGTATCTATCTTCTCAGAGGTGCAAGGTACTTTCATTAGGTTTGGACCAGAAGACTAGAAGACATTGGAGCATAAATTGGAACAGTTAGCCCATCAGGTCCGGTCCATCATTCAATCATCGCTGATTAGTTTCTCAAACCCATTCTCCGAATTTCTCCTCGTAACCCTTGAAACCCTCAAATATACTCAATGACCTGCCCCCACAACCTTCTATGGCAATAAATTTCAAAGATTCACAATTCCATGGTTAAATAACTTTCTCCTTATCACTGTTCTTAAATGTGTTCCCTTTCATCTGAGGCTGTGCCCTCGGATTCTAGTCCAATGGAAACATCTTATCAACATCGACTCTCTCCAGTTCATTCAGTATTCTGTCTATTTCAATTACATTCCCTCTCATCCTTTCAAACTTTATCAAGTATAGACCCAGAGTACTCAAACATTCCACATGCAATAAGCTTTCCATTCCGATGAGCATTCTCGTGAAAATCTTCTGAACACGCTCCAGGAGCAGTACATCATTCCTGAGGTATGGAGCTAAAAATGAGCACAATACTCCAAATGTGGTCTGACCAGAGCCGTATACAATCAGTTCTTAGATTCAATTCTTCTCGTTGTAAATGCTACCAATCATAATTGCAATTGCCCTTCTAACTACTGCCTCAACCTGCATGCTGACCTTGATAGAACCCTGCACTCGAACTCTCAAATCCCTTTGCAATTTAGATTTCTGAATTTTCTCGACATTTAGAAAATATGCAATGCCTCTATTCTTCGTGCCATCGTGCATGACCTCACACTTTCCAACGTTGGAATGTATCTGACGATCTCTTTACCTGTCCAAATCCTTGTTCAGCTTCTCCGCTTCCTCAGTACGACCTGTCCATCTGCCTATTTTTGTATCGTCTGCAAACCTAGCCAGAGTGCCAACAATTCACTCATTTGGATTGCTAATGTAACAAGTAAAAGGTTATGAATCCAACACTGAGCATTCTGGATCACCACATGTCGCGGGCTGCCATCCTGAGAAGTACTTTTTTGTCCCCACTCTCTGCTTTCTGCCAGACAGACAAGCTTCTATTCATGCCACTACCTTGTTTCTAACACCACGGATTCTTATCATATTCAGTAATCTCCTGTGTGACACCTTGTCAAAGGCCTTCTTGAATTCCAGATGGATAACATCTATTGGCTGTGTTGGTCGAACCTGCTCATTTCCTCTTCAAAGAATTCCAACAGATTTGTCAGGCATTAACTTCCCTTGATGAAATCATGCCGACTTTGCACTATTTTATCAAACATTTTCAAGTATTCAGAAATCGCATCCTTCACAATGGATTCCTGGATCTTACCCACGACAGAGATTTGTCTTTTTCTTTACTCCATTGTTAAAAGGGGCGTCACGTTCGTGTGTTTCCAGTGCTCTGGGATTGTTCCTTACTCGAGTGATTCCTGAAAGATCACCACGATTGCCTCCAATCCCTCTTCAGCTATCTCTCATATAATACTGGGATGTAGTCCATCTGGTCAAGGTCATTTAACCAACTTCAGACCATCACATTTTTTCGAGCAGGTTCCCCATGATGGGGGCCATCATACTCAGCACTGGCCCCTCAATCTCTTGAATGTTTAAGATATTACTCATGCCTTCCACCATAAAAGTTGATGCAAAGTAATTATTCAGTTCCTTGGCCATTTTCTCTTTCCTCACTGATGTCTCTCCAGTATCATTTTCCAGCAGTCCAATGTTCAATTTTGGCGCTCTTTTCTACTTTATATATCGAAAGAAACTGTTACAATCTTCATTTATATTACTGGCTAGCTTACCACCGTATTTAATAATCTTCCTCCTTATTTTATATAGTTTGCCCTCTGTTTTGTCTTTGTAAGCTTTCCGATCCTCAGGTTTCCCACTGCACTTTATCACATTGTATCATTTCTCTTATGCTTTTATGCTAGACCTGACTTCCCTAATCAGCTATGGTTCTCCCAACCTCCCTATACAAGCCTCTTTTTCCTCAGGATAAATATCTGCTGTATCCTGAATTACTCCAAAAGTCTACTGCCATTGCTGTTGCATTGTCTTTCCTGCTAGGCACGTCTCCCAGTCAATTCTACCCAGCTCCTGACTAATATCTGTGTAATTGTCTTTATTCAGCTGTAATACCATTACCTCAGATTCTAACTTATCCATCTGAAATTGCAGAGTTAATTCAATCATATTGTTAACACAGTCACCTTAAGCTCCCCTCATCTAGTCTGCCTGCACAAGCTGCTCAAAAAAGCCATCTCGTAGACACTCCACAAATTCATTTTCCTGCTAACCACTTTCAATCTGAATTCCCAGTCCATCTGTATAATAAAATCCCACATGATCATTGTAACTTTGCCTTTCCTACAGGTATTTCCAGCGCCATGTGTATCTTATACCCCAGCTCCCTGTATATACCTCCAGCGACATTTTTTCACCTTATTGTTTCCTCAATTCTACCGACACAGATTCTATACCATCTGACCTCATTTCATTTCTTATTATTGATTATTGATTCAATTCCATTCTTAATACTGAGACAACTCTATCTCTCTGTCCACCTGCCTATCTTTTCGACAGGAGGAATATCCTTGAGTATTCAGCTCCCAATCCTCATCCTCTTGCAGCAATGTCATTGTAATGACCACTGTGTCACCTGACAATTTATGGATGAGTCACAAGCACATTTACCTTATTCCTTATACTGCATGCGTTCCAATATAATAGTTCATTCCTGTATTACCCGTAGCTCTTCTTATTGTAGTTTGTTTGTCCAGCCGTTGGTACCTACACGGACGTTGACCACTGGATCATTCCCCTCCCGCTCCAAGTTCTACAACCCAGATGATATATCCCAAACCCGAACACCATGTAGGCAACACAACCTTCAGGAATCTTAATCCCGATCACAGAAAACAGTATATATGCTTTTAACTATACTATCCCAAATTATCCATCATTGAGCAGCATGATGACACAGCAATGCTGCGTCACAGTGCAAGGGACTTGGGTTTACTTCCAATCTCTGGACCCTGGCGGTGTGGACTTTGCACATTCTTCCCGTGTCTGCATTTGGAGCATTAACTCTTTTGTCTCTCCACAATACAACTGTGTTTGCTTCAGATTTCTACCATCTACAGTAGTATTGCTTTTGTTCGATGGAGAAGTGCAGCAAATTTGACAGGTTTTTGTAACAGCAGCCGTGGTTCGTGCGTTCCTCTGGGTGTTTAGGAATCTTGCCCGGAAACCTTCTCACCAACGGGGATGCTGGGTAAAGTTCATGCCATTGAAAGTAACAGAATAATTGAATCGAATTGAATAGCAAAGCTGAGTAAACAGGCTGAATTACATCCATCTACTCTGATATTTTCTAATCTGCGGTTTATCCTCGTGCATCTGCAAATAGATGGCCTATATATACCTTGTCAAACAGGTTTGGTGGCGGGAATAGATATCAGATCCGGTGGTCATTGGACTGATTCAGTGGTCTCACATTCCTGACGTCACACATAAGTTTTTATTATCAAGTCTATCCAGTTCAAAGAAAAGGCCTTGCTGGAGTTGTGCTGTAAGGAGATTTGAATTTTAGAGACATTAGATAATGTCACGTGCGAATGAGGTTAGGAATTGTAAGGTAGAACAGTTAAATACACGATCAAATTGCTGGTCGGGGAGGCAGCACTTCTGATATGTGGATCATTGGGATTCCCGTGTTGGTAGAATATACACAAAATGGACGGTATGAACCTGAAATGGCAGCAGTTTACGATATGCAGATTATTGGGATTCCTGGGACAGTAGGATACACGCAAGAAGGACGGGATGCACATGAGAGGATAACAATCTTCGATATGTGGCTCATTAGGATTCCCGGATTGGGAGGATATAAACAAGACGGACGGGATGAACTTGAACTGGCAGCAATCTCCTGGCAGGTAGGTTTGCTATTGTCCTTTACGAAGGTTTAACCTAGTGTGTACAAATGGTAAAATGATAGAGTGCACCAAATGTTATTCTGCCTTTGAAGTTATCCTGCTCACACAAGCTATGCTAGTGGGATTTCTTTCTGGAACATTCGGATTTGGCTAAATTCCCATCGTTTTAGGCAATGGAGGGGTTCCAATAAATCCTCGCCAGGAATCTTTCACAAGTGTTAAGGATGATGCAAGGATTTTATGGTCTCACACTTTGATATCTGGCGGAGCAAAGTAAGAGAGAGGGATCAATCGGCTGCTGCTTCTCTCACAGGGAACATTTTTCTCCCTTTCTGTGTTGCAACATAAAATTTTGTCACTGAGCACCAAACTGGACCATGTGTGATCTCTGGAACGTTCTCTGGAAAACCTGATTATGGATTATATGCAGGTGCGTCATTGCTCTTGTTGTACACAAATCCTTCTAATCACAAAAAATGCGATCACTTTATAATTTGAAGACATGTGTACATGTGTCTGTGTCATTTGGAAATATTGGTAGGTGTCTTCATAGTATGTGTGTTAATATTAACGCATCTTTTTCTTAAAGTTTATTCTCTAGTTTTAGTCTCCCTAACAGAAGATATACATCCAGTTGATACACTTTTCAGAAAGCCATGGATGGTTCAATACTATTTTTCAGCTAAGATCAAAATTGATAATCCCCCATAATAAACGGCTGGCATTCCATGAATGACTAAAGGGAAACCTCTTTGAAAATCTTTGAAAATAATTTTATCTTTTTATTTTAGTTTAGAGGATCAATCCTGCACACAACACATCAGGTGTGCTCTCAGCAATGCCCTGTACAGATGCAGTAAAACATTCCTGCAATTAAACCTGATACATTTTGCCAAAAACAGCATCATTCCACATTTCTTTCAAATCACTTGCTGCCTCTGACTTCATATGATTCATGTCGCAAGAACATGGAAACCTCCTATATCACAGAGTTTGGCAATCTCTCTCCACTTAAATGCTTTGCCATGGTTTCATCTTTGATGGCAAAATAAACAATTTAACTGATGTTATTTCTGCTGAAGGTTTGCTCACTAACCTTCCCTGCTTGTATCACATTGCAGACTCACTACATCCATTTGACGACACGTTGAATGACCATCTTGGTGTACGCGCTAATTGAGTTCCAAGCCATTCCCTCCCCTTCTTTCAGATCTTTGATACAGATTGTTGATCATTGATGATCCCACAGTGATCTCTGAGACACTCCGTCAGTTCCAGGTTAGAAGCCTGAAAATAAACATTTATCTCTAGTCTCTATTTCCTGTTAGCGACAGCTTCCCTGTTCCTGTGCAGCGGCTCAGGTGGGTTGAATGGTCTCTTCCTGGACTGTGTAGTGAACTGAACGAGCTGAATTACTTCATTCTATATTCCTGCATAATTCCTTCGAGGGGCGGAATGGTCACCTCCTGTGTCATTGTAACGATGCTGTCTGACAGAATGGAGTGGTCCCCAACCCTGTAACTTCATCGAGGGGTGGATTGAGGGAACAGCACATGGGATAGGGACAAAAGTTGCCCATTCGGCTGCGCCATTCAGAATGTTCATGGCTGATCCGAGTGTGTCTGACCATCCATTTCCTATCTGTTCCCAATAAACACTAACCCTTCTGTCCAGTAAAGATCAGTCGAGTTGAGCCTTGAATATCTTAAATAACCGAGTCTTCACTGCTCCCTGAGGATGAGGACACCACAGATGGCACAACACTAAAGGGAAAGCGACGTCCTTATTTCATTGGGGTCTGTTATTTTAAAACTGTGTTAAATTAACATCAAATCACTACCTCTTTTCCGACATAAGGGCAGAATATTTAGGAATTATTAGGAACATAATCCATTCCAGACTCCGTACCTACCCCACATTCCCACTGACCCTTTCCAATCAAATACGTATCGCACCCAGCCTCTGCTGCTGTCACAGGAAGAGAATGCCTGATAGCATAATACAGCAGAGGCATTAAGGAAATGAGCAGATTGAGGCCATTCAGTCTATCGAGTCGGCAATTCCGTTCAATAATTTCTTGCATGTACCTAGACCTCATTCTTCTGCCTTCTCCCTGAAATCCTTGATCCCCTTACAAATCAAAAACATATCGATCTGTGCCTTAATGACACGAGTGTCTGTGCCTCTGTGTATCTGTATGTAAGTGTTTGCACGTGTGTCTGTGTGTGTGCGTCTTTGCCTCTGTTTATGAGTGTCTGTATGTGTGTGTGCCTTTGTGTGTGCGTGTGTGTGTCCATGTGCTTGTTATCCTTGTTTTTGCGTGTCTACATCTGTCTGTTTGTGTTTCAGCCTGTGTTTCTATCTGTATTTATGTCGATTTGTATGTGACTGTATATGTATTTGTGTGTTCATATGTGTGTTATACCAATCTCCTTGTAAGTATTGTGTGTGCTCGTCTGTGTATTTCTGTGTCTGCGTCTCTGTGCAGTGACGTATCTGTGTTTTTTTGGAAGTGAAAGGACTGTTGTTGGAACCGCCAGTGGATTTTAACTGAGAATTGTATTTTGCTGAACATTGCTCCTTGACTGGTCAGAAGGACGTGGATGTTTTAGATTCTCCACACGAGGCGTCCTGATTCTCTCCAGCTTTTTAAGTGTCCTCCCCACATGACGGGGGGAGGGGAGTGGGGAACAGATATCGGCCACTCCACTAACCGGCTTGGCTCTTTCTATTCCATTCCAGGCTGTTCCTCCTGGAATGGGAGAAAGGGATGGAGGGAGAGTGGGAATGGGCGACCTGCTGTTTGTACTGGTGGAGGTGGGGGGAGTTGTGAGGCGTCTGGAATGAGTCAGTCGACAGTTTGAATCCATATAATATTATTAGTTGCTGGATTCAATAGGGAGAGTGGTAATGACTGAGCCTTATTTGGAGACAGAGCGTGAACCTTGTTCGGGGTTAGGTACGACAACAGATTTACAGTGAGTGTGAGGGATCAGAGAGCATATGGTAACCTTAAATTGGTGCCCTCTAATCTGTGATTGTCCATCCTTGGGAAAAAGGACTGGGTGCATTCACTCTATCCATTCCTGACATGGTCTTGTAAACTTCAATATGATCCTCCCACAGCCTCATGCACACAAAAGTAAAAAGTCCTAGCTTGTCCAACCTCTTTCTTTAACTCTGACGACTGAGACCTTGGCCACATTCTTGTAAATTTTTTCTGCACTCTTTCAATTTTAATAACATGCTTCCTATAGCAAAGTGAACAAAACTGAACATATCCCACCAATATGGTTTCAGCAGCATCCTGTATAATTGCAGCACAACTCCCTAACTTCGATACTCAGTGATGTAAACTGATTAAAGCCAGTGTGCCAAAAGTTTTCTTCATTGTCTACCTCTGAATCAACTTTCAGAAAACCATGCACCTGAATTCCCGGCCCCTCTGTTCAATTACATTCGTTAGGACCCAACTATTCACCATGACACTCCAAACTTGATCTCACCTGTTAAAATGCAAGAACTTACATTGATATATATTAAAATCAATTTGCCATTTCTCCAGCCGATCAACATACTGCTCTAATTTCTGAAATTTCAGATAACCTTCTTCACTCTCCATGATGTCGCCTGTTTCAATGCCGTCTTCAAACCTACAAATCATGCCTGTACATATTCATGTAAATCATGGATAACTGTAATATGTAGTGGTCCCAGCATCAACACATATGGCATTCCACTATTCACAGGCATCGAGTCTGACCGGCATGCTTCCAGTATTAATCTCTGCTTTCTACCATCAAGGCAATTTTGTACCTAATTTGACAGCTGCACACCCCCCCCACCCCGCCCCCCCACCCCCCCCCCCCCTCAGTTCCATGCGATCTGACCTTCCAGAGCGGCGTACTATATGGAACCTTATTGAAGGCCTTACTGGAATCCATCTAGACTATGTATACCACCCGGTCCTCCTCAACGTATCTGGTCACTTTATCAAAGAACGCCAACAAAATTGTGAGTCATGATCTCCCTTGAAAAAACTCGTGTGCTGAATTTGATGAAGGGCTTTTGCCTGAAACATCGATTTGCCTGCTCCTCGGATGCTGCATGACCTGCTCAGCTTTTCCTGCAAAACTCTAATCTTACTCTGAACCAAACTCTGTCTTTGCAAATGCAGGTATAGCCAATCTCTTAGAATCTTCTAAAGAATCCTGCCCACTAGATTTTAGAATTACTGGTCTTTAGTTGCCAGGTTTATCTTTGTAGCATTTCTTGCAAATGGGCTCAGCATTCGCTACTCCCCAGTCGTCCAGGAACTCACTCGCTGGCCAGCAATGATAGAAAAGAGCCAAGCAGTGCTCCCGCAATTTCTTCTCTATCCTTCTATCCTCCTGCGGTGTTCCTGAATATAACTGGTCAGGACCAGGAGTTTTTTTTAGAAATACTGCAATGTCTGAAACATACGTCTAGTTTTTTTTTCAGGTACAAACACCAAAAAGTGAGAAAGTGACACAATGATGGTTAACATAACATATTAGAAAATATGTCAATCATAGGAAGTGATTCAGAAGTGACCAGCAACTATTGTGGAAACCTGAGAATTCTCAGAAATTAACGATCCAAAAAAGGAAAGCCATGAAACTTAAAAGGAAATTAAAAAGAGAAGATACATGCTAACAACCAGGAACAGAAAGACTGCACCAAAATTGCGATCTATATTTCAAAGGAAACAAAATAAAGGCAAGGTCAAATGTGGAAATTTGTAATAGGGACAGAAAAGGTCATTGTGGAGAACAGGGAAATGGCCAAGAAAACAACCAGTTACTTTGCATCTGTCTTCATGAAGGAAGATCCAGAAAATCACCCAGTAATACCAAGTGATCATATCGGACTCTTGGAGCTAAAGACATAAAGTCAATTCATATCAGTAACAAGGTAGTACTTGAACATGGAGCTGGATTGAGCATTGTTAAGTCTGACGAAACAGATGCACTTCCTATCAAAATGTCGGAAATAAATCACCAATAGTGGTATTACTTGCACTGTCGATGACTGTGTATTATTTTCCTGTACATTCTGCAGAGACCGGAAACTATTGTAGATAAACGTGAATCAAGCACTACAGATGAATGGAAGGGATCCAAACAAAGGGAAAAAACGACGTAGCGTGGAGAACTGCAAACCAATTAACTTGACATTTGCAGGGAAACTGTTGGAACCTATTAGACAGGATGATTTTCTTTTGTTTAGAAATTGACAGCAACAATGGAGAGAATCAGCATGCATTTCTGATAGAGAAATCATACTTGATAAACTTCGGAATTGTTTGAGCTGTTTCTTTCAGCATAGATAATGATGAAACAGTAGAAGTGGCATATATTGGGTTTTCGGAAGGGTTTCTATAAGATCTCAGTGAGTTCGTAACTGCAATGAATGTGAAGGGTATTTGGAGGAATATATGTAAGTGGAAAGTTAAAGTTTGGTTGGCCTTCATTTACGAGAATCAGAACATTGATGTAAAGACATATTGATGCAGTTTCACAGCGTGTTGATGGGACTGTACCTGGAGTATTGTGTATAGTTCTGATGACCGAATCTCAGAAAGAATGTACTGACCACAGAGGAAGTGCAATGAACGTTCTCCAGATTAAACAATCAGATGGTGAGATGGCCTGATGAGGAAACTCGGTCTGTATTCTCTCGGGTTTCAAAGAATGGGAGGTGGGTCACAGTGAAATTTAGAAAATTCACAAAACATATGACAAGTTGGAAATTAACAGAACGCTTCCCTCGCTGTCTATTCCATATTCAAGGCAAATAATAGCAGGGTCTGGGACAGGCCGGTTAAGACTGCAATAAGAAGGAAATTATTCACTTGGAGGGGCATGGAAACCTACTGGCAAGCAAGGTTAGTGTGAATCTCCAGACATTCTCCAAATGTGTCCAGCAGAACAGAATCACCAGGCAACCAAATCAACTTTAATGGTATGAGACAGACGGTGGTGGTAGAAGGCGGTTTGTGCGATTGGAGGCTGGTGTCCAGTGGTGTACTAGGGAAATCAATGCTGTGTCTCTTAATATTTTTGATTCAGAGGTGTTGGTGTTGGAATGGGGTGGACAAAGCTAAAAATTGCATAACACCAGGTTATACTCCTAAAGGTTTATTCCTTGGCACTAGCTTTCGAAGTGCTTCATCAAAGCACACAACCACCTTATGAAGAAACAGCGCTTCGAAAGCTTGTGCCTCCAAATAAACCTGTTGGACTATAAGCTGATGTTTTCTGATTTTAAACCTAATCATAAAAGATGCAGCTGTGAATATGGACGAGGGGTGGGGGGTGTCATAAGAAATTTTGTGTTTGATACAAAGATTGGCGGGGTGCCTGGCAGTGAGGAGAAAGGTCTGATGTGTCATGAAGATACAGATGGAATGTTCAGATGGGTGGATCAATGTCAGATGGGATGTAACCCTGATAAATATGAGATCATACACCTTGGAAGAAGGAACCAGGCAGGGGCGGACTCAAGGATTGGCAGCACACTAAGAAGCTCAGATGGTGCTTCTCCACATATCCCTGAATGTGGCTGGACAGGGTAACACACAATTTGAGAAAGCGTGCGGGAGCGTAAACACAGTCTTCACACATCGAAGCATAGATTACAAAAAGCGATGCGGAACTTTTGTTAGCCAAGATGGAATACTGAGTGTATTTCTGGGAGCTACATTCCAGGAATGATGTAATTACACTGGAGAGAGTGGAGAGGCGATTCACCAGGATGTTCCCTTGGATGGAGCATATCAGCTTTGGAATGAGACTGGATAAGCTCGGATTGTTTATTTTGGAGCAGAGAAGGCTAAGGGGGACGTGAATCAGAAGGATAAGACTACGAGGGACATGTACAGGCTGGATAGACAGTAGCTGGTCCTTTTAATCAAAGGGACACGCATTTAAAGTGAAGTGTTTGAAGCTTAGTGAGGATTTGAAGATTGTTTTTCACCCAAAGTGTGTTGGGATCTGGGATGCATTTTGAGAGAGGGGACTTGTCATGGTAACATCAAAACCATTAGAAAGCGCATGGTTGTTCACTTGAAATGCCATAAGATTCGCAGCGACGGGTTTTGTGTTGGTAAGTGGCGCTAATGTAGACCGTGATGTATTTCTGATAGTGCAGAGTCTGTGCTTCTGTGATTGTATGTCTGTGGAAGATCATTCATTCAGTAGCTTAAGATAGGAATTGATGGGTTTCTGAAGAATATCTTATCAAAGTATATATGAGTGAAGTTGTAATATCTTCTGAAAATACGTCAATGGCAACATGAAGAGAAAAAGATGCAGCTTCCTTACAGTCTGATACCAGATATTTGAGGACAGTCAAATAGCAGATTAATGGAGCAAATACTTCATTTTTGCCTTCATAGAAGGTAAAAAACAAAAAAAAAATTCTCGCAATACTAGAGAACTTTAGTCTGGTAAGAAAAAGGGAATAGAATGAAATTAGCAACTAAGAGGTTTTAGAGAAAATATTGGACTGAAATTAATGGGCATAGACAAAGTCAGCAGGAGTTTATGAAATAAGAATCACATTTGAGAAAGTGGCTTTTAGCAACATTATGGAGAAGGTACAACGCAATACGATTGGATTCTTTGTAGACTTTTGCTAAAGCCCCAAGCATTTTGTGCAAATTCGAATCCCGTGGGACTGCGGCTAATATATGGTCATGGTTTTAGAATGGGAGAGCGAGCAGGAAACTGTGAGTAGGAACAAAACCATGTTTTTTTCAATGGAAGGCTTGGAGGATATAACAAAGGTCGAGATTTGGCATCCAGATATTCCCAATACACATCATATCTTTGTTCGAGGTGTCAATTGCAATATTCCCAAATCTGCTGACGGCACTAAACGATATCAGTTTGAGAGTGGGTGAGGAGGATGTGAAAAAGGCTCCAAGGTGATTAAGAAAAGTGGAGTGACTGGGCAAATACCTGGCAGATGAAGAGCAATGGCAGAGATGAGAGATTGTGTACTCTGATTTGATCAATTGAATGGCAGTCTATCAGTTGAAAAGGGATTGGTTCAAAAATATTGATATATAAATGAACTTAAGCTGCCTTTTTGTTTATTTCTGCGCAGTCTTCCCAGTACATGTAAGACAGTTAGTTCTGAACATGCAAATTAATACTGGGAATGACATTGGCACGTTGTATACAGCGTACATTGACCACGCAAGTGGGGAGCTGCAACATTGAAAAGAATCTGGATCTCCCTGTACACCAGTCACTGAAAGCAATATTGCAGGAGCAGAAAACAGTTCGGAGGATAAATGGTTTATTCACCTTCATTTCAGGGGGATTTAGAATACAGGAGTAAGGGTCACTTACTGCAAGTGTACAGGGCCTTGGTGGGACCCCACCTTGAACATTGTGCAGTGTTGCGTGCAGTTTTGGTGTCCTTACCTAATAAAGTGTAAATCTAACATTGAGGGAGTGCAGTGAAGGATGACCAGACTGATTTCTCGGATGACAGGTTAGTTGTGGCAGCAGAGTTTCAGGTGACTGCTCCTGTATTCTATGGGCTTGAGGAAAATGAGTGGAGATCTCAGTGAGATATATAAAACTCTGACAGGGTGTGACACATTGGAAGCAAGGATTACAAAGTTTACTTTGTAGAAAACGGTTCACGAATCGCATTGCTGTCAAATCGTACTTAATAAACAAACGATATCCGAGAAATCCCTATATATCGATGGGTCGAAGGCACTATATTTCATAATGTTTAAACATATTTTAGGATATTAACATTGTGTGGGAATACTGCTTTGAGGAGATGTTCGGCCATGAAATAGCATGGAGAAAGCTCAATGTGCTGAATGACCTCCTCCTCTCCCGATGTTTCTGTGCAGTCTGTGGGAAAGCTCGGTAAATGTTGTCACAAGATCTCAGATGTTTGGAAGGATGTCCATGCAGTGTCAACAGGACTGTGTTACCCATTCCCTTTTCTGATAACGAGGTTGATGCCGGGTGTTCTGTCAGTTTTATCCTTTAAGACCTCAGAGTAGTTTGATACAATTGACTCTCTCACTTGGCCGATTCAGAGACCATGTCTGTGCGTCGGGAGTCACCTTTCGCCCAGACAAAGAAAACACGGGAGAATCACTTCCTGAAAGTATATTGGTGAAGGAGATCGATGTTTACAATCAACATTGGAGACAAGATCACTATTACTGACACCAGACTGTTGGTGTCGATATTGTATTAATTATTTTTAACTTCCACCAGCTACCAGAGCATTGGCCTGGTCTGGATTCGTAAGGCAATGATATGCCCACGACAGCACCATCTCCACATGGGGACCTATCGGAAACCACACTGACCTGATTATTTCCGTGCAACTTGACAGCTCTATCAAAAATAATTCCCCCCAATATGATTGTGGTGATGGGACTGAGGGTGTGGCAATTGGCCAGTTTGTAATTATTCTCCAATTCATGGACGGGACATGGCTGAGTAACTTTCCACATTGCCAGGGAGATGTCAGCGTTGGAACTGGAATGAAACAGCTTCCCCAGCGACACGGCTTGTTGCCCAGCACAAGTTTTCAGTCCTACTGCAGGAATAGTGTCAGGGTGCATTGCCTTTGTCGTATCTATAGTGTTCAGTTGTTTCCTTATGACCTACAGCAAATCGAATTGCTTGAAAACTGGCATTTGTGATTCTGTAGGAATCATGATAAGCATGAGGTGGATCATCCACTCAACACGTCTGGTTGAGGATAGTGCAGACACCACGTCCTTGACTTTTTTCACTGACATACAGAGCTGTTCCGATATTTAGGATGAGGATATTTGTGGAGTCCTCTACTCCCGTAAATTGTATAATAATCCATCGGCATTTATGTTTGGATGTGGCAGGGTGACAGGCTTAGATCTGATCCGTTAGTCTTGGGATCATTTTCCCTCTCCAACAGACATTAGTTCTGCTGGTCGGTATTCAACCAGTTAAGTGTGGTAGATTTAATGGGTTGTCAACAGGTTTAGGTCCACGTGATTCCGAATCAGGCATGTTCACTCACACTCATCACTGAGCCATGGATCGACTTGATGGTAATGGGAGACCGATGCATTATCGTCGGGAAATTGTTACGGATTGTCGTTGAATACAACTCTACAGCATTAGATGATAACCCAGTTTGAGTTGCAATATCTACAATACAATTATACTGACTATTCCCCAGTTCACAACGAGACTCATTCACCGATCAGCCCTGTATTCTCTACTAAACTGGTTTTTCGATGCCGGAACACTTGCATTTTCATATTCTCATTCTGCTGAGGGCCTCTCCCTGCTGTCAAGCCTCTGATTTGTTACTTTAACTCAATCCATTTAAAGTAATGATCTAAATCGTTTCTCCACCATAATGTCAACTTCTGCAATTGAAGTGAATGTGTTTCCCTCTGTTATTTTCCCTGACCATGATTAAGAGCTCTTTCATGTCAGTGATGCCAGACTTACGTAGATGCAGAGACAAGGAACTTGTGCCCCAAGCATTATTGTTCAGTTCCCAGTGTACGGCTCTCCATGTTGATCAGGATGTGTGAGTACCTTTGACGTACTTCTTTGGAAATTATCCAAAAATAGAAATTGCTGAAGATGTTGCAGCATCTTCTGGAATGAATGAAGTGTCAAACATTCAGGTCCAGTGACCTTCTACAAAGTGCCACTTTCTCAAGCAATTTTGGTATTTTTATTAGCAGTATCCATAGTTATTTGATTTGTGAAAATTTGTTCTGTGCCTTTTCATTTCTAGAGAAACTCAGCAGGTCTGTCAGTATCTGCAGAGGCAGAGAAACAGCGTTAGCATTTCAAGCCCAGTGTTGCACTTCTTCACAACTGAAAAGCATTGGAAACTTGGATTTTTAATACCTTGCCAGAGGTGGGAGATAGGCGACAGAGAAAAAAGGGCGTGGCAAGGATAAACCGGCTTTTAGCAGTGCTGAACGAGAAGATCATATAAAAAGCGTTTAAATTTATGGGTGAATGGGGAAAGGGGTTCTCTCTATTGGGTAGAATATAAAGAAGACACAATCACATAAGTTCATAGGGAGGACAGGACGGTGAATGTTGACTATGTGGCATTATAAAGATCTGGCCATAAATACATTTTCACTGTCGAGATTATCACCCCCTTTAGACAAAGGATATCAGGTTCTTGACTTCTTGTTGACACTGGTAAGCGTTTCATGCTGCCTTAGTTTTGCAATAAGGAGGAAAAAAAATCACAGCATGAAGTTTGGGCTGAGTATTGTTTACCTGACATGTTTTCTATATTTCCAAATTTGCAGTATTTATCTTTAAATGTTTCTTCTTGAAGTTAGTATTGGATGGAGTGTAGAAGTTTGAGTGATGATTTCATAGAAATTTCTAAAATCATGAGAGGTATGGATAGAGTGAATAACCAAGGTCTTTTCCGCAGGATGGAGGAGTTCAGCCGTAGAAGGCATAGGTTTAAGGTGAAAGTGGGAAAATTTACAAGGGACGCAGGGGCAGTGTTTTTACACAGAGGATGGTGTGGGTATGGAATGTGCTGCCAGAGGAAGAATGGCAGATGTATGCACAGCTAAAACATTTAAAACTCATTTGGACAAACATATGGATGGGAAACATTTCGAGGCATATGGGTAAAATGAAAGCAGATGGGACTAGTTTAATTTGGAAAACCTGGCTAACATGGACATTTAGAACAGCTTCACGCAGCTTCAGAGTGGTTTTGTGAAAGGGGAATTCTATTTTGCCCTGTAAAATCATGCAAAGTATTTCTGGAGATGGCTGAGAATGTACCAAGCGGACTTGATAAAGGGAATCTGTTAGACACCAGGCTTTCCAGAGTTTTACCCCAAAGTATTACAAAATAAAAGTTCTTACACAAGACAGAAGCTCGTAGGATGATGGCGACTGTATAACATGGGATGATGATTGCTTAACATATAGAAATCGGAGTGTCAAGATTAATGGAACTTCATGATAAAGGTATATCTGCTGGAGGACCACAGCTATCAGTCCGATGGCATCAGTTATTTGCACTCTATAATGATAGTCTGAAGGAGGGAGCTGAGTGCAATATACATCCGAGTTTGAGGATGACACTGAGAATCAAAAGGGCGGCTGTTATTTAATGGAGAGGACGTCCAGGAAAAGAACAGTACAAAGTGATTGGAGTGTTCCTGTGTATGAAACATAAAGTCGGTATGCTGATGCAGCAAGTAACTAGATTGGTACATTAGCTAGCTTCCAGGGATGAAAGGGTTGTGTTATTGAGAATCTCTAAAATGGTGAGGCGATTATTCATTGGGGTTTAAATGAATGAGGAGTGATACTGCTAAAAAATGCAAGTCCCAAGGGACTTGAGAAGGTAGATGTTGAGAAGTTGTTACCATTCCTGAGTGGAGTCTCGAACTCGAGGACATAGATACCGAATATGGAATGTCAACTTCTATCTGAGGTGCAAAGTGATGTCTTCTGTCAAAATGTAGTGAATGTCTGGAATTCCCTAACCCAGAGAGCCGTGGAGGGATACAAGGAGTCGGCAAGAAAGTGGAGTTAGAACTGGAGTAGATCAGCCATGTTCGTATTAAACAACAGGGAAATCTTCAGGGGCAGAATAACCTACTCTTGTTTCTATTTATGAATTTCACATACTATGCATTTGCAAACTAAGTGGTTATTTTCCAGAAAGTTGTGTTGTGTAATTATACATTCGCGTGAGCAGAGGATTTGTTTGAGTTAACGCTGGCTGAGGTATGGGGGCTGAATTCACGGTAAATCTTGGAACGTAACACGATCCACATCTGGAGCAGACTTGCGGGAGAGGGGAAGACTGGAAACAGGGATTGGGGATGAGTGTCACTTCCTGACCCAGCCTGGATTTTTCAAGCACATTTCCAAAGCTGCACCTAACCATCGGAGTGGCCTTGATCTGCCCCTGTCCGAAGGACTGAATGGAACATCAGAACAGAGGGCTGAGTGACACATGTTGCTATTCGGCCCATTGATACTACTTCACCAGTAAATAAAGTCGTTTCTCATCTCATTGTGGTCCCAGCTTCACTTTTCTCTCCATGCAACATTATCCCTGATTCACCTGTCTATGGAAAATAAGACGAAGCCAGCCTCGATATAATATAAAGATTCAGCCATGTCATCTTCTGGCAAAAAGAATTCTGACTTGAATGAGTTCCCACTTTGTGATGTTGTTTTCTCACTCCAGTTTTGACTGAGGATGGAGGGTGTCACTCTTTCCTTTTCTAGTCCCACTCTTCCAATGCTCACAACAAATTTTAAATGTAACCAGGTTGGTGATATGGCCGATGATAAAGGTCTCAGACTGGGTTTGGTGCAGTCATAAGAACAAGTCAAGCAGATTTCTTTCGTCAACCACAAGTTACTAACGGAACTAACGGAGGAGTACGGTGGATCTGTGGTTAGCACTTCTGTCTCACATCACCAAGGAGCTGGGTTCAATTCCAACATCGGGCGACCGTCTATGTGAAGTTTGAACATTCTCCCCATGCCTGTGTGGGTTTCCTCCCAGTGCTCTAGTTTCCTTCCACACATATGTGCCCAAATATGTGCAGTTTAAAGTGGATTGCCCATAGTGCCCAGGAATGTGTGGGTTAGATGGGTTAGTTATGGGAAATGCGGGGTTACATGGATAAGACGAGCGGGCACGTCTAGGTGGGATACTGTTTCGTGGGTCAGTGTGTACTGAATGGGCGGGATGTCCTGCCTCCACACTGTAGAAGTTCTATGAAAATGACAATAAATTTGGACTATACAAATAGCCAGTGGGTACACACCTAATCCACTCTTATCAAGTCTTGTATGTTTCATTCTCATTCCAACAGTAACCCGTTAAAGCCTTCATAATATAAGCCCTTCACCCCAGAAATACGTGAAATGCAATATCTCTGAACTGCTTCCAATGTAATTATATCATTTTACAGATAAGGAGACACAAAAAAAAACTAATCTCACACTCAGATCATGATGTTTATAATTGTTTTCCCAAAGTACTGTGAGTCTTTGGAGCACTCCCCCACAGAGCGTCGGAGGTAGAGATATTGAGTATTTTTGAGGCACAGATGGAAGGTTCATAAATAACAACACCATCAAGGATTATCGAGGAATGGGCAGCAATGTGCAGTGCAGGGGGCAATGTAGAAAGTGGTATCAAATGACACGGCTTCAGAACCTCCAGGAATATATTGCAAAATGACATGATAATATCGATAAAATGTTTAGGGCGAATACAAGGTGGCGGCGATCCAGAATGTCTGCTTTGCTGCGGTCTACATCAACACACAGGCAAAGTGCTTCTCTAACCCACCCGATCTGAGACATTTACTTAAAATTCAACATTAAAAGAGCGATAGAATCTTTACTAATCTCAATTTGTCAACGGGAAATGACAAAACATAGGGAAAGGATCGAGTAAGTCCCAACAAGCGGTGCACTCGTCAGAAGCATCGAGCATGCCTGAGGCCATAGCTGCAATCCACTCTGCTCGTTCAATGGACCCAGTTATCTCACCAGGCCTTGGTCCATGAGTTCATCAAGTTACGAGAAATGATTGAAGCCATGATTGAAGAACTGTTCAGCCGTGGCTAGAGCCGTTCTCAGCCGTGGTCCAAAAACATGAGCAGCAAGTTGTCAGCCTTGGAAACAGAACAGACGATGTCAAGCGCTGAACTGCAGCGATAGAGACTGTGATAGATTCCTCTCGGGAGAGGATCCTCGCTCTTAAAAAACAGGTCAGCACCTTAACTGAACAAATGACAACCTCGAGAAAGGGTAGGATGAGGAATATTCACATCAGTGGTTTGCTGGAGCGGATAGAAGGTGGTCAGCCGGTGAGTTCTTTTCAAGAACTGGCTGCAGCGATTCCTTCACTTCGAAACTGAGGAGGGACTGTTGAAGAGTGAGACAGTTCAACGGGTTACGGCATAGAAGTCAGACTCAGACCAACGCTTTCATCCTGTCCTTGCACGATTACACAGTTATGGGGACATACAAAGACTGATGGAAGCTTTCAGAACCCAACGGAAAGATCCGATGGGTTTAATTCACGAGAGCTCCAGGATTAAGGACATTTCAGTTGCGGTGATTGAGGAAAGAAAATCTTTTGATGAGATCAAGAGAAAAGTAAAGGAACACTGGATTCAGTATTCCTTACGGTACCCAGCGGTACTCTGTATTGCTTTCAATGGATCCACGAACTCGTCTGACTCTCCAGAGAAAGCGAAAACGTTGTGGACATTTTAAAGTAAGCAGGATATTTAGATAATCATGTTTCTCCTTTAAGAAATGTTGTTGGATTTTTTCTGCCATTAATCAGTGTTGAATTATAGTCGGGAATGGGTAGAGCACATATTTTTAAATTTCTTCGTAAGTATTACTATTCTGTTTCTCTCTCTTTGCTTGTGTCTGGGGTGCAGCTCAAGCTGGAGGGAGTTACAAAGGTAGTTGTGATGACTAAGTGCCGACTGAAGGGCAGTTCAAGCCCGATTTTTGTTGTTAACTGCCTTGGATTCCATACTGGTAGCGGGCAGAAGATAAAGTTTTGAGATATATAAGCGTCCCTGTTGGCGGAGGACGGAGGGGCGGGGGTGGTACATTCCCCTTTTGAGTGTCATTGGAACTTTGGATTTTATTTCATTCTTTGTTTTTTTATTATGTGTTTAGTTTTGGAAAGTTTAGAGAGCTTGTTTGTTCTCGTTCTTTTAGTTTGTTCTGTTTTTAGGCTCTATGAGTTTCTTTTTTCATTAATGATCAGTGATGCGTAATTCGATGTGAAACTCCAGAGTTGAAATGTTGCTACAGTGTGTTATGGATGATGATGTGCTTAAATGGTGTACCTGGAACATTAATGGGAGCCATCTGCCAGAAAAGAGGTAAAATGTACTTTCTCGTCTTAAAACAGCGAGGGTGAATGTTGTCTACTTCAGGAGATGCACCTTGATGACAAGGAACATTTGGCGTTACAGCAGGGTGGGTTTGATTAGGTTTATTTCTCGTCTTTTCATACTAGGATTAGGGGAGAAACCATACTAGTTAGGAAGAATATTCAATTTAAATTTCTAGATTATGTTAGAAACTCACCGAAGGATACGGTTAGATATTGAATCCTCTCAGACAAAATTAAACCCTTATTAGTCTGTTGTTCTTAGACAAAATGACACTGTGGGAAATAATACAGTAATTTGAATATTTCCTGAACACCCTCCTCCCTCCCCACCCCGGCGCACCCTCTTAAATTCCTGGAAGATGCATTTTCCAAAGTAAGTTATCTTGCATCGTGGCACATTATTGTAGAAGGAGATTTCAACTGTCTTATGGCCCCACAGTGGACAGAATGTCCAAAGGTCCCGCGATATCCTCGTTATAATGTAAGCGATTTGTGGATTTGTGTGTAGAGTTAGAGCTGGTGGATGCATGGAGGCGGATCTATCTCACAAGTGAAGATTTTATTTTCTTCTTTAACCTGCACAAATGCCAAACGAGGGTTGATCTTTTCCTCATCCCTGCAACAATCTTAAACACGGTGGCATCTTTCACAATTGTGAATATTAGCCCAACATACCTGTCCCATAAGTTGAATAGAAGTCACATAAGATTATGTTGTATGCAGATGAGCGTCTTGTGTTTTTTGTCAAATCCCACAATTTCGGCAGCTCACGTTATGTAATGCCTTAATTCACTTATAGTCTTTTCGGGCTATAAGATTAATTTTGCAAAGTTTGTGGCCATGCCTACGGGTGGTCTTAGGGAAATACCTGATATTGAAGGGAAATGCTGGTTTCATTTTAAACGGTCATGGGAGTTGGGGGGTTTCTATATTTCGGTATATTCATTGCATCCGTGTTTGATCATTTATTTAACGTGAACTATGTCCATTTGTTTAACAGAATTATACAAGACCATCAAAGATGGGCGGCACTTCCAACATCCTGGCTAGTTCGCATAGCTGTTCTTAAAATGAATGTCCTTCCTTATTTGCTCTACTCCGTGTGAATGTTTCATTTGAGGCTTCCAAGATAGATATTTAGGAGACATAATGGCAGATTTAGCTCTTTTATTTGGCACCATAAATGACTCTTTATCAAGCTAACCAAATTGCAACTACCCCACAGATTGTGGGGAGTAGGTCTCCCAGACTAAAAGCTATCATTTAAGCTTTTTATTGTCCTATGTTAGTATCTGTGCTGCTGAGGACCCGACATCAATACGGTTAGATATTGAATCCTCTCAGACAAAATTAAACCCTTAATAGTCTGTTGTTCTTAGACAAAATGACAACATTTATGGAGTATTATCATAACCCAATTATTATCCATAAAGTTAAAGCATGAATGATAATGCGTCAGTTCGAGGGCAATACAGTTAAAACAACGTTTCTTACCTCTATGATTGGTATACCGAGTTGTTAATCGGAGATAATAAATTTCATGTATAAACTGTGTGAAGCCAAGCTTGTGCTTTGTTTGAGTGATTTAGAATTAGTAGAATCCCTGCAGTGTGGATACCACCCCTTGGGCCCAGCAAGTCCACTTCGACCCTTTGACGAGTAGCCCATCCAGACCCATTCCCCTACCATCCTATATTTACCCTGACTAATTCTGCAACCTACATATCCCTGAACACTCTGGATGATTCATCAATAGCCAATTCTTCTAACCTGCACATCTTCGGATCCTGGTGCTTTTAGTCCGCAGTGCTATCTACTGAGCCAGCTCGGTTTACTTGAGGGAGAAATAATGACATCATTTGAGCAAATAACTCGTAAGTATGGAATACCTAGTAGCGTTCTCTTCTGCATTTTGTTCCAGATCAGAGATTTGATTTAAAAAAACACAGCTTTTGAGAAGACTATTACATATCTGATAGAGAGAAGAGGGTGCCTACTGCTTAGAATACACTTTATCATTAGTTGGAGAGTGTCCCCTCAGACAAGACTGTGCAGCTTTGTGATGTCTGCGAGAGAGAGTTGCAGATTCAGAACACTTCGGAGACATGGGAAGATATTTGTGAAAATGCTTGAAGGATTTTGATCTCTCATAGGACCCATTCCATGCAGTTGAAAACTCGTCATAGGTTCTATCTGACCGCAGATGGTCTCTCAAATGCAAAGGGGGGTTATCTTCAGCATGTCCTACATGCACAATAACTGCAGGACTCTTAGTCATTGCTTGTGGTCCTGTTGCAGGCTTCAGCTATGTTGGAGTACTGTGTCTAGTGTGCGAGAGTGCATATTGCGGACGAAATTGGAGATGGTCCTGGTTTGTCCTTTCTTGGGCCTGCCCAGAGTTCTTTACACAGTTGCACATGAGAAAAAAATATATATTGTTACTTTCCGTGCTAGGAAAAATATTCTGTTGTGTTGGATGTCTGAACCCCCACCCCCCAACACCTCCCTCCCAACCTCACCTCCACCCCTGTTCTGTTGGGTCATCGTAAGCTCACTCATGGAGAATATCCCTTTGTACTTTCTCACTAGCATGGTGCACCAAAAAACAGATTTATATAGGACATGGCAGTCTGTTTTGGATTACTGCTATACAGGCTTATCTGTCACTCTAAGAAGAGCTTTTATATAGCCATGACGATATTGTCTAATGAATCTAACATCCAGAGACGAAGAACTATGAACCTAAAATATGTATCAGTTAATGATCTTGATGAACGAGAGCTAACGTTTGTTATGCTGAGCTGTGTTATTTATTCATCATTTATTGTTTAGTTTTATTTTTCTTCTGTCTGTGTAGTGTTTTAATTTTTTTGTAGATACATGAAATCGCATGTATTTTTTCTGTTATTTGAGTTGTGTTGTTATCGGTTTACTATAATATTAAACATCTCTTTATCAGTAAAAGTGTCATTTTAAATAAAATGCGAATATTGATAGAATAGAGTCTCAAAGTAAGCTCATTAGAGAGACCTCTCATGAGGGTCACCACACCTCGGGTGATGGGGTGAGGTTGAGAAAGCGTCCACTTCATGGTAATCTCTGTCAGTTTGGAGAATTGAACCTGCGCTGTTGGTCTCCCTCTGCGTCACAAACCAGCCGTACAGCCAACTGAGTGGGAGACTGGTGTAACTGTTACAAACAGAAACAGTCACAGACAAAGGGCAAGAGAAACAGTCATAACAAGGAAAGTGGTACATTTCAGATAACGGTCAAGCTAACGGCTGAGGGTACAAAGGTTCTCTGCTCGAAATTGGACTTTATAACACGACGTGTTTAGTAGCTATTTTTGGTTTAATATCATGAATGTGAGTCAAGTGAAATAACCAGAATTGTGAAGTGTGATTGGATATAAATTACCATAAATAAATGTAGACTTTTGTTTGGTCTGTGTAAATCATGTTGACCGTTGCATGAAAGTATAAAGATGATGGAATATATTGCAAGGTATGTCTGTCCCCATGGGAAATGCCCTCAAATATGCGCTTCAAAAAAAACCCGGGTAAAAGTGTCTGGTTGCTGTTTGGTCAGTGACAGGAACCCAGGGGGTTGAATGACTGAAAGTTCCTGTAACATGGAGCTGAGAAAACCATCAGATCAGCAGACACCTTATTAAATGCTAGAGCACATTTGAATGGGTTGAATGGCCTCAGCATTGTTTGACTTTGTATGTGTTGTGAAAACCGTGCATCTCTACTCATCCCTCTTTTGTGTACACACTGGATCACTGCCAATATCCTGAAACTGGGAATTATTTGGAACATTATCTGGAATATTCCATAATCGGCATTCTCAAGAATATTCTATAACTGTGTGGGAAGTATTGCAAACGCCACAGATAGAGGGAGAGAGAAAGAGAGAGAGAGAGAGGTGTTGCATGAGGTAGTGAGAGTGGGGGACCATGAGTTTTGTTCGGGAGTCGGCGCTATAACAGATATACAGTGAGCGTGAGGGAGCAGAGAGAATACAGTGAACGTTATCCTGACAGAGTGGGGAAGGTTATTGATGCTTGTCCTGTATTGCTGGACATTTCTTCAGACCTCAGATACTGCACTGAGCTGGGTGGTGAATTTAGACCATGCTCGGTGGGTCTGTTGGTATGGCTCCCTCTGGGAAGTGAATGGTCCACCTCTGTACTAGTTCATCCACTACGCCCACTTTGCTCCATCGACAAACCATGGTGTAATTGCCCCTTATCTGCCAATCTGCCGTTTCCCTGTCTTTGCTCTGTATCCATTTTATCCTTTCCAACCCGTGTATTTGTCCAAATGCCTATTCAATGCTGCTAATGTGTCCACTTTAACCATTTCCACTGGTAGCTCAGTCCACATTCGTACCAATCTCTGTGTAAAAAAGTTAACCCGCAAGTTCTGTTTTATTTTTTCCTCTTCAAACATTAACGGGTGTCCTCTAGTCTTCGATTCCCTAACCTTGCAAAAAAAATGAAGTATTCACCCCGATGCACGCCTCTCACAATTTGATAAGATCGAAGCTTCCGAAAGAACACCTTCAGTTTCCTACTCTGTAAAGAAATAAGTTCTAAGCTGTCCAACTTCTCCCTATAACTCAGACCCGGGAAGCATCTTTGTAAATTTCTTCTACAATCTTTATTGTTCAATAATATCCTTTCTAGAGCAAGGTGAACAAAAATGAACACAATATTCCAACTGCAGCCTTACCAACATCCTGTAAAACTGCAACATAACGGACCAACTTCCATACTCAATGCGCTGATAAAGGCCAGTGTGCCAACAGCCTTCTTCACTTACCTGTGTATATGTGACACAAATTTCACACAAACGTGCACCCGATCGCTAAAGTCCTTTTATTCCACTACACTCGTTAAGACCCTCTCATTCATCATTAAAGTCATACCTGGATTTGACTTTCCAAAATGCAAGACGTCACACTTATCTGTATTAAACTCATTTTTTTAATTCTCAGCCCCCTTCTCCAGCTGATCATAGTACTGATACAATTTCTGATAACTTTCCTCTCTGTAAATGATGCCTCTTATTTTTGTGTCATCTGCAAACTTACTAACCTTATGTTGTGCACTTTGATCCAAATCATTGATATGGATAGCAAACAGCAATGGGCCAAGCACCGACCCCTGAGCAACTCCACTGGTCACAGGACTCCATTCCGACAAGCATACCTCCACCACAGCCGTTTGCTTCCTAACGTTAAGCCAAATGTGTCGCCAATTTGCCAGTTCACCTTGGATTCCATGCGATTAACCTTCTAGAGCGGCCTACTATGTGGAACCTTATTAAAGGCCTGACTGAAATCAATATAGACGATGTCCACCACCCTGCTCTCGTCAACCTTCCGCAGGTTGCAAGTGTTCATGTCTTTCTTCATAGTAAACACAGAAGGGAGACTGAGGACCTTACCCATCTCCTTAGCTTTTAACACATGCATGTCTATTTTTGATTTTAAGGCATCCTATTGTCTCTCTAGTCGTTATTTTTCTTAACTGTACTGAATTTGGATTCAACCTAATCTTCTTAGCCAAGGCTATCTCATACACTCTTTTCTCTCTGCTGATATCCTTCTTCAGTAAACTCCTCTATCCTCTGTATACTTCCAAGGATTCACTTGATGCGAAATGTCTGAACCTGAGCCACGCCTTCTTTTTTTCTGGTCAGAGGCTAAATATCTCTTGACATCCAAGGTTCTCTCTTCCAGTCTCACTTTACCTTCAGCCTCACAGGAAAATGGAAACCTTGATGTCGAGCTATCTCACCTTTAAAGCCCTCCCACTTGTCCGAGGTACTTTTACCTTGAAACAAACTACTCCAATAATCCCCTGCGATCCCCTATCTAATTCCAACAACATACGCCTTGCCCCAATTTAGAACTTGAATCTGTGGACCAATTTAGTCCCTCTCACAACCATTTTAAAATTAATACAACTCTTATCACTTTTCCCAATATGCTCCCCCACTTTAGCACCTTCACCTAACCTGAAATATTTCCTAACAATTGGTCGAATTTGTACCTTCCCGACTAGAATACTCTGCACATTGCTTGTGGAAACTTCCCTGAACACACTTGACAAATTACGTTCCTTCTAATTTCTTTACGATCTGGAATCCCAGTCTATGCTAGGAAAATTAAAATCACCTATTATAACAAACCTATTGTTCCCTCAAGTCTCCCCAGTCTCCCTGCATATTTCTTCCTCTAATTCCCATTGTTGATTTGGAGGTTTGTAATGCAACCACTATAACATTACCATCCCCCTCTAACTACTTTGCACCATTCACGAAACCTAATTGGATATTATCTTAGTTATTTCAACTTTTTGTACTGGAGTGGTATTCGCCTTAATCAGAACTATTGGTATTTAAACTGTTTCCATTTACATATCTCCATCGCAGTGATCTTCGCATCCACGGCACCCCTTGTCAAGGCACCGTGGAGATATGGAGCTCTAAATGGATGGGAAGTGCACATTCTGTCACTTCCAACACTGGCTGCAAGTTTCCACACACTGGGCAGCGATCTAACACAGTGTTACCGAACAATGCAACAATCTGGGTTTATATCTGAATGAACCAGTGCGGTCTGCTCAGCTCCGCAAGCTGGACATTTAGCCCATGATTATAGATCAAGCATTGGTGTGGGCTGCACAGAGTTCCATTCTGGATATTGCTGTGTTGCATTCAGCAGTACGCTAGCCGGATTTACACAGTGCTCCATCCTGAAAGTATCACGGATGGGCTGTTTATATGAGTTGGATTGCGAATGTGAGAGAACTAAACATCTGGAAATATCTCTTTTTTTATTTTCATTCTTGTGATTAGACCCTTCAAACCCTGACACATCCGGTTAGACCCATCCTTCTGGATAAGTCATGGTGCGGTTGTTACAGCATCTGGGTCTGCAACATGACCAAGAAATGGAACAGAGGCTGCAGAGAAGGGAGTGTCCGTAAAATGGAATGAGGGAATCACAATGATGGTGCAGGATTGAATGGACCATTAATGCAACTTGTTCATATATTTCTGTTTGTTCCAAGGAAACACCCCTTCTCTGCCAGGGTCCCATTCTGGTGGGGAGTGAGTCACCTCCTCCTGTTCCTGCGTAACAGGATCCTTGGGCCTCACTAGCATCCAGATTACACTGTGTTCCAGTTTTGAGCAGTTGAGTGATTGTCTCCTGTTCCTGTGTCCTAGCCTCAAGCAGTTGAATGACCGCCTTCTGTTCCCGTGTCCCAGTCTCGAGCAGTTGAATGAATGCCTTCTGTTCCTGTGTCCCAGTCTCGAACAGTTGAGTGACGGCCATCTGTTACTGTGTCCTAGTCTCGAGGAGTTGAATGACTGCCTACTGTTCCTATATCCCAGTTTCGAGCAGTTGAATGACTGCCTCCTGTCCCTGTGTCCCAGTCTCGAACAATTGAGTGACTGCCTCCTGTTCCTGTGTCCCAGCCTCAGGCAGTTGAGTGACTGCTTCCTGTTCATGTGTCCCAATCTCGAACAATTGAATGACTGCCTCCTGTTCCTGGGACCCAGTTTCGAGCAGTTGAGTGTCTGCCTCCTGTTCCTGTGTCCCAGTCTCGAGCAGTTGAATGACTGCGTCCCGTTCCCGTGTCCCTGTCTTCAGCAGCTTAGTGACTGCCTCCTAATCGAAGTTCTGTTAAAATAGATGTTCTCCATCTGCTCCAGAGTAAGTCTCCAATAGTTCTGTGCTCACCTGCTGCTCCCGTGGAGTGGAATTGAGGGACTGAATGGCCTCTTCACATTTTTTACAGTTTTTCTTGACAAAAAGCCTTTCTCCTGTTTCTGTAAAACACCATCAAAATCTGAATGATTTGTTTTTATATTTGACTGTCAGTAATTGAGCAAACAAGCTGACTGACAGAATTCAGAAGCTGAATAGCCTCCTCCTGTTCCCATGTTAAACACTCATGAGTCAATAGACTCTCAGAGATGTACAGCACGGAAAAAGATCCTTTCGTCTGGTCATCTATACCGACCAAATTAACAAAATTAATATCGTCCCCCTTGCCAGCAGTTGGCCCATCACCCTCTATACACTTCCAATACCTTCTAAAAGGTGTAACTGTATCTGTCTCACTACCCCTTTTGGCTGTTCAATCCATGCATACAGCAGTCTCTGCGTGGAAATGTTGTCCTAATGTCCCGTTTTAAATCTTTCTCCTCTCACCTTAAACCCGTGTCTGCTATATCTGGACTCATTTATCCTGGAAAAAGACATTGACTATTTACCTTATCTATGCACCTCATGATTTTATAAACCTCTTTCAGGTCCTCCTCAGCCTCAACACTTGAAAATAGTCCCAGCCTCTTCAAACTCTCCCTGTAACTATAACTGTCCAACACCTGCAACATTCTTTGAAATCTCTTCTGCAATCTTTCAAATTTGACTACATCTTTACGACAGCAGAGAGAACAGATTTAAAGTCAATATTATAAAAATGGCGAAACCAATGCCCTGTATAGATGCAACATGTCATACAAATGCTTAGACTGAAAGCATGCACCAATAAAGGGAAGAACACCGAGAACCTTCTTAAGTATTTTGTCTACTGTGACGGCACTTTAAAGGAACAGAGAATCTGCACCACAAGGTGCCTCACAGGATAGCGATCTGGCTTTAATTCTATCCTTGAATGACTGGTTGTGTGGAGTTTGAAGATTCGCCTCGTGTCTGTGTGAGATTCCTCCGGGTGCTTTGTTTTCCTCCGACAGTATAAAGATATACAGGTAACGGTAGATTGGCCATCATAAATTGTGTGTAGTATCCTGGAATGTGTGAGCAAGGTGGATTAGCTATGGGAAATGCAGACTCAGAGGGATAGGCTAGGAGTTTGTCCAGTGGGATACTGTTTAGCGGGTCGGTGCGGCCTCGATGTGTCGAAAATCCTCACTCTAGGGATTCTATAATTACTATGGAGTTAGCCTTCATTGGCAACTGTCGACAGGAAAATACTTACATGTTTTGCCCTGATTTTTCTTGCCAAAATGCAACACCTCATATTTATCTAAAATAAACTCCATCTGCCACTCCTCAGCTCACCTAATCAACGTCCCATTATATTTTGAGACAGTATTCTTCACTGTCGACTGTACAACCAAAAGTTGAAATTATCTACAAACTTACTGACAGTACTTCATATACTCAAGTGCAAATGATTTGTATAAGTAAGAAAAGGCAGTGGACTCACTATTGATCTTTGTGGCACGCCACGAGTCATAGGTGTCCAAGTTCAATGAACAAAAGTCCACTGTCACGCCCTATCTCCAATATTCAAGAAAATGTTGGATCTCAATGACGAGCTCTCCCTGGATCCCAGGCAGTCTGACCTTGCTAACCAGTCTACCATGTAGAACATTTTGGTTTCCTTACTGAATTGCATAAAGACAACATTCACTGTCCTGCCTTCATCAATCATCTTCATCACTTCCTCAAAAAATTCCTCCCAGTCAGTGAGATGTGATCTCCAATGTACAAAGCTCTCTTCAGTCCTTGTCTTTCCAAATGCACATACATCCTTTCGTTCAACCCCACCCTCCCCCCCCCCACCCCCAACAATTCAGTCACCATTGGCGTCAGGCTGATTGATCCGGAGTTACCTGGGTTTTCCTTACTTTCTTAAATAATGACACTATGTTCGCAGCCCTCCAGTATTTTGACGCCTCACCTTGGAAATCAATGATACAGATATATCAGCAAAAGGCTGAGCAATCTCTTTCCTAGCTTCCAGAAACTTCTGGGATACAACTGATCAGGTCCCAGGGATTTGTTCACCTTTATAGGTTTTAAAATGTCCAACATCTCCTTGTAACATAGAACATAGAACATAGAAAAATACAGCGCAGTACAGGCCCTTCGGCCCTCGATGTTGCGCCGACCAAATCCTACCTAACCTACACTAGCCCAATAACTTCCATATGCTTATCCAATGCCCGCTTAAATGACCATAAAGAGGGAGAGTTCATCACTACTACTGGCAGGGCATTCCATGAACTCACAACCCGCTGTGTAAAGAATCTACCCCTAATATCTGTCCTATACCTACCACCCCTTAATTTAAAGCTGTGTCCCCTAGTAACAGCTGACTCCATTAGCGGTAAAACGTTCTCAGTGTCTACCCTATCTAAACCTCTAATCATCTTATACACCTCTATCAAATCTCCCCTAAACCTTCTTTTCTCCAATGAGAACAGGCCCAAGTGCCTCAGCCTTTCCCCATACGATCTTCGTAATATAGATAATTTTCTAGATATCACTACATATTTCTTCATTCTCTCGATTTTGTAACCTCCTCTACATTAAATACTGAGGAGAAATGCTTGTTTAATATCCCTTTCATCTCCTATGGTTCCGCACATAAGTAGCCTTACTGACCTTTAAGGTGCCCTATTCTCTCCCTAGTAAATATTTTGCCATTAAAGGACGTGTAGAGTTGCTTCAATGCCTCGTTAATGCTATTTCTATTGCCATCTCATGTCCATATTTTTCTGGCCGGAGTTCCCAGTTGACTGTACACTTACTGCCCTTATATTTTTCTCAAACCTCACTTGATCTCAGTTCTGTTTACCTGATATATGCCTCATTCCTTACCTCGACCAGAGCATCAATATATCCAACCATCCAGCACTCCCTGCACCTACCAGCCTTGTCCATCTCCCTAATAGGAACACGTTGGCTCTGGACTCTCTGAAACTGAGTTGTCATGGCCTTGCATTTTCCAACAATCCCTTTACCTGCGAATAGGTTATCCCAATCAGCTTTTCACAGGGCTCACCTAACACTTTCAAAAGTGGCCGTATTCAAAGTTAAAACTGTAATGTTTACATCAGGTCTTTCCTATTCCACAACCAGTATAAAACTAATTTGTATGTGTAACAGACTTGGAAGTTAAATAAACATTTCCTGCCCCTCTGTAACAGGCTCGTGAGGCTCAATAGGCTCCTCACGTCCCTCTGTAATAGACTGGAGATGCTGAATGACCTCCTCCCGTCCCTCTGAAATAAACTCAAGAGGCTTTATGGCTCCTCCTGTCCCTGTGTAACAGACCCGAGACATCAAATGACACGGCAACCCATGGATTACGAGCAGTCGGTAACCTGCATCTAATGGAGGTCCATCCCTTCTTATTTGCAGAAACACAGACAACACAATATATTCCTGGTGCTCTCTCAATTACACATCATACAGCTGCAGCGACACATCTATTATTTTACAACTTCCTCCTTTCATAAACTGAGTGGAACATTTATAGACCCCTGCAGTGTTCTGTTAGTACTCTCGTATACAAGGAAAAAGAGATTTAAAAGATTGAAAGAATTGTGGTTCATTCCTCAGCAACCCTCATCCATTCCATCCAAAACCAGTAAATGAAAAGTGATGTATTGAACTGGTTAACTGAGCCTATTTGTTCAGTGACTGCGACTAATGCCAATCTCCATGGATTCTAATAATCCCAGGGAAGGGTTTCCATCTTTTATTGATAAATGGGATCTGTTCAATGTGTCAACCCATAAATTGAGCGGGAACATCACTGACATCACTGACAGGGATCAGCAGATCCAGAGAGAGGGGCAGGAGAGATCAGAATCTGAGAACATTAGACTGGAATGTTCTAACAATGGATCAGAATTTGAGAATGTTACACCGGAATATTCCAACAATACACAGGAGCTTATCTGGGTGTTATGTTTGGTATCGTTCTGCATTTGATAGGTTATCATTATCATCGCAGATCTATTACGCTCGTCTCATTATTCAATACTTTTATTCGCCCTTCCTAGCTATCGTTGGTGTTCCTGGTGAGTATCACTGTCCAGAATTTGTTTTCTATAAACCAGTTATGACTGTATTACTGTTATTTCATATAGTCTACACATCTTGCAACTATTATTGTTCCTGTTGAATCTCTCAATCCAGATGTTCACTCTGCAGGCCGCTACTAACTGCATCAATTAAGGTGTTCAATTACTGTCTCGCTCTCTGCTCTGGCAGTGTTACTCACGGGTCTCTATGTTGACCGACTCAGTTTCAGGGGAGGATCACAATGCATTGCATCCATTGCTTTTGCTGTTAAGAGCTTGTAGGTCACTGTCTACTGTTCTGGTTGCCAACTCCACTTCCTTCCACTATTTCCATCCCATCCCTGGCCAATTTCTGCAGCTGAAGCAGACAAGTCACAACTATGGGAGATCCCATTAACTATGATCTGATTCTTGACACCATTCCCTGACCATTTCTAAATTGAAATACTCACCACTCCAGAATATACCTCACTGGTTTATTCCATCTGCTAGATGAATCTTGAGCTTTGAAGTGCGATTTTAATGAAGCCAATAATCTGCTGCTGACGCTCCCGACTTCAAACTGCCCAAGCAGATCTGATTTCGAACTCACACCAAAATCCCATCCATCTGTCATTCATGTGCACGCCAATGTATATTGCTGTTTTTCTGACAATGCCTTTATTTTAGCATTCTGAAACACTTCATCTCATCTGTCCATGAAACTTCCCTCGTTCTCTCTGTTGATTAACAGAAAGCCTGCCTGTTGTTCATAATTAAAATTGTTTTCTCCATGTGCGTTCCTTCTCAAACAATGAGTTTCGCATTCAACCACGCCAATCGCGCGCGCGCACATGCACACCCTCTCTCTCAGTCTCTGATGAACACACACACACACGCAGAGAAAGCAAACCTTACCTTTGTAGGCTGTAATCTGATGCGTGTATAGTTAGCATATGATAGTAAACTTTGCAATACTCTCATGTTGGGCAGACCCTGCAGTTTACTGATCAATACACTAGTTTCCTCTGCACAGCTCTCCATGCTGGGCTGTCATCTTGTCCCAGTATATGTTGTTTGTGGTGTTCTGTCAAGCAGAATCAGAATTTGATGGAACCAACCATTTCAGCTAATCGGACAATGTTTTTCTTAAATGTTCTCATTCTTGTAATTTTACGCACGAAGATCCCACTTCTCCAGTTAGTCCCACTGCCCTGACTTCTTCCAAATATTTCCACAACGTCTTTTCAGTTAATTAACTGTCTGTTTCTGTGTTTAATGTGAATTCCTCTGTCCCCTTGTATCTTTCCCTGGCCTTGGGTTATGGCTCCTTAGTGTATCCAGTGCTGGCATTGTGTAGCTCAGAAATAATGAAATGTGATGTGTCAAGCTGTAGTTCACTTCCTGGTATGTCCTATGTGATGGTCCATGGACAGGCATTTTTCAGCAGTTATGAGAAACATCCTAATAACTTGGTCTGTTCCTGTGGCTTTCCCTGTCAGGTGACCTAGCAATCAGGAACACGAAGAAGCTCACTGAGTGAAGGACCAAGCATCTAAATTGCCTGACAATGCTGTCACGTTTTAAATAAAAGGTTATTTTCTCCTTTTTTTTAGTAAGAGGTCTTAAAGGCCAAACAGCCTTCTGAAAACGGCTCAAGTAAATAACTTACGGAGCTTTTTGGATTTTTCATAAAAAGTAGTGACAATGATGAGCTCGCACAGACCAGGCTTTCTAGTTTTTTTTTAATTGTAGCTAAAGCATCACGAGGTCCTTGGCGATCCAGAAGCGTTGTAAGTTTTAGTAAGTTATACCTCGCTGCTATTCTCTCTGGGACCTCACTTGATGCTGTTTCCTCCTGGATGGGAGGACTGCATGCAAGAATGCTTGTCTGAATGTTCCTTTTTGCCAAGGGATTTGTTTAGGTGATTTTAGTATATTGGGGAAACCGTTCATTTGTATAAGGTGCTGTATCCATTATTCGGTTAAGGTTTCCAATCGTTAAGTTATTCTGAATTCCTCTTCATTTTGTATGGATTTTCATTAGAGTGTTTCAATAAATTGTGTTTTGCTTAATGGTGAGTGGTTTGACTGGTAGCTTCACATCTGGAACAACCAACTCATATCTATCTTTAAAATAACAAAAGGATGGCATCCAAGCAACCTTCTTAAAATCGTTTGAGGCAGTCTGGTTCGTCCATAGCAAACTGGGGACTCTTGTCTGGTTCCAAATTGATAATACCAAATTGGGTTTAGAACTTGCAAACAGGCAATTCGATCGAAGAAGTCCACACCGAACCTCCGAGGAGTAACTTACCCAGACCCATTCCTCTACCTTATTA
The DNA here is from genome assembly GCF_020745735.1 of Hemiscyllium ocellatum. Lineage (NCBI taxonomy): Eukaryota > Metazoa > Chordata > Chondrichthyes > Orectolobiformes > Hemiscylliidae > Hemiscyllium > Hemiscyllium ocellatum. Next base: position 15,931,793 of record NC_083408.1, read on the forward strand.
TTACACATTTACCCCGACGAAGGCAACTAACCCACACATCCCTGAAAACTATGAACGATTTATCATGGGCAATTCACTTGATATGCACATCTTAGGATTGTGGGAGGAAATCAAAGCATCCAGAATAAGCTCATGCAGACACTTGAGAGTATGCACCAGGACGCGATTGGGTTCAAAGGTCGCGTATGGTCATTGTTAGTGTCTTTTTTTTATCCGGATGTTGAATTCGGTTGGTTTAAACCTTGTTTTGTGTATAAAGGTTCAGTCACTCAGAGTTCTCTGGGTGTGGAAAAGTGCAGTTGGGGTTTTACAAAAGGTAATGAAGGCAAAGCTGTAGGAATTGACAGACAAGCTGGAGTTGGGGTTGCGATTGTCTGTGAGAAAATGAGAGATAATTACAGCTACAGTTTGGCAATTACATTTGGTGGAACCGCCATTAGACACTTTGGAAATGGCTGGAATTCAATTTCAAATGAGGTACATTGAACATGAGAAGCAATTGAAGTTTGATTTATGATGAAAATTCGAAAGAAAAGAAAGGGAAATGAAGAAGAAAGAGAGAAAAGGACAGTAGAAAAGCAGAGAATTCAACTTCAAAAGTTAGCAATTAGAGAGAAAAGTTGACATGGAAGGCGGAGATCAAGGTAGACGGTCTGCGGGATGAGGAGGATAGTGATGTTGAGCAACCCTATTGTTAGCAATGGTCTAATGAGGTTCTGTTTAAATGCATCCAGCTATTATCGAAATTTGATGAGAAAGATGGGGAAGCCTTTTGAATTTCATTTGAGAAAGTGGCTAAACAAATGCATTGACCAATGATCATGTGGATTTAGTTAAACCAAACAAATCTGATAGGTACTTACATCCCTATCGGAGCAGGTATCTGGGTGGTGAAGAAAGGCGTCTGACGTGCATATAAGCTTGTGCCAGAAGCTGATAGACAGTGTTTCAGGAATCTAAAAAAAGTCCCTGGTTAAACGCACATTGAGTTTGAAAGGATAAAACAAAGTAATTTTGAAAGATCGATAAGGGTACTAAAAACAGAGGAAACCTATGACCCTCTGAGAGAGAATCTTGTTTTGGAGAAGTTCAACAATTCATTTCCTTCAGTCGTGAGAACTCGTATGGAAGAGAAGATAGTTAAAACGGCAAGATTAGAAGCTGAAATGACTGATGATAATGATTGAGTTCAGAAATGAAAGTTTGTTTTCTGTGAGAGATTAAGAAGAATGTGCGAGATCTTCTTAAAACAATGACTGGTGAGAGTAAGGTTTCCTGGCATAGTCCAAGAGTAGCAGGTAAAGCGGTTAGAGCAATATATTGTTTTCCATTTTTCCTGTAAAGCAGTGACTGGTTATATCATGATATTATCTATTGTCTTTACCTCTCTGAATCTATTTGCAGACTCTCCACTCTCTCTTGATAATTTAATATCTTGCTTATCACAGCGGCATCATCAAACTCAGCATCTGTATATCTGTTCCATCCTCCTGATCATTAATATAGACTGAAAATACTTTAGAACCCAGCGCTGGTCACTGTGTAACCCTATTGGTTACGTTCTCTCTAACTGATTTATCCTGAGTGCCTGCTTCCTGTACGATAACCAGTCCTCCCCCATTCCTGTGCAACACAGTCGAAGAGTTGAATAAGAACAAGGAGTATCTGTGAGGAATCCATACCCTAAATGAGGCTGATGTCAACACGGCCTCTGTTCCACTTTCCTGCCACCACTCCATCCTACAACTCTCGTCTCTTGTTGTAGATTGAGCTACATGAAGAAATCCAATCACATCTACTCTTTCAGTTACTTTTAGCATTTTACAAACCTCAATGAGATCTCCTTTTATTCTTATAAACTCGAGAGTATACGCCTAAACTGCTCAATTTCTCTTCATAAGAACAACACTTCAAATATGGAATCAATCTAATGAAGCTCTTCTAAATTGCCTCCAATGCAAATATCTCATTCCGCAGGACACCCAAACTGTACTCTAGTTTCATTATAACAAATGCATAACTACGACAAACACTCCATACATTTCTACTCTATCCTTTTATAAATAAACACTGAAATTATGCTTGAATTTCTCATTAACTGCAGTGCCCGCATGCAGATTTTCTTTGATTTGCAAACAGACACCCAGTTCCCTCTGCACATAAGCACTTGAACTTTCTCTCTATTTAGATAATAATTTGTATTATTCTACTATTATACTGAAAAATGTGCTGCGGGAAAAGCACAGCAGGCCAGCCAGCATCCAAGGAGCAGGAGAATCGACGTTTCGGGCATAAGCCCTTCTTCAGCTCGCATCTCCTGCATCTGCAGTCCTCACTTTCTTCTTTTTATTATACTGGCCAACTTGAATGGCCCCATATTTATTTCTTTAATTTTCCTTGCCAAATGTTGGTCCTTTCACCCAACCAATCTATATAGTTTTAAAACCTCTTGCATCATCATTCTGAAGTAATTTCCCACCGATGTTAGTGTCAACTGAAATTGTGGTATCATATTTTCTATCCCGTCAACCGAATACAGTAATTCCACCGATCGCAAATAGCTGAGGCATGAGTACTGAAAACAATGTCACTCCACAAATTGCATTTGCCAAAAGAAAATTAAACATTTATTCCATCTGACTGCATTTTGTTGTTTAACCAATCCTCCATCCAAGCTAATAAATTATTCCTAAACCCATGTTAACTCGTCTTACTACTGACTCTTTGGAGAAGCGACATATCCTATGACATCATGGAGACCAGGTATGTTCCATCTCCAGGATTCCCACGATCCATCTTGTTTGTGATATCTTCAAATAACTCAAGCAAACAGTTCAAACACGGTTAAGCCTTCGTAAAACGATGTTGACTCTGACGAATTGTGGTTTAACTTTGCAAATGTCCTGAACAATGGTCTCTAACTATTTGACTTAAATTACAATAGTTTATTGTTGCACTTTAGTCCCTAATGTATACCATTATTACAAGTTCTTCCCTTTCGAAAACCTTTACGTTTTCTTTGAATTCCTATTTAATGGGCACAAGGCTTTAAGAGATCTGCTCCAATTGCTGTGTAAGAGCCATGTGGGAGTGAATGGACTCATCATCCTGCTGGTGTATAAACTCGATGGGATGATGTCTTTCTGGTGTTCCCATGTTGTCGTCTCCAAGGCCAGAAGGACCTCCTTCTGTTGATGCTTTAGACGATTGGAAGATTATGAAATCTTACTGTTGCCGTCTGAGATTTTGAGGGGCTTATGAGTCTTCTCATACTTCTCAATAACATGTGGACATACTGAACGGTCTCCTCATGCATCCCGGAGATGGGACCGAGGGACTGATTGGTTTTCTCTTGTTCCCATACAACAGATACCTGTCTACATTACCTCTTCATTTCTTATGAAAGATGTCTCAGATAGTTTTTATCCTTATCTAATTCCCTTGTAATAAGTTCGGTGGGTCTGACTGGCCTCCTGCGTAACAATCTCCATCATTGTGTGACCTCTTCCAATTCCTATGTTACAGAATTGAGGAGGCTGATCCTGTTGCTGTGTCCAATGTCATAAGCTCGATGGTGATGGTTGACCTCCTTCTGTAAATGTATATCAGTGCTGAATAGCCTCGTCCTGTTTTGATTAACAGGTTCGAAGGCCTCAATATTCTCCTTATATTCCTGAGTAACAGGCCCGAGAACGGAATGGATTCCTCCACTATCTGCAATGGCTACTGTGTCAACCTGATCATCCTTTCGTTATTAGCTAGCACCTTCATTGCAGGAATCAGTTGAGGGAACCATCTCTGAGCTGCTTCCAATATAACAACAGCCTTCATTGAAGAGATTAAATCTGTACACACTTCTCCAGATGTGATGTCCCGAAGACCCTGTACAGCAGCAGCAATACTTTAACAGCCTGCTGTAAAGTTCCCACCCAGGTTAGAGCTGTTTCAGATCTCTGGGGAAATACAGAGCATTGTTGGAAGATCATTGTCCTTCTCTACTTCATGGCATAACGGGAGATTTGGAGAAATTAAAGTTTGAGAAGATCTACCATTAATCTCCCCAGAACCCACGTCGCTCAGATTCCACAGAATCGAGTAAGATGGAGCGCAAAAACACCAAGCAGGATCAAACATTGATGGGAGTTATATGTCAAAGTGAAAGGTGCAATATAAATGCTAGACATGTTATAAAACAGGAAATGAGATATACCCATTTGTGGGTACTGCAATATTAATGTATTGTTTGAACTATATCTCAACTGTGTTAATCCAATTGAATGTTAATGCTGGGAAAAATGGATTTCATGACCACGTGTGAGATGTTTTGCATGAACATTATGTCGAGCACTGAGCTCGAGATCAGGTTATTAAGGAATTGATGTTGAGTGATCAGAAGAGCTAATTGAAAATTTTGCTGGAAAGGATGTTTTGGGAACAGTGACCACAATGCATTGGTTTTCTTTTATGCTGTTTGAGCACCCGACAGTTTTTGTTTTATTTGTAGTAACCGTTATAAATCTGAGTCATGCAACCCATGAAGGTGTGAGGAGAAAGTGGGGACTACAGATCCGGGAGATCAGAGTCGAAGAGTGTGGTGCTGGAAAAGTACAGTCAGGCAGCATACTAAGAGCAGATAAATCGATGTTTCCGGCATAAGCCATTCATCAAGAGTGAAGCTTATGGGCCAATGGGGCTGAAAGATAACTGAGAAGGGGGTGCGGTAGTGGGGAGGTAGCTGGGATTGTGGTAGATAGATGAAGGTGGGGTTCAAAGTGATAGGCAATGAAGGGAGACAAAACAACTCAGCCACTGCATCTATTAAACCTCGTGTGGCCTTCTCTCCATTGGCGAGGCAGGAGGTCAACGTGTAGATCATTTCAGAGAACATCGCTGGGACTGCCACACTGAACAATTCCATAGCCTTGTGGCTGAGCACGTTAACTCCCCTTCCCACTCTGCCAAAGGTATGAGAGTACTAGACCTGCTCCATTGCCAAACCAGAGTCACCAGAAACCTGGAGGAAGAAAGTCTCGTCTTCTGCCTTGGGACCCTCCAACCACAGGAGAGCATAGTGGATTTTCCCATTTCTCCATTTCCCCAATCCCACCTTATCCCACTCCAACGTTCCAACTCAGCACCGCCATTTTGAATGTTCCTATGTGTCCACCTTTTTCCTATCAATCTGGTCCACCTCCTATCCGACTATCATTTTCAAACCCACCTTCATCTACATATTAGATGAAAGGAGGCAGCTTAGAAAAATGCCAAGTGTTGCAGTAAGCCAGTGGATTCAGATAAATGTAGGACCCAGCAGAAGATGACCAAGAAACTGAGAAGAAAATCAAAAAGACAAAAAGCATGCAAAGGAAAGAAAAACATAAAAACTGCTAAAAAGCGTCTTGTATGGGAAAAAAATACAAGGTCAAATGGAACAGTTGGTGCGCTTTCTGGATAGTTTACTGAAGAGAACAGAGAAATCGCAGGGAAATGAAACAATGTCTTTGTATCTATCTTCATGGAAGAATGTCCATAAATTCTTCCATAAATACCAAGTGACCATGGGACTTGGGTAAGTAAAGTCTAAGATCATTCTTATCAGTGTTGGGGTCATCTTTGAAAAGAAAGCTGGATTGAGTATTTATAAATCTGACAGACTAGATGTACTTCATACAAGAATTTCAGAGGAAGAAGCAATAGACATGTTGATTGCATCGCTGAATTTCACTTTATTTTCTGTCACATTCCCGAAAGTAATTTAGCCAATCTCGATAAGGCAAAGGTTCTAAATATTATCCCACAGCTTAAGATTGGATGAATTTGGAGAATGGTGAACTACAGACCAGTTATCTTGTCATCCGCAGACATTTATCTGTTGGACTCGATTACAAAGAACATGCCACTAGATATTTAGAACGTAATAACTTAACTGGGGAGTGTGATAATTTATCGATGAAAGGAAAATCAGAAGTAGCAAACATTTCTTTGGAATGGTTTGAAGATGAGTCTTGTGGACATTGGCAATGAAGAACCAATGTATAGCATACAGTTGGATATTCATGAGATCTTTTTAAAGAAACGCACACATTAAGCTGATAAAAAACGTTAAAGCAAGAGTTATTATGAATAACACATGCAAATGGGAAAGAAACAAATCTGGTTTACATGCATGTGAATGTAATTGGAATATAGTGGATGTCGTGCACCAGTTGTATCGAGTGTTCATGAGACTACACAAAAATTGTCTTAGTAGCAGGAGACAGAGGGTAGTGGGAGAAGGCTGTTTTTGTGACTGGAGAAGAGTGTCCCCTGGTGTACCACAGCGATCAGTGCTGTGTCCCTTATTGTTTGTGTCATTCATAAAAGAAAAATCCATGTGAATGTGGAGGGGGCTAGGTGGAGAGTGGGGGAGGTGTGATAAGTTAGTGTATGTTTGACATAAAGATTGGCTGGGTGGTTAGCAGTGAGGAGGAAGGCCTTAAGTTGAAGTCAGATGCAGATGGAATGGTCAGATGGGAAGAATAATGGCAGATAGAATGTACCCCTGATAAATATGAAGTGATGCACTTTGGGAGAAGAAACCAGGCAGGGGAAGACTCAATGAATGGTAGCACACTGGGAACTTCAGAGTGTGCTTTTCCACACATCCCTGAATGTGACTGGACATGTTAATGGACTCGTTAAGAATTGAACCTCCGGTGTTGCGTTTCCCAATCAGGGCGTAGGTTATAAGAGCAATACAGGGCTTTGCTTCGGCCAAAATGGAGTACAGTATGTAGTTCTGGGAGCCACATTACAGAAGGATGTGATTGTACTGGAGAGGCGATTCAAAACGATGTTCCATGGGATGGAGCATATCAGCTCTGGAAAGAGGCTGGATAAGCTTGGGTTATTTACTTTGGAGCAGAGAAAGCTGAGGGGTCCGTGATTCAGAAGGATAAGATTTTGAGCGACACGGACAGGGTGGACAGACAGCAGCTTTTCATTTTAATCAGAGTGTCAAGAACAAAGACGCACTCTTTTAAAGTGAAAGGTTTCAGGTCGAGAGAGTATTTAAACTTTTTTTTCACTTAGAGGGTGTTGTGTTCTGGGATTACTTTCTGAGAGGGGAATTATCACGGGTAACCGCACAATTATCAAAAAGTACTTGGACGAGCACTTGGAATTGTCATAACATTCCAGGCTGTGGGTCTGCTGTAGGAAAGTGGGACGAAAATAGATCGTGCTGTACTTCTGTAGGCACAGAGTCGATGGTCCTGTGAGGGCATGGTCTTGGAGGTCAATTCTGAAGCAGTTTCAGGGAAGAATTGATGAGTTTCTGAATAGTATATTCACAAGGGTTGTAAGAGTAATCTGTAATAGCTTGATAAATCATTTCAATATGAAAAATATGAGAAAACAAGTGCAGATTCGTTACAGTTGAATCCAGAGAATGGAGAATGGGGAACAAGGAAATGGCAGAACTATGAAGCCACTACTTCATTTCTGTCTTCATAAAACTTTCAAATAATACAAGGAAAAGCAAGTCTGGTGTGGGAGAATGATAGCGTGCATGGAATAGGACATAGTAAGTAAATGGTTTAGGAGAAATTGTTGAGGTTGAAATTAATGGTCATAGGCAACACTAACATAGTTTTATGAAATGGGAATCATGTTTGAGAAACAGACTGGGAGACAAATGAAAGAGAAATAATAGATGTAAAACATTTTGGTTTTTAGAAAAGGTTTGGGAAAGCTCCATGCCCAGTTTACAAAATCAAATCTTAGTGGACTGGGGCTAATATATTACCATGTCTGTAGAATGGGACAGCTGGCAGGAAACAGTGAATAGAAATAAACAGACTCGTCAAGTAACAGCCTGACATTGTCTCTAAGGTATGATTCTGTAAGGTGTAAGTCCTTCCACATGTAGTCAAGCAACGTTGGGGACAATTAAACGATTCACTGGAGGAAGAGATTCCACAAGTAACCCCTTCCACCAGGATGTAAGAGCCCAGCTCTTCAGTGTATTAGATAAGGCTGATTCATTCGCAACAATCTTCAGTCAGAAGTACTGAGAGGATGGCCCATTTCAGACTATGTCCCAGACTCCTCATCACCTTCCCCGGATATCTCCTGTCTCATCAGCAGGACGGACACAGCAGAAGTGGCGGCACAGTGGGATACAGTTGGAAGGGAATTGCTCCGGGAGTCCTCAACAGTGACTCCATATCCCATTAATTCTCATGACATTAGTTTACACATGGGAAAGGAAACCTCCTGCTGATTACCTCCAGCCTCTTTCAAATGATGAATCAGTACTCCTCCATGCAGATCAACATTTGGAGGAGGCACTGAGAGTAGCACGAACGCCAGACATACTTTGGATAGAGGATTTGAATGTCCACCTCCAAGAGTATCTCAGCTACAGCATTACTGATCGATCTGGCCGGGTCGCAAAGGAATTAACTTATAGACTGTTTCTGGGGAAGGTTGCGAAGGAACCAACAAAATAAAAATGCATACCTAGCACAGCGTTAATAATCTGCGAGTTGCAGAAGTATCTGTCCATGACAGCATCGGTAAGAGTGGCCACCGCATAGTCATTGTGGAGACAAAGTCACACCTGCACATTGAGAATATCCTCCAACATTTGGATGGTACTATTGCGGTGCTAAATAGGACAGACTTCGAACAAATCTAGCAGCTCAAGTCTGCGTGTCCATCCGGTGCTGCGGTTCATCTATATGAGCAGAATTGTACACCCACACAACCTCATGGACTGGCTTATCCCCATCACAACAATTGCCATCAATCCAGAGGATCAACCTTGGTTCAATGGAGTATGCAGGATGGCAGGACCAGCACGAGGTATGCCTAAACATGAGGTGCCATCCAGTGATAGACAAAGCTAAGTGATGGAAGAGCCCGGCACTTCAGTGGATAAGATAAGGCTGATTCATTCGCAACAATCTTCAGTCAGAAATGCTGAGTGGATGATCCATCTCAGCCTCCTCCAGTGGTCCACAGCGATTTAGTTATCAGTCATCAACCAATTCGATTCAGAGATACTGGATACTCCAAAGGGTCCAAACTCTGACAATATTCTGGCAATAGTACTGAAAATTTGTGCTCCATAACTTGCCACTCCCCGAGCCAAACTGTTTCAATACAGTTTCCACAATGGCTTTCCACGATTACGTGGACAATTAAACCAAGTATCTCCTGTATAAAAAAAGCAGAACAAATCCAATCCGGCCAAATAGCACTCCATCAGTATACTGGCGGTCATCAGTAAAGTGGTGGAAGGTCTCAGTACTTTTAAGCAGCACTTGCTCAGCAATACCCTGGTCAATGACGCCCAGTTTGGGCTCCACTCAGCTCCTGACCTCATTACCGTGTTTCAAACATGGACAAAAGAGCTGGATTTCAGAGGTGGAGTTAGAGAGATAGCCCTATAAATCAAGGCTTCCTTCGACCAAGTGTGGTATCAAGGGGTTTTAGCAACTGTGGAATCAATGGGTATCAGAGGCAAACTCCCTGCTGGTGGGAATAATACCTGACACGTAGGAAGATGGGCATGGTTGATGAAGGTCATGCAACTCAGCTCCAAGTCTGTAGGAGTCCCTCGAGCAATGGCCAAAAACTTCTTCAGGGCTGCTTCATCAATGACCTTCCCTCCATTTTAAGGTCAGAAGTGGGGATGTTCGCATGTGATTGTACAATGTTCTGCAACATTTGTGGCTCCTCAGACACTGAAACATTCCATTTTCAAATGCGACAAGATCTGGACAGTATCCAGGCTAACAAGCGGCAAGTAATATTCAGGCCACACAAATGCCAGATCGTGACCATCACCAATAAAATACAATCTAACCTGCCCCTTGGCATTCAATGGTGTTACAGTCATTGAATTCCCCAGTATCAAAGTCCTGGTGGGTAATCATTGCTCAGAAACTCACTGGTCTCGCCATATAAACACAGTAACTACATGAGCAGGTCAGAAGCTAGGAATACTGCGGCGAGTAACTCACATCCTGACTTCCAAAGGTCTGTCCATTAACTACAATGCATAAGTCAGAAGTGTGATAAAAGACACCCAATTTTCCTGGATGAGTGCAGCCCCAACAACACTCAAGAAGCTTTATACCATCCAGGACAAAGCAACCAGTTTGACTGTCACTTCATCCACAATGCTCCACCATCAACGCTCAGCAGCAGCAGTGTTTTACTATCCACATGATGCAACGAAATGATTCACCAAAGATCCTCAAGGACAAGGGCTGCAGATGTATGGAAATACCATCATCTTCAGGTCCCCCTCCAAGCCATTCACCATTCTGACTTGGAAATATATCACCGCTCCTTCACAGTCGCTGGGTCAGAATCCTGGAATTCCCACCCTAATAGCATTGGAGGTAAATCGCAGCAGGTGGACTGCAGCGTTCAACAAGTCAGCTCACCACCACCTTCTCAAGAGCACCGAGGGTCAGGTAATAAATGCCGTCCCAGCCAGTGACTCCGAGATTCACGAAAAAAACAAATAGAAATTAACAGAGGAAGTTTGCTGAGGTGTCACAGGGATCAGTGCTTGGGGCCCAGCTGTTCACAATGCCCTTTAAACATTTGGTTGCTGGAATCATATACAACCTGATTGACAGCACGAACGGATGTGGGATTGTGAGTGGGTGAGGAGGATATTAAAAATAAACAAGGAGTCTAAGACAAGTGGAATGAATGGGTACATAGGCGACAGATGAAGAACAATGTGGATAGAGGTGACGGTGAGACCTTTGGTGGAAACAATAAATTGGCAACCTACCATTTGAAAGGGATTGGTTGAAACATGTTGATTGACAAAGGGACGTATGATCCTTTTTGTTGTTTCCTTTTACAAAATTTTCTGAGGTCCTTGCAGTGCAGTGAGTTCTGTAACCAGAAGTCAATACTAGGAATAGCATTGACATGCTGACCAGTGTATATAGAACCAGCAAGTGAGTAGCTATAACATTGAAAAGGATCTGGATCTCCTTGTACACCAGTTACTGAAAGCAATACTGCAGGTGAGAAAGCAGTTAAGAATATAAATGGTGTGCTGATCTTCATTTCAGGGAGATTTGAGTCCAGGAGAAAGGGAGTCTTGCTGCAGATATACAGGATCTTCATCTCAAACATGGTGCAGTATTGTGGGCAGGTTTGTTCTCCGTACCTAATAAAGGACAAACCTGACATTGAGGGAGAGCAGTGAAGGATGACCAGACTGATATCTAGGATGACGGGCTGTTTGTGGTAGCAGAGTTTGGGGTGACTGGGCCAGTATTACATGGGGTTTAGGAAAATGAGTGGAGATCTCAGTGAAAAATACAAAACTCTGACAGGGTGAGACAGATTGAAAGTATGGATGATAATTTCCCTGGGTGGGACATCTAAAACAAGGAGCCACGGTATTAGGTACAGACAAGCCATTCTGCATTGAGATGAGAATAAATGTCTGCACTCACTGACTGGTGAACACGGGGAATTCTCTCTTACCTGGAAACCAAGACACTGATTATAGGTAAGGATTTAGAGACAGTAGAAGGGATGGAGGGAGAGCAGGAGTATGGTGTGGAAATGAAGGGCCAACCATTATAACATTGAATTGGGTAGCAAACTCGATGGACGGAACGTACTACTGCACCTCCTATTTTATAGTTCCCAAGGTTACTCACATTAACGGATATGTATATCGTGTGGGGTAAGTGCATTAAGGAGATTTTTTTTCATGAACGAGAATGGTGGAGGCTTAGTGTATTATATGACCTCCTCGTTTCCTGAACTTTCTGTGCAGTCTGTGGGAAAGCTCAGTAAATGTTGTCACAAGCTCTCAGGTGTTTGGAAGGGGGTCTCTGCAGGTTCGATAGGACTGTGTTCCCGTTCCATTTTCCGACACTGATGCTGAGGTGGGATGTTCTGTCCAATTTCATCCTTTCAGTCCTCGGAGTAGTTTGATACAAAGGAGTGCCTTGGTTGACCGTTTCAGAGACCATTGTAATGCTTATCACATGTCAGGGTCTTTGGAGTCAGTATTAGGCCAGCCCAGGAAATCACGGGAGATTCACTTCCTAAAAGTACATTGGGGAAGGAAATTCTGTTTACAATCGATATTGGCTTCAAGGTCACTGTTACTGACAACAGATTTTAGATCTCTATAGTTTACTAATGGTTTTTAACTTCCACCAGCTGCCAGAGCATTAGCCTGGTCTGGATTAGTAATCCAGTGACATTTCCACAGCAGCACCATCTCCATACGGGGACCTGTCGGAAACCACACTGGACAGGTTATTTCTGTGCTGCTTGACAGTTCTGTCAAAAAGAACTCCCACCAATTTGACTGTCGTGATGGGACTCAGGGGGTAGTAATTTGTCAGTAGGTAATGATTACCCTCTTTGGGAATGAGACATAGCTGAGTAATTTTCCACATTGCCAGGGACATGTTAGAGTTATACCTGGATTTAACAACTTCCCCAGGGACACGACTTGTTGTGCAGCACAAGTCTTCAGTGCTATTGCAGGAATGGTTTCAGGACTCATTGTCTTTGTTGTATCAATTGTGTTCAGCTGTTCTTGATCTCACATGCAGTTGAAGACGGGCATCTGAGGTTGAGTGGGGATCATGATGAGGGTAAGGCGTATCATCGACTCAACACTTCTGGCAGAGGATGGTGCAGATAAAGCATCCTTCTCTTTTATACTGATGTGAAGGTCTGTTCCCTTATTTAGGATGGGGATGCTTGTGCAGCCCTTTCCTCCGATATTTGTTTAATCGTCCATCAACATTTATGACTGAATGTGGCAGAACTGAAGGGCTTCGTTCAGATCTGTTGGTCAAGTCTGGTAGCTTTAATGAGTTAGCATCAGGTTAAGATTCATGTGATTCTGATTCTGATATGTTCACCCACACTCGTCACTGAGCCATAGATGGTGTTGGTGGTAACGGCAGACGGAGGTGTCATCCTGGCAAAAAGTTGCAGTCTGTAGTTGAATGCAGGTCTGCTTCTCATGCTGCTGTGTTCTAAAGCACTACATGAATACGCAGTTTCCTGATGCAATATCTGCAATGCAATTCTGCTGTCTGTTCCCCAAATCTCACTGAGACCCATTCAGCTATCAGCCCTGCACTCAGTGCCCTAACCTGGTTTCTGAGGTGGAAATACTTCAATTTTCAAACTCTCATTCAGCTGAGGGTCTCTCTCCCCGGTTCTTCCTTCCAATCTGACACATTCCGCAAAAGCATTTAACTGATCTTAATTCAAATCTTTACACTCGAATGTGTTTCCTTGAGAAATTGCATCTTCGGTGTTTAAAATGAATGTGTTTCCTTTGTTTCTCTCCATGACCATGATTAAGAGCTCTGCAGTGTCAGTGATGCCAGCTTTATGTAGATTCAGACCCAATGCATTCTCTGGATTCCCAATCATCTTCACCACATTGTATGTTTTCTCTTTTGGTTTGATGTCTTATCACTCATTGGTGCCTTGTCCTCCCATGAGTATGTTGCATCTTCTTGGGGTTGAATTTCTGGTATTATCTTCCGAATCATTCACAAAAAACTCCTCCCATAGTGGCTCCATGATCTTTCCTGCTCAGCTCCCCCTTCAATTAACTCTGGCCAGCTACACCCGCATGCTTTTGCAGTTACATTGATTCATTATAACCACATTACATCTTGAAGAGAACATTAGATATAAATTGAAAGCAGGAGTTTTGAGAGATGAGACATGAAGAATAATTGGTGGATTACTTCACTAGATACAAAGGGAGAACGAGAGAGAGGATATAGATATGGAGAAGTGGAAAATGAGAAAACTTCATTATTAAAGCAAGTAAATGTACTTCCCTCAATGTTTTGGCAATTCCTGTGTGATGTGGTTCTTTGTACAGTGCACGTATAACAGAGCAATATGTTCAAACGCTGGATCTGATGCTATAACTTTTATCTGCAATAATATGACAGACACTAGTTTTGGAAAGAACCCAGCAAGCCAACACATTTAATTCCTGGTAGAAAAGAGGATTAAATGAAATACGTTGGGACACGAGAAGCAAGATTTATAACGCACATCCTGGTAAGAATGAGAGACTAGAGTTGGGAAACCCAGAAAAAGGGGGAACTTTGAGAGAAAGCAAAGCTATCACTTCAGATGAGGATAAAATAATCTTTTAATACTTTATAAATTTTATATATCATGTGCATCATTTTTCATTGACTGTGTCTCCGTTGTTCATTCAGAATGTGTTGTACACATATGAACAATCTTCCTCATCTGAACACACATTCATTAAACAGTGTATATAAAATTATTTATCATCCATTTCAGACTGTCCTGTTGTCGTGCTAGCAGGATATATGAACACCAACTGGCCACCAAAAGACATGACCCACTATCACTACATACATACGGCCAAAGGAGGACACCAATTTAACTGTGACAACATACACTTCCTCGGACAAAACCACGCACGACAGCTCTTAAAAGTATGACATTCTAGCCAGAAGTACACCAATAAAAATCAATTTAGATCCTATCGATCTTCCCTTGAACAAAAAAACAGGAAATGACATCACGCTCCTTAAGAAACCCATATATATGTATATTCCCTTATATGTAGAAAGAACGGAAATGCCACCAGTGCATCACCAGAGACTCTCACTGATGATGTTACCTAGTCATGGTGACAAAACATCTGAAAACAAACATTCAAGCTCAGCGAGCGAACTTACATACTTTTAAATGGCTATTTTTCTCTTAATTGTGGAATTTTGGACTTCTCTGTCACTCATGTTTAAACAAATTACGAGGAGATGTGAGCTTTTCGGGGTGTGTGGTTTTAATTAACAGAGAGGTTAGACATCGACAATATAACAGTTTGAGGGTTTGTCGTATGGGATTTGAACAGATTTGGTGTACAAAAGTTCCCAGCAGATTCCATCTCTTGGCAGTTAGTGACTTAGATCTTCAAATTAAACAGGTAACAAAATTCTTTTAATTTCGTTTCCTTGTTGTTGGTTGAATTAAAAGAAATGGCTTTTAACATTACTAAGAAGCTTCCTAGGTTTGAAGACGACTCACAAATTTGCCAAGAAAGTGTAGAAAGACAAAGGAAGGGCATACTTTTAGAATTAACATGTACATTAGAATTGGGCTTCACCAGGTACATACGGAAAGGTGTAATCATAATGGAATCGGTCACGTGCTTTGGTGTATCAGAGAAGCAGGAAACTGCAGTCGAGTTAGAAAAAAACTTAAACTGCAAGTGGGACAACTGGAGTTAGAAGATAAAGAGAGAAGCAGGAAGAGGGAAATAAGATAGAGATAGAGAAAGAAAGGAATGAGGAAGAGAGGGAGAATTTGAAATTCAGAAGTTTGGAATTAGATAAGAAAGTTAAATTAGCTGGATGAAAATGAAGGGAGAACGTAGAGATGTATACAATTATGTTAATACATTGCCATATTTCGATGAGAAAAATTCCAAAAACTTTTTTATTTCATTTGCAAAACTGGCTCGACAGATGGCGTGTCTAGTGAACTTGTGGTTAATGCTAGTTCAGACTAAGATGGTAGGCACAGCTTGAGAGGTATGTGCAGTGCTGTCACATGAGGAAGCAAGAGATTGTGCAGATGTCAAACAGGCTATTTTGAGTGCTTTTAAATTGGTATGAGAAGAATATAGGCAGAAGTTCAGAAATATAGAGACGGAACCAGGTCAGACTTATATTGATTTGAAAGAATTAACCACAGTCATTTTGTTAAATGGGTGCAGACGTTAAAAATGGATAAGACCTGTGAGGCCCGAAGGGAGATTATTCAGCTGAACGAGTTTAAAGATTGACTTCCAGAGATGGTAAGAATTCATGTGAATGAACAGGAAGTTCAAGAAGTGAGAAGCGCGGCAGAAATGGCAGTAATGTATGCATTGGTGCATGAGATGAAATTTAGCTTCTGGGAGGAATTTCATCCTATGAGGGATCGAAATTGGGAGAAGGGGAGATCCTACACTACGAAACATAGAGTAAAGCACACTAGCAATACTTTACCACAGGTGAAAAAAAAACCCAAAGGGGTTGAAAGGAAGTGAAATGCCTCAGGTGCTCTCACTTTCATGTAGTGGAACACAGAATTACAGTGCCGATGGTTTAAGAAGGGGACTGGGAAAAGGTGTTTTCACGGCAGTAAGATGGGCCACACAGTGCTGGGCGTTGAAGGAAGACACTTTGGAAAAAGATGTGAGAAAAGTATTTAAGCCAGTGGTTTTAGTGAACCTGGTACAGGATACCCCAAATAGAGCCCAGGAGCTGCAGGAGAATGTACAGCCTAGACAGGGGTTGTGTATGGAGTCAATGCCTGATCTCTATAAAGAATTCGCCTCTGTAGATAAACCTTGCTAAGAAAAAAATAGGGTGTGGGGGAGGACAAGAAGTTATAATTTTGCAAGATGTGGGATCTATTCAGTTTCTAACAGTTGAGAAGTGAAGCGCCGGAAAGGCACAACAGATCAGGCAGCATCCGGAGAGCAGGACAATCGACATATCAGGCATAAACCCATCGTCCGGAAGTTGGGGGGGGGGGTGGGGGGAAACAAGGGGGCTGAAAGATAAATAGGAAAGGAGAAGCTGGGCTCACAGGAGTGTCACTGGGAGGGCGATAGGAAGGTGTAGGTGGGAGTGTTAGTGATCTGACAGAGGGGTAGGTGGAGTAGATCGGTGGGAAGGAATATGGATAGTTCGGGCAGTTCAAGAGGGCAGTCAATATTTGAACAGTTGGATCCAGGATGAAGTTGGGGGAGGGACGATTTGGAAATTGGTGAAGTTAATGTTGATGCTGTATTGTTTGACGGTTTCAGCTGACCTACCACTTATTCATGTCACCCTCCTCTCCGTTCTATCACCATCAGACCCCACCAACATCTACCCATCGCCTTCCAAGCTACCTTACACCCAGCTCCAGCCCACCATCCTATTTAATTCTCATCCCCTTCCTCGTCCCTTACATCCCACTTTTATGACGAAGGACTTATGCCTGAAACGTAACTCTCCTGCCCCGCGGATTCTGCCGACCTGCTGTGCTTTTCCAGCTCTACCCGTTTCATCTCTCATCTCCAGCATCTGCAGTCCTCACTTTCCATCGGCCTCTAATAGTAAGAGATTGAAATATTTTTGCTATATCTCACATGTTACTCAACAGCGTGATAATTTGCGTAATGGGGACAGAAATTAAACATTCCGTTGTGGAATATTAGTTTGGAGTGTTAAATCAAGGTTGGGAAAGTAACAGAGAGAGTGAGTGATAGAGTGTCAGTTCCAGGAATACGGTTCGTTCTTGGGAATGATTTAGCAGGATCCAAGGTGGGAAAGGCACCCCTTGTGGTGGAGATGCTAAAGTAAGACCAGGGAACTGGGGAATTAAACGAAACATACCCAGAGATTTTGCCAGACTGCGTAGGAACAAGACCCCACTGTCTTAAGTTCCAACAGGAAGGAAAACTGAAAGAAAAAGACAAAGGAGTTGATGCATGGAAGACTCAGGCTAAAGAATTTCTCGTGTTTGGAATGCACAGAGACGAGATTAATTTTTGTTGTACGTGTCATACATGCCAAATGGTAGGTAAGTCACAGGCAGTAATAAAACCAGCATCATTGTTGCCAATTCCTATATTCGAAGAACCTTTCACGTTGGTTATGCTTAATTGTGGAGCTCCCCTTTCTAAAATAAAAGTGAAAACCAATATCTGCTGATCGTAATGGATTTGTTTCCCCGATTTCCAGGGATAATTCCATTATGGAGTGTTAAAACAAAAAGGGAGGTGCAGGAGTTGGTAGCTTTCTTTTCTTGCCGTGGGCTATGCAGTGTGATTCAGTCAGACCAAGTGTCTCCTTTTACCGATCATTTGTTTCAGGACGTCATGGATAGCTTCAGCATGCAGCAATTTAAATCAAGTGCATCGCATTCCGAATCCCAGGGTGTCTTCGTAAGTTGGCATCAGATGCTCAAGACAATAGTATCAGCGTACTGTCATAATTACCCGAATGATTGGAATAAAGGCGTCTCATTATATTGTTTGCTTTCAGACATAACCCAAATAAATCTACTCACTTTACTTCCTTTGAGTTGAGATTCGTACATGAAGAGAGAGGTCCTCTGAAATTAATTAAATATAAATTGATAGGACCTAAGTCAGGAACATCACACTTGGATTATGTGTCTGAGGTGAGGGAGAAATTAGGTGGAGTAGGTGAGTTAGCTCAACAGCACCTGAAGAGGACACAGCATATAGTGAAGCAGGTGGCAGATAAAAAAAAACACTGAAACTTCGACGATTTCCCGTGGGGATGACGTGTTAGTATTGCTACCAGTGGAAGGAAATCCCTTTAAAGCCAGGTTTAGTGGCCACTTTCAAATTTAAAAAAATGTTGAGACACTTCAACTATCTGGCAAAGATACCGAAAAAAGTTAGAGCACGTAATGTGAATGAATAATGCTCCTGACAAATTGAAGACTCAGGAACAGAGTTGTGACCAGATGAAAAAATTGTGTCGTTTATCTGTATGATGTAGTGATATTTAGCAAGTGATTGAAAGCTCACATATTGCAGCAGGCAGAGCATGCCCTGTCCACCTGTGACTCCACCTTTAGTGAACCATGGCATCACTGGGTGAGGTATATGGGTTGTATTCACAGTGAATTTGGGTCCATAACATAACCAACAAGTGGAGCACAAGTTGCAGAGAGGGACGCTCTGTGAAGAGAGATGAGGGGCCTCTTTCATTCCCAGCCTGGGTTTTCCAAATACATTTCCCAAATCACCTCAAAGAGTGTGGGACAGTCTTGAAGGGCTAAATCATCTCCTTTGATTCTGTGCAATAGGTTATAGGAGTAAGTAGCCTCCCACTGCTCCTGTCTGGTAGGTTTGAGGGGATGAATGGAACACAGGAACATGGGACTCAGGGACAGAAATGGGTCATTATGTTCTTTAACCCTCCTACACCAGACACTAAGATTGTGGCTGATCAGGCTGTGGACTCAGCCCCACTTTCCTGTCTGCGTCCCATTATGCGTGTCTCACTTCTCTGTCAAATATTTAATGCAGCTTTCAATCAATGTGAGCATAGAGGCACAATAAACTTCCTAGTGAAGAGAATTCCGACTTGAAAGGTCCTTTCAGAATGTTTTGTCATCCCTCTTGGAGAATTAGAGAGTCATGCAGAACGGAAACAGACTCATTAGTCAAATCTGTTCACTCCGATCAGATATCAAATCTGATCCAGTCCCGTTTGCCAGCATTTGCCAGTGTGAAGCATTTACCTTCAGGTCCTTTCTCAGTCATTCGCCCTCTCATCTTCAATCTATGCCCTCTTGTTCTGGGCCATCCTATCCTTGGGAGCTGAGCGTGGCTGTTCAGAACATCTACACCCATGATGATTTTATGGACCTCTATAATGCCACCCCTCAATCTCTGGCACTCTTGGGGAAAACCTCAGCCTAATCAACCTCTCTCTAAAGCTCAAACCTTCAGTCCTGGTAACCTTCATCTGTGTAAATCTTTTCCCCAGACAATCGTGTTGTACGCAGTATTCTTAAAGTGGCCTCACAATATCCTGTACAGATGCAACATGCCACCCCAACCCCTATACTCAATGCTCTGACTGATTAAGGCAAATGTGCCAAATGTGTTCAGCACCAATCTATCTACCTGCGACTCCACTTTCAAGGAACAATGTACTTGCAGACCTATGTCCATTTGTTTCAAAACATGCCCCAGGACGTTACCATTAAGCGTATAATTTCTGCCCTGCTTTGCGTTCCCAAAATAAAACACCTCGTATTTTTCTAAATTAAACTTCATCTGTTACTCCTTGTCCCTTTGTCCCATCTAAATGTGGTCTCGTTGTACTCTGAGATAATCTACTCCACCACCTTTCTGATGTAATCTGTAAACTTACAAACTATGGCCCAAATATTCACATCTAAATCCTTTGCATAAATGATGAAATGCAGTGAACTCAGTATTAATTTTTACAACACACTGCCGCTCACAAGCCTCCAGTCTGAAAAATACCACTCTTCCTTCAAGCCAATTGTTATTAGCTTCTTCTGTATCCCATGTGACTGAAACTTACTTATCTGGCTACCAATCAGAATGAAATACTAGCTATGAAGAGAGGCTGAGTAGGTTATGTTTATTTTCACTAGGAAAAAGGAGATTGAGTGGGGACCTGATTGAGGTTTGCAAAACCATGAGGGGTATAGACTGAATGGATAGAGACAAGCTTTTTCCCAGGGTGAAGGATTCAAAAACGAGAGGTCGTGTTTTCAAAGTGAGAGGTGTAATGTTTATGGGGGATACACATAGTAGGTACTTCACACAGATGGTGGTGTGTGTTTGTAACACGTTGCTAGCAGAGGTGGTAGAGGCAGGCACTGCAGAATCATTTAAAATGCGTTTGGACAGATGTGTGAGTAGTTGGGGAGCAGAGGGATACAGATGCTTAGGAATTGACTGACAGATTTAGACAGTACATTTGGATCGGCTAAGGCTTGGAGGGCGAAGGGCCTTTCCTTGGCTCTAAATTCACTTTCCTATTTGTTATTTAAATGAACATCTTGTTGAAGCCCATATAGACAATGTATATCAAACTACCTTCATCAATCTTCTTTTTCACCTCTTCAAAAAACTCAACCAAATTAATGAGAAATGACTTCCCATGCAGAAAGCCACGTTGTCTACCCCGATCAACACTTGACTTCCCAAATGCATGTAAATGCTATCCCTCAGAATCCCCTCCAATAACTTATCCACCACTGACATCAGGCTCACCGGTCTATAGTTCCACGGCTTTTTGGGTCACTCTTTCCTTTTCTAGTCCCACTCCTCCACTGCTCACAACAAGTGTTAAATGTAACCTGGTTGGTGAGATGGCTGATCACCCAAAGGGTAGCACTGTGGTTCGCATTGCTGCCTCACAGTACCAGAAACTTGGGCTCGATTCCAGTATTGGGTGGTAGTCTTTTTGCACATTCTTCACTTTTCTGTGTGAGTTTCTCATGGGTGATCCATTTTCCTGCCACAAACCGTGTAGGTTAGTTGGAATGATCATGCTAAACTGTCTGTAGTGTTCAGGGATTTCTCGGTTAGGTGCAGTAGTCAGGGGTAAATATAGGGGAATTGGTGTGGAAGGTGGGTATGGACTTGTTGGGCTGAAGGGCCTGTTTCATCACTACACGGATACTACTAAAATAAGAATGGTAGCGATGACTGTAGACCATTTTTTTAACCTTGCACACGTTGCTGTGATGAGGATCAATGAAGAAGAGAGAGCGTGCAATAGGCCATTCCTTCTCAGGCAGATTACTTTTTCTCACTCTCTGAGTTGAATCACACATAACGTCATTCTCTCCCAAACTGGGTATTTGTGAGGTCTCCTTGTACATTGTCCAAACTATATCGCCATCACATTCCCTGTTGCATGAAGGTGTATCATTGCTGCTGCAATACACAGAGCCATACCCTTAGTAGAAAATGGTCTTGGTCGATTTCAAATATGTTTCCATGTCCCTGTGTCACTGAAAAAATAAAATGCTTAATTTATGCAGAATACCTGTGTTAAAATGAATGCATTTTTAAAAGAAATACAGAAGTTGCTGGAAAAGCTTAGCACATCTGTCAGCGTCCAGATGCCTTTTACATGCTGTGGTTGGATCAGCCTCCACCACTTCCTCTGGCAGCTCATTCCATACGAACACCACCCTCTATGTGAAATAGTGCCCTTTAGGCCTCATCAAAACCATTCCCCTCTCATTTTCAACCAATGCCCTCTAGTTTTGGATGCCTCTAACCTGGGAAAAACTCTGACTACTCACCCTATCCATGACATTATAAACCCTTACTGCTGCGAAATGTGACCCCAATCAACACGAATGGTTGTATATTCAGTCATCCTGCGCCTAAATTTTGAAATGCAATACTGACCAGGATGTTGCCTGGCATGGTAGGAAGATCGTATGAGGAAAGGCTGAGGCATTTGGGGCTGTTCTCATTGGAGGAAAAGAAGGTTTAGGGGAGATTTGATAGAAGTGTACAAGATGATTAGGGGTTTAGATAGGGTTGACAGTGAGAACCTTTTTCCGCTAATGGAGTCAGCTTTTACTAGGGGACACAGATTTAAATTAAGGGGTGGTAGGTATAGGACAGATGTTAGGGGTAGATTCTTTACTCAGCGGGTTGTGGGTTCATGGAATGCCCTGCCAGTAGTAGTGGTGAACTCTCCCTCTTTATGGTCATTTAAGCGGGCATTGGATAAGCTATGGAGGTTATTGGGCTAGTGTAGGTTAGGTCGACTTTGGTCGGCGCAACATCGAGGGCCGAAGGGCCTGTACTGCGCTGTATATTTCTATGTTCTATGTTCTATGACACATCTTCCTTCTCCATCAAGTCATAATTCTGAATCCATTTAATCAGTTTCTTCAGATGAATCATGAGGTACTTCTGTGGGCTTTACACTCGACCTATGTGCCCTGAGATAGGGACAATAGCATCACTCAGCATAACCTATAAAGCTGTCACAGTATTCTCCTCTGTGTTTGTTTATCAGCCTGTTCTGACATGCTGTGATATACCTCTGCTACAGGCAGGACTTGAATCCATGCCCTCTAGTCCAGAGCTACGAACACTACCACACAAGTTCAGGAATTGGAATCAAATTCACAGCTCTGGTTCAGAGACAGGGACACTACCCACTACACTACCATGCCCAGACGTTGGGTCATATTTTAGTGCCCGCTTTCAGCTCGGTGTGGATTTATTATAATCAGTTTAATATTATTGATCTACAAAAAACACTTTGCATTATTAAACAAATGCAAGGTATTTGTCGCAACTGTAGTATATTGATTGTACGTGTTATGCTATCGAAATTAACTATGAACATCTTTAATCGCTATTATCTGCAATCTGCAGCATTCAGGAAAGAAATCCTGCAGACACTCTCTGCCCAATGAAGGGTCTCAAATGGATATTTATTACTGAACATCAGATACGAAGGAAGAGCCCGATCACTCTTACTCAACTCTCACGTGTGACTGCCCTCTTCCTAAAATCATGAAATGATACCAGGCCGCTGATTACTGTCTAGCCTCTCTTCCCCAATGACTGTGTCTGCAATCTGCCCCTCTTCCCCCGAACCACACAAGGCAAACGAAGCACAGCATCTTTGTGAAAATCACAGTCGGAGTGTGCAGGCATCCTGGAGAGAGATAGGCATTTTAAAATTAAAGGGGGAGGGGGAGGTGGCAGCAATATCACACACTGGGCTGAGGGGTGGCAGATGGATTTTAGTTTGGATGAATGTTGTGGTTGTACAGGACATTGGTGAGGACCCTTCTGGAATATGGTCAAGTCTGGTCATCCTATTGGCGCATTCCGTAGACACACTACACTCTGGGTGAAAAAGCTGCCCCTTAGGTCACTTTTAAATGTTTCCCATCTCTCCTTAAAACTATGTCCTCCAGTTTTGATTTCCCTGTACCCGTCGAAACTACCTAGACTATTCACTTTGATATTATTGACCTTGATATTATCGTGCGGGAGATGCTTCAGAAGAGATTAATCCAGTTGTTGCTGGGAATGGAGGAAGTGAGCTAGAAGGCGAGATTGGATATGCTGGGACTTTTTTCTCTGGTGATTATGAGGTTAAGGGATAGCTTTACAGAAGTTCATAAAACCATAAGGGGTACACATAAGCTGAAGGGCTACTGCCTTTTCCCGAGAGTTGAGGATTCAATATTGAGCGATATTTTAAGGTGCGAGTAAAAAGATTTACAAAAGTCATGAGAGGGGCGTAATTACTTCAGCCAGAATGTGGCTTGTGTTTGTAATGAACTTCCAGTGGAAGTTCAAAGTTTGTGCGAAGATTTGTAGCTCGGGTGCTGGTTGTAGTGGTTGTGTTCGCCGAGCTGGAAGTTTTTGTTGCAAACGTTTCGTCCCACTCAGACCCATAGTATCACTACCAGGGACACCAGCATACAAACTGGCCAAAGAACTACAACAGAAACTGAAACATCTGGTCAGCGGATCCAAACACTCCATACAATCAACACAGGAATTCTTGGACGCCATCAGGAATACACACATAGACAAAGAAGAAACCATGATCTCATTCGACGTGACGGCACTGTTCACTTCGATTGACAAAACCCTAGCCAGAGAAACAATAGCCAACCTACTGGACATACATAACAGAAAACAGGAGGCGGAACCTATCAACAAAGACGGCATACTTAAACTACTGGACTTGTGCCTCACTACACGCTTTACATTCAACAATCAGATATACGAACAAATCAACGGAACACCCATGGGATCACCAATCTCGGGACTCACAGCAGAGGCAGTTATGCAAAGGTTAGAACAAACAACCCTACCACAAATTCAACCCAAACTCTGGGTCAGATATGTCGATGACACTTTCGTAATCATCAAAAACACGGAAATAGAAAAAACCCACCGGATCATCAACGCTGCACTCACAGGAATCCGATTCACGAGAGAAGTAGAAAAGGATAGCCAACTCCCATTCCTAGACGTGATAGTACAGAGAACACCGAACGGAGAATTCACCACAAGGGTACACAGGAAAACAACACACAGAGACCAAGTCCTAAACTATGAAAGTAACCACCCCAACACACACAAACGAAGCTGCATCAGGACAGTATTCAAAAGAGCTACAACACACTGCAGTACACCAGAACTGCGAAAAGAGGAAGTGGAACACCTATACGAGGTATTCTCCAAAAACGGATACCTGCGCAACTTTATCAACAGATGCCTAAGAGATAGACCACGGAACGAGGTCATGCCACAACCAAAAGGATTAGCCACACTACCATACATCAGGAGCGTTTCAGAACTGACAGCCAGACTACTGCGACCCTTAGGACTCATAACGGCACACAAACCAACAGCCAAGCTCAGACAACAACTTACCAGAACAAAGGAACCAATACCCAACATGAGCAAAACTAATGTAGTTTATAAAATAACATGCAAGGACTGCACAAAACATTATATAGGACAAACAGGAAGACAGCTAACAATCCGAATACATGAACACCAACTAGCCACGAAATGACACGACCAGCTATCCCTAGTAGCCACACACTCAGACAACAAGCAACATGAATTAGACTGGGAAAACACTACTATCATAGGGCAAGCCAGACAGAGAACAGCCAGGGAATTCCTAGAGGCATGGCATTCATCCACAAACTCCATCAACAAACACATCGACCTGGACCCAATATACCAACCACTACAGCGGACAGCTGAAACTGACACCCGGAAGCGACAAGGACAGACCACTATAAATACCGGAAGAAACATCAAAGAAGCACTTCGCAGGAGGCTCCAGAGCACTGATGATGTCTCCTAGCCAGGGGACGAAACGTTTGCAACAAAAACTTCCAGTGGAAGTGGTGAAAGCAGGGACAGTTCCACAATTTAAATGACATTTAGATCACTATATGGATAAGAGGGTGTAGGAGCAGAGGGCGCTGGATGTATATGAGCACAGATTATTGATGTTGTCAAGACAAGTGCGGAGAACATTAACTATCACGGATAAGTTTCAGTATCTGAGCTGTTTACAGGAGGAGGTGTGGGATGGTGCCTCCTGCTCCCTTCCTGGGAGGTGGTGGTGACGATATGTTGTGAGTCCACCCTCCTGCCCACCGAGACCGTGGGGATTCCATTTGTACCAGCTTGACACAAAATGGAGATGTCACCAGGGCCACGGCTTCTAAGTTGCGCCAGTGGGAAAAGGAGCTACCAGTGAGTATATAGTGACAATTGCCCTTCACTGAACATTGCTCCTTAATCGGTCGGTGGGACCTGGACGTTTCAGAATCTCCACACTTGGCATCCCGATCCTCTCCGTCTCCTACCAGGGTCCTCCCCACATGGTGGGGGGAGGGGGGTGAGGGAATGAATATCGGGCACTCCACCACCCAAATTGGCCCTTTCTGTCCTATTTCAGTCTGTTTCTCCTGGAATGGGAGTAGGAGAGGGAGTGGGTGGCCCTGCTGTTAGTGCTGGTGTAGGTGGGGGATAGGGTCATGGTGAGGTGTCCGAAGGGAGTCAGTCCACAGTGTTGTATCCATGCAGTGTTATTAGTGTGGGAGGGGGGTTAAAGTGGAGGGAGAGAGAGAGAGAGAGAGACAGAGTGAGAGGGAGGGGGAAGGTGCCGCATGCAGTAGTGATTGTGGTGAAACATGAGCCTTGTTCGTGGGTGGGTGCTACAACAGATATACAGTGAGTGTGAGTGAGCAGAGAGAATATGGTGATCCTTATCCTGATAGAACGGGGAAGGTTATTGATGCTTATCCTCAATAACTGGACATTTCGTCAGCCCGCAAATAGAGTACTGAGCTGGGTGTTGAGCCCAGACCATGCTCAGCAGGTCTTGTGCTATGCCCCCCTGTGGGAAGAGAATGGACCACTTTGTACTAGCCCATCCACCAGGACCTCCGTGTCCCTGTCGACAAACCGCTGTGTAATTGCCCCTTATCCGCCATTCTCGGGGGAAACTGTGGAGGACAATCCAAACTGGAGAAGCTCAACCGTCTGCCCACTGGCCTTTTAAAGATAGAAGCAGTGTCAGAGATCACGGAATGTCCAGGGGTACCCGGGTGATGGTGAGTACCTCCAGCCATGATGGGTGGAAAAATCGGGCTGGTATTGAAAGAGAGGTGCACCATAGGGTGGGTCGGGTATTTAATGTGGTGAGCTAGATAAGATAGCACCTGGATACGAGCTCAGCCTCGTACAGACAACCCATCTGTCACACTCAATGAACATGTCACTGAGCCAAATTACTGTTAGAATCTGTCCAATGATTCATAGAATCTTTTTAAACCCATTTCAATAAAAAGATGGAGAACAAATGCTTATCTGACTTCACACCAATATCCCTTTTCCCCACCTTTTCTGGGAAGACTGGCTCATGTTACAAAATTCTGGATTCGTGGCGCTGGAAGAGCACAGCAGTTCAGGCAGCATCCGAGGACGTTTCGGACAGCTATCGAAGTGTCAACATTTAGGCATTCTGAAACCTGGGAACACAGCCTTCCATGGCACTGTCTCTGTCAGTCTCTCCCTCTCTGTCTACTTGCCAAATCCCTCCCATGTGGTGATAATTAAACTGATTCCACCGCCATCTCTCTGTGGCAGTGATATTCACACCCACAGCACCTCCCTTTTCATGGCACAATGGAGATATGGAGCTGGAAATGGATGGGAGCTGCACATCCTGTCCCTTCCAGCATAGCCTGCAAGTTTCCCCACATTGCGCAGGGATCTAGCACAGTGTTACTGAACAATGCACTGTTTTGGGGTATACAGTCCAACATGCAGGGAGCGTAATTGCTCCTGCATTTACAGATCAATGCACTGGGGTGATGTACACAGTCCTACATGCTGGTATAGCAATTGCTCCTGGATTCCAGATCAATGCACTGGGGTCATGTACACAGTCCAACATGCTGGGAGCGTAACTGGTCCTGGTTTACAGACCTATGCACTGGGGTGTTGCACAGAGCTCTATATGCTGGGAGGGTAACTGCCCCCCTGTTGTCGTTCCCCTCAACAATAAATATACTGCTTTGGATGCTGTTTGGGGGGCGGGGGCAAGGCCTATCAGGGGTAAGCTTCAGTGACCGGGTCTCTGCCACGAGGTCCGGCTCTGAGGCTCAGAAGGGAAAGGGTGAGAGGAGGAGAGTGCTAGTTATAGGAGACCCTATAGTTATAGGGACAGACAGGCGATTCTGTAGACATGGGCGAGACTGTCGGTTGGATTGTTGCCTCCCGGGTGCCAGGATCCGAGATATCTCGGACACTGTCTTCAGAATCCTTCAGAGAGAGGGTGTGCAGCCAGAAGTCGTGGTGCACATTGACATCAACGACATATGTAGGAAGAAGCGTGGGGAGGTCATTCAGGATCTCAGGTAGTTAAGCTGGAAGCTAAAAGCCAGGACAGACAGAGTCATCATCTCTGGGTTGTTGCCGGTGCCACGTGACATTGAGGCAAGGAATAGGGAGAGAGTGCAGTTGAACACGTGTCTGCAAGGATGGTGTAGGAGGGAGGTCTTCAGGTATTTGGACAATTGGACTGCATTCTGTGGAAGGTGTGACCTGTACAAGCAAGACGGGTTGCACCTGAACTAGAAGGGCACCAATATCCTGGGAGGTAGGTTTGTTCGCACTCTTCGGTGGCGAGGCAGGTGGGGTTAAACTAATTTGGCAGGGAGATGGGATCCAGACTTGTAGTCTAGCCGTAGGTTAGGTGTTTTTCAGGATGTCCAAGAATGTAGGGAGGTTATGGAGAAGGTAGCACTGACAGGGAATACTTGCGGACACAGGGATAGGTTCAAATGTGTATCCTTCAACGCAAGAAGTATCAGAAATAAGGTGGGTGAACGTAAGGCGTGGATCGGTACTTGGGACTACGATGCTGTGGCCATCACGGAAACGGAGATAGAAGAGGGACAGGAATGGTTGTTGGAGGTTCCTGGTTACCGATGTTTCAGTAAGATTAGGGAGAGTGGTAAAAAAAGAAGGGGTTATGGCGTTGCTAATTAGAAATCGTACAATGGCTGCAGAAAGGCAGTTCGAGGGGGATCTGCCTTTGGTGGTAGTATGGGCTGAAGTTAGAAATAGGAAAGGAGCAGTCAATTTGTTGGGTGTTAACTATAGGCACCCCCAATTGCAGCAGAGGTGTGGAGAAACAGATTGGGAAACAGATTTTGGAAAGGTGCAGAAGCCACAGGATAGTAGGCATGGGCGATTTCAACTTCCCGGATATTGATTGGAAGCTCTTTAGATCAAGTAGATTGGGCGGGGCAGTGTTTGTGCAGTGTGTCCAGGAAGCTTTTCTAACTCGGAATGGAGGTTGTCCGACCAGAGGGGAGGCCATATTGGATTTGGTACTTGGTAACGAACGGGTACCAGTGATAGGCTTGTTAATGGGTGAGCATTTTGGTGATGGCGACCACAATTCTGTCACTTTCGCCTTGGTTATGGAGAGAGATAGGTGCGTGCAACAGGGTACGTTTTACAATTGGGGGAAGGATAAATACGATGCTGCAAGACAGGATCTGAAGAGCATAAGTTGGGAGCATTGGCTGTCAGGGAATTATGTCGTTGAAATATGGAACTTTTTCAAGGAACAGATACGACTTTTCCCTGATATATATGCACCTGTCAGGAAGGAAAGAGATGGTCGTGTGAGGGATCCTTGGTTGACGAGGGAGGTTGGCTGTCGAGTAAAGAGGAAGAAGGAGGTTTGCATACGGTTGAGGAAACAAGGTTCAGACAGAGCGTTGGAAGGATACAGGATAGCCAGGAGGGAGCTGAAGAAAGAGATGAGGAGAGCTAAGAGAGGGCATGAAAACACTTTGGTGTGCAGGATCAAGGATAACCCCAAGTCCTTTTATGCGTATGTGAGAAACATGAGAATGACGAGAACGAGATCAAGGACAGTAGTGAGAGAATGTTCATTGAGTCGGAAGAGATAGGAGAGGTCTTGAATGAGTACTTTTCTTCTGTATTTACAAATGAGCGGGACCGTATTGTTGAAGAGGAGAGTATGAAACGGACTGGTAAGCTAGAGGAGATACTTATTAGGAAGGAAGATGTGTTGGGCATTATGAATAACTTGAGGATAGACAAGTCCCTCGGGCCGTATGGGATATATCCTAGGATTATGCGAGAAGCAAGAGAGGAAACTGCAGAGCCGTTGGCAATGATCTTTTCGCCTTCACTGTCAACAGGGTTGTACCAGGGGACTGGAGAGTGACGAATGTTGAACCCCTGTTCAAAAAAGGGAATAGGGATTACCCGGTGAATTACATGCCAGTTAGTCTTACTTCGCTGGTAGGCAAAGTAATGAAAAGGGTACTGAGCGATAGGATTATGAGTATCTGGAAAGATACTGCTTTGGTAGAAGAGCCAGCACGGATTTGTGTGGGGTAGGTCTTGCCTTACAAGTCTTATTGAATTCTTTGAGGAGGTGACCAAGCATGTGGATGAGGGTAGAGCAGTGAATGCAGTGTATTTGGATTTTAATAAGGCATTTGATAAGTTTCCCCATGGTAGGCTTATGCGGAAAATCAGGAGGCATGGGATAGTGGGAAATTTGGCCAGTTAGATAGAAAACTGCTTAACTGGTCGAAGTCAGAGAGTGGTGGTAGATGGTAAATATTCAGCCTGGAGCCCAGTTAAAAGTGGAGTTCAGCAGGGATCAGTTCTGGGTCCTCTGCTGTTTGTAATTTTTATTATTGACTTGGAAGAGGGAGTCGAAGGGTGGGTCAGTAAATTTGCAGACGATACGAAGATTGGTGGAGTTGTGGATAGTGAGGAGGGCTGTTGTCGGCTTCAAAGGGACTTAGATATGATGAAGAGCTGGCATGAGGAGTGGCAGATGGAGTTCAAACCTGTCAAGTGTGAGGTTGTCCATTTTGGAAGGACAAATAAGAATGCAGAATATAGTTTTAACGGTAGGTTCTTAGTAAGGTGGAGGAGCAGAGAGATCTTGGGAGCTAT
This sequence comes from Hemiscyllium ocellatum, assembly GCF_020745735.1. Taxonomy (NCBI): domain Eukaryota; kingdom Metazoa; phylum Chordata; class Chondrichthyes; order Orectolobiformes; family Hemiscylliidae; genus Hemiscyllium; species Hemiscyllium ocellatum. The sequence goes on from NC_083408.1 coordinate 15,962,403, forward strand.
GATAATGGCTCTTTGAAAGTTGCTTCTCAGGTGGATAGAGCTTGCAAGAAGGTCTCTGGTGTATTAGCGTTCATTAGCAGAGGGATTGAATTCAAGAGCCGTGAGGTGATGTTGCAGCTGGACAGGGCGTTGGTAAGGTCACATTTGGAGTACCGTGTGCAGTTCTGGTCGCCTCTCTTTCGGAAAAAATTGGAAGTTTTGGAGAGGGTACAGAGGAGATTTACCAGGATGTTGCCTGGAATGGAGAATAAATCGTACGTGGATAGGTTGAGAGTGCTCGGCCTTTTCTCATTGGAACGGCGAATGATGAGGGGTGACTTGATAAAGGTTTATAAGATGATCAAGGGAATAGACAGAGCAGGCATTTAGAGACTTTTTCCCCTGGTACAACAGATTGTTACAAGGGGACATAATTTTAAGGTGAAGCGTGGAAGGTACAGAGGGGATCTCAGGGGTCGGTTCTTTACCTAGAGAATGGTGGGGGCATGGATTGCGCTGCCTGTGGAAGTGGCAGAGTCAGAATCATTGATGGCCTTTAAGTGGCAATTGGATAGGTACATGGATAGGTGCTTAAGCTAGGACAAATGTTCGGCACAACATCGTGGGCCGAAGGGCCTTTTCTGTACTGTATTTTCTATGTTCTATGTTCTATCAATACACTGGGGTGGTGTACACAGTCCTACATGCTGGGAGGGTAACTGTTCCTGGTTTAGAGATCAATGCACTGAAGTCGTGTACACAGTCCTACCTGCTAGGAGGGTAACTGCTCCTGGTTTACAGATCTATGCACTGGGGAGCTCTACATACTGGGAGGGTAAGTGCTCCTTGTTGACAGATCAATGCACTGGGCTGGTGTACACAGTCCTACATGCTGGGAGGGTAACTGCTCCTGATTTACACATCAATACACTGGGGTGGGGTACAAAGTCCTAGATGTTGGGAGGGAAACTGCTCCTGGTTTACAGATCAGTGCACTTGGGCACTGTACACAGTCCTACATCCTGGGAACATTCCCCGGAACGTTCTGTCCCTGACATTGTTTGTGAACGGCCAGACGTCAGTGAATTGAACAAACGGTAAGATCCTGAGGGAAGAGATCCCGTTCCAGGGAGAAGGAGGCACTGTTCCGAAGTCTCCTCAGGCAGTTAAAGAGGTGAAAAAGTTTTCCCTGCGTTTACATTTCTTCACGACACAGGGTCGAAAACAATTTAGACCAAAACACAAATTTCCAAACTCCGTTTATCTTCAGGAAACTGGGTGAGAATCCTTCAGGACAGCAACGTTTCGACCCTTCCTGTTAGGAACTGGGAAGGAGTGACCTGTGTCTGCTCTCGAGTGATCGAGTTTGTGGGAATGTTCTAGAAACCAACTGTCCTTATGGATGTGCCTGTGCGTGTTTGGGGAGGGAGAGTTTCTTGTGGTTTACGTCACATTCTTGTCAGTAATTCAGACCTTCCCATTTGTTATTCCAGCTACAATTATTTTAATAAATCCCTGAATACAGGGACACATTTGAAAATCTCACTGGGTCCCCGATCAAACGGGTCCCTTTGCCTCCAGGCTGACGGATAATGGGTTTGTTTTCCTTCCTCACAGCTAATGTAGTGACCATCTACGTCCTGCATTATAAAGATTGTGGGTTGTCTCCATGTGTCAGACGTTACCTGGGGGCCATGGCAGCGGCGGATCTCCTGGTCATTATCCTCGATCTGATCCTGAGACACATTCCCATTGTTTATACGGAACAGTTTCATTTCCTGTACTACGTCCCCGTGTGTAATATCCACGCCGTCCTGCTTTATGCAGCCACTGACTGCTCTGTCTGGTTCACCGTCACTTTCACCTTTGATCGGTTTGTGGCCATTTGTTGCCAGAAGCTGAAAAGTAAATATTGCGGTGAGAAAACGGCGGCTGTGGTTCTGGGAGCAGTGACTGTGCTGAGCTGTTTAAAGAACATTTCCTGGTATTTTATTCTCAAGGCTCGGTATTGGCTGATGAACCGCCCCTGGTTTTGTGATGCAAGAGATGCTGTTCTATTCTCCAGTGTCTGGGTCACAATCGAGTTCCTCCACCACATTCTAACCCCGTGTATCCCATTTCTCCTGATTCTGTTGCTCAATGTTCTCACCATCAGACACATTTTAGTGACAAGCAGAGCCCGCAGAAGACTCCGTGCTCACACCAATGGGGACGCTCAGTCTGACACAGAAATGAGAAACCGAAAAAAATCCATCATTTTACTGTTTGTGATCTCGGCCAATTTCATCCTGTTATGGTCAACGTTAATGCTGTATTCTGTGTGGTTCCGGTTGGATGATATTGTGAATACCCCTGTGCGTCTCCAACCCTTTGTGCAGGAATTGGGTTTCATGCTGCAGCTCCTCAGTTGCTGCACAAACACCGCGATTTATGCCGTGACCCAGACTAAGTTCAGGCAGCAGCTGAAGAATGTGCTGAAATATCCCTTCACCCAAATCCATCCATCAATCAAAATCCGTCATTAATCAATCCATCCAGGAGTTTCTCATTTCAGTTCAGTGTTTCAGCGATGGAGCAGCCTATCGCTATAATAACAGACTGAAGGTAGAGCTGATTTGTACCTCCTTATCCCAGAGGAGGGTAACAGGGAAACATTTCAATGTTTCTCACAACTCAGGGGCCAGTGAGAAAATGCACCATCCCACTGACTGTATCCATCACTTCCATTTGTAAACAATAAAAATGTTCATTAAAGTGTTCCGAGCAGCAGAGTGAATGATGTTGCTGTGTGTCTTTGTGTTGGAGAAGCTGAGCTGGAGAGAGACAGACTCAGCCCCAAGTCCTGGTCCTCAGGGAAGGGGAGGGAACTGGGCCCTGATCTCAGGAGCTGGGTTTAACTCCCTCTGTCCCCCCCACCCATTCCAATCTGGACTCTCCATTTCCTCTCCCCTATTATTTCTCCACATTTCTACCTCTCTCTCTCTGCACTCTTTCTCACCAGCTCTCCCTTTCACTCTCCCTCGTTCCCCGCCCCCCACATACACCCCCAACCCTGGTTTCTTTGCCTGCCTCCACTCTTTCCCCTCTCCGTCCTGCTCACTCTCACTCTCCTGCCGTCGCTATCTCCCTCCCACAATTCAGTCTCTACCCCATTTCCCTTCCTCCTACATCTCAACCCAACACCTCCACATGCAGCCTCACCAACAGCGCTCCCCCTCCCAGTCTCTGGATCAAAGGGAGAGGGAAGGATCAGGGAGACAGAGTTTGTCACAGAGGAAGGGATGGAGGGAGGGACAGGAGGGAGAGAGATTCAGTCTGAGAGAAAACTCAGAGTTACTGCTTCTCAATCAGCATGAATCCCTCACACTAACTGTGTCACTATCACCCTGGTCCCATCACACTTATTGCGTCACTGTCAGCCTGATCCATCAGAGTTACTGCATCACTATCAAGCGGACCCCGTCACACTTACTGCGTCACTATCACCCTGAGCCTCCTCAAACTTACTGCGTCACTATCACCCTGGGCCCTCTCACACTGACTGCGTCACTATCACCCCTGATCCCTTCACATTTACTGCATTACCATCTCCCTGACCCCTTCACAATGACTGCGTCACTATTAGTCTGAGCCCATCACAATTACTGCGTCACTGTCATCCTGACCCCCTCGCACTTACTGCATCATTATCACCCAGAATCCCTCACACGTACAGCTTCACGACGAGCTGGACACACTCACACCTGCTGCGTAACTATCATACGGAGTCACTCACGCTTATTGCATCATTACCAGCCTCTTCCACACACACTGCATGCGTCATTATAACCCTGGCACAATCATACTTACAGCATCACTACCAGCCTCTATCGCTCACACTTACTGCGTCACTATCACTCTGACCCCCTCACACTAACTGCGTCATTGTCACCCTGACCGCCTCACACTCACTGCATCTCTATCACCCAGACCCCACTCACAGTTACAGTTTCACTCCGTGCTGGACACACTCACTCGTGCTGCGTCACTATCAGACTGAGCCCCTCACACTTACTGCATCACTCCCAGCCTTTTGACCACACACTTACTGAAACAGTATCACCCTGGCAGAATCACAATTACTGCGTTACTGCCAGCCTCTATCCCTCACATATGCTGTGTCACTATGACGGTTACCCATTCACAGTTGCTGCATCACTGTTACACTGACCCCCTCACACTCTCAGTGTCACTATCACCCTGACACCCCGCACTCTCACTGCGTCACTATCACCCGAACCGACTCACACTTGCTGCGTCAATATAAATCTGACCTCCAAACACTTACTGCGTCACTATTACCCTGACCCCCACACATCTACTGCGTCACCATTACCCTGAACCCCTCACACTCATTGCATCACTATCACCCTGATCCCCTCACACTCACTGCGACACCATCTCCCTGTCTCCCACACAGTTACTGTACCACTGTCACCCTGACCCCCTCACACTCACTACTCACTATCACCATGAGCCCCTCACACTCATTGCATCACTATTACACTGACACCCTGAGGCTTACTGCATAACTATCACCCTTAACCCCTAACACTCACTCAGTCTCTATTACCCTGACCGCCTCACAATTGTTGCGTTACTGTCACCCAGACGCCCTCACACTTACTGTGTCACTATCACCCTGACCCTATGACACTTACTGCGTCACTATCACCCTGAACCCCTCACACTCACTGCGTCACTATCACCCTCACCCCCGCAGACTTAATGAATCATTATCACTCTGACCTCCTCACAATTACTGCGTCACTATCTCCCTGTCCCCTCTCTCTTACAGCGTCACTGTCACCCTGACCCCTCACAATTACTGCGTCACTATCACCCAGACACCCTAACACTACAGCTTCACTACGAGCTGGGCACACACAAACCTACTGCGTCAATATCAGACTGAGCCCCTCACAAGGATTGCATCAGTACCAGCCTCTTTCCCCACACTCACAGCATCACTATCACCCCGGCACAATTACACTTAGTGCATCACTACCAACCTCTATCCCTCACACTTGCTGTCACTATCACCATGAACCCCTCACACTTACTGCGTCACTATCACCCTGAACCCCTCATACTCACTGCGTCACTATCACCCTGACCCCGCAGACTTAATGAATCATTATCACTCTGACCTCCTCACAATTATTGCGTCACTATCTCCCTGTCCCCCCTCACTTACAGCGTCACTGTCACCCTGACCCCTCACAATTACTGCGTCACTATCACCCAGACACCCTCACACTACAGCTTCACTACGAGCCGGGCACACACACACCTGCGTCAATATCAGACTGAGCCCCTCACACTTATTGCATCACTACCAGCCTCTTCCCCCACATTCACTGCATCACTATCACCCCGACACAATTACACTTACTGCATCACTACCAACCTCTATCCCTCACATTTGCTGTGTAACTATCACCATGAACCCCTCACTCGTACTGCATCACTGTCACTCTGACCCGTCACACTTACTGTGTCAATGTCCCACTGACCCCCTCGCAGTTACTGCTTGACTGTCAACCTGACCACCTCACAATCACTGCATCGCCATCACTCTGACATAATCACACTTACTGCGTCACTAAAAGCCTCTATCCCTCGGACTTACTGCGTCACTATAACCGTGACACCCTGACACGTACTGCGTCACTGACACCCTGATCCCCTCGCATTCACTGCGTCACTATCATCCCAGCACAATCACACTTAATGCGTGACTATTACACTGACCTCCTCACAATTACTGCGTCACTATCATCCTGACTCCTACACACTGACTGCGTCACTATCACCCTGAACCCATCACATTTACTGCGTCACGTCACCCTGACCCCCTCACACTTACTGTGTCACTATCACACAGACACATTCACACTTACAGCTTCTCTACGAGCTGGACACACTCACAACTACTGCATCACTATCAGACTGAGCCACCCACACTTATTGCATCACTACCAGTCTCTCCCCCGACACTCACTTCGTCACTATCACCCTGGTAAAATCAAGCTTACTGCGTCACTGCCAGCCTCTATCCCTCACAGTTGCTGTGTCAATATCACCCTGAATCCCTCACAGTTCCTGCATCACTGTCACCCTGACCCCTCACACTTACTGCATCACTGTCACCCTGATCCCTCACACTCACTGCATCACTATCATCCTGGCACAATATCACTTACTACATCACTATCACCCCACAATTACAGCGTCACTATTACCCTGACCCCCGCACACGTACTGAGTCACTATTACCCTTACCCACTCACAATTACTGCGTCACTATCACTGAGACCCAATCACACTTACTGTGTTACTGTAACCCTGACCCCTCACACTTACAGTGTCACTATCATCTAAATATCCACACACTCACAGCTTCTCTACGAGCTGGACACACTCACACCTACTGCGTCACTATCAGACTGAGTCCCTCATACTTATTGCATTACCACCAGCCTCTCCACCTCACAATCACTCCATCAATATCAGTCTTGCACAATCACACTTATTGCGTCACTACCAGCCTCTATCCCTCACACTTGCTGTGTCACTGTCAACCTGAACCCCTCACATGTACAGCGTCACTGTCACCCTGACCCCTCACAGTTACTGCGTCACTGTCCTAATGACCCTCACAGTTACTTCATGAGTGTCACCCTGACCACCTCACACTCCAGCATCACTATCACCCTGGCTCAATCACACTTACTGCGTCACTACCAGCCTCTATCCCTCTCACTTACTGCGTCACCATCATCCTGATCCCCTCACACTTACTGCGTCACTGTCACCCTGATCCCCTCACACTCACTGCATCACTATCGACTTGGCCCCCTCACATTTAATGCGTCACTATCACACTGACCTCCTCACAATTACTGCGTCACTATTACGCTGACCCCATACACTTCATGCGTCAATATCACACTGACTTCCTTACAATTCCTGTGCCACTGTCACCCTAACCCACACACTGACTGCTTCACTATCACACTGACCCCCTCACAGTTAGGCGTCACTATCATACAGACACACTCACACTTACAGCTTCAATACGAGCTGGACACACTCACACTTCTTGAATCACTGCCAGCCTCTCACCCTCACACTCACCATCTCCCTGGTATAACCACACTTACTGTGTTACTATCACTCTGACCCGCTCGCACATACTGCATCACTGTCGGCCTGACCCCTAACACTTACTGCCTCACTGTCGCCGACCCCCTCACATTTACTGCATCACTGTCACCCAGACCCCCTCACACTCACTAAGTCACTATCACCCTGACCCCCTCACACTCATTGCGTCACTATCACCCTGACGTTCTCACACTTACTGCATCACTGTCACCCACATCCCCTTACACTCACTGCGTCACTCTCAGCTGAGCCCCCTCACCCTCACTACATGACTATTACCCTGACACCCTCACACTCATTGAGTCACAATTACACTGACCGACTCACACTTTTTGCGTCACTATCACCCAGACACTCTCACATTTACTGCGTCACTATCATCCTCGCCCCCAAACACCCACTGCAAAACGATGACCCGAACCCACGCACACTTATCGCGTCATTTTCGCCATGGGACCGTCACACTTACCACGTCACTATCACAATGAACCCTTCACACTCACTGCGTCATTACTACCCTGACCCCCTCACACTCACTGCATCGCTATCACCCTGGCACAATCACACTTAATGCATCACTACCAGCCTCTATCCCCCACACGTACTGCGTCACTATCACCTTGAACCCCTCAACTCTACTGCGTCACTGTCACCCTGGCCCTCTCACTCTGACTGCATCACTCTCAGCCTGGCTCAATCACACTTACTGCGTCACTACCAGCCTTTATCCCTCACACGCAGTGCGTCACTATCATCCTGGCCCCCACATACCTACTGCATCACTGTTAACCTAACCCACACACACTTACCGCGTCATTATCACCATGATACTCTCACACTTATTTAGTCACGGTCACCTTGACCACCTCACACTTACTGCTTCACTATCACACAAACACCTCGCACCTACAGATTCACTCCGAGCTGGATACACTGAGAGCTACTACGTCACTCTCAGACGGAGTTCCTCACACTTATTGCTTCACTACCAGCCTCTGTACCTCACATTCACTGCATCAGTATCACCCTAGCACAATCGCAATTACGCATCACTACCAGCCTCTATCCCTCACAATTACTGCGTCACTATCACCTTGACCCCCTCACACTCACTGCGTGACTAACACCCTGGCCGCCTCATACTTAATGCGTCGCTATCACCCTGGCCCCTCACACTTACTGTGTCACTGACCCCCGATCCCCTCACAGTTACTGCATCACTGTCACCCTGACCCCCTCACACTCACTGCGTCACTATCACCCTGACCCCCTCACATTTACTGCATCACTGTCACCCACATTCCTACACACTCACAACTGACCTCCTCACAATTACACTAACCCACACACACTTACCGCGTCATTATCACCCTGACAATCTCACACGTACTGCTTCAATATCACCATGCGCCTCTCACCCTCACTGCATCACTACCTCCCTGACTCCCCACACTCATTAAGTCACTACTAAAATGACCGACTCACACTTACCGCGTCACTATCACCATGAACCCTTCACACTCTCTGCGTCATTACTACCCTGACCCCCTCACACTCACTGCATCGCTATCACCCTGGCACAATCACACTTAATTCATCACTGCCAGCCTCTATCCCCCACACGTACTGCGTCACTATCACCTTGAACCCCTCAACTCTACTGCGTCACTGTCACCCTGGCCCTCTCACTCTGACTGCATCACTCTCAGCCTTGCTCAATCACACTTACTGCGTCACTACCAGCCTTTATCCCTCACACGCACTGCGTCACTATCATCCTGGCCCCCACATACCTACTGCATCACTGTTAACCTAACCCACACACACTTACCGCGTCATTGTCACCATGATACTCTCACACTTACTTAGTCACGGTCACCCTGACTACCTCACACTTACTGCTTCACTATCACACAAACACCTCGCACCTACAGATTCACTCCGAGCTGGATACACTGAGAGCTACTACGTCACTCTCAGACGGAGTTCCTCACACTTATTGCTTCACTACCAGCCTCTGTACCTCACATTCACGGCATCAGTATCACCCTAGCACAATCGCAATTACGCATCACTACCAGCCTCTATCCCTCACAATTACTGCGTCACTATCACCTTGACCCCCTCACACTCACTGCGTGACTAACACCCTGGCCGCCTCATACTTAATGCGTCGCTATCACCCTGGCCCCTCACACTTACTGCGTCACTGACCCCCGATCCCCTCACAGTTACTGCATCACTGTCACCCTGACCCCCTCACACTCACTGCGTCACTATCACCCTGACCCCCTCACATTTACTGCATCACTGTTACCCACATTCCTACACACTCACAACTGACCTCCTCACAATTACACTAACCCACACACACTTACCGCGTCATTATCACCCTGACAATCTCACACGTACTGCTTCAATATCACCATGCGCCTCTCACCCTCACTGCATCACTACTACCCTGACTCCCCACACTCATTAAGTCACTACTAAAATGACCGACTCACAATTTTCGCGTCACTGTCACCAAGACACCCTCACACTTACTGCATCACTATCATCCTGGCCCCCCACACACCTACTGTGTCACTATTACCCTAACTCTCACACACTTACTGTGTCATTATAACACTAACACTGTCACACTTACTGAGTCCCTATCACCCTGAAACATTCACACAAACTGCGTCACTATTACCCTGAACCCCTCACATTAATTGAGTCACTATTAACCTGACCGCCTCACAATATTTGCGTCACTGTCACCCAGACATCCTCACACTTTCTGCGTCACTATCACCCTGACCCCCTCACACTCACTGCATCGCTATCACCCTGGCACAATCATACATAATGCATCACTACCATCTTCTATCCCCCATACTTACTGCGTCACTATCACCCTGACCCCATTCACACTTACTGCGACACTATCACCCTGGCTCAATCACATCTACTGCGTCACGACAAACCTCTATCCCTCCCACCTACTGAGTCATTATCACCCTGACCCCCTCACACTCATTGAGTCACTATTACACTGACCGACTCACAATTTCTGCATCACTGTCACCCAGACACCCTCACACTTACGGCTTCACTATCACCCTGACCCTCTCACACTTGCAAATTCACTCTGGGCTGGCCACACTCAGAGCTACTGCATCACTCTCAGATAGAGCCCCTCAGACTTATTGCTTCACCGACAGTCTCTCCAGCTCACACTCGCTGCATCACCATCACCCTGGCACAATCACACTTATGCGTCACTACCAGCCTCTTTCCCTCACACTTACTGCGTCACTATCACCCTGAGCCCCTCACACATACTGCGTCACTGCCACCCGACCCCTCAGAATTACTGCATCAATGTCACCCTGACCCCCACAGACTCACTACATCACCATCACCCTGGCAAAATCACACTTACTGTGTCACTATCACACTTATCTCCTCACACAAAATGCGTCACTATCACACTGACCTCTTCACATTTACTACGTAACTATCACCCTGAACCCCACACACTGACTGCGTCACTATCACCCTGACACCCTCAGAATTACTGCGTCACTGTCACTCTGACTCCCTCACACTTATTGCCTCACTGTTACCCTGACCCCTCACACTTACTGCGTCACTATCACCCAGACATCCTCAAAGTCACAGCTTCACCACGAGCTGGACACATTCAGACCTACTGCATCACTATCAGACTGAGCCCCTCACACTTATTGCATCACTACCAGTCTCTACACCTCACACTCACTGCATCACTATCACCCTAGCACAATCACACTTACTGCGTCACTACCAGCCTCTATCCCTCACACTTGCTGTTTCAATATGACCCTGAAACCCTCACATTTACTACGTCACTGTCACCCTAATCCCCTCACAATTACTGCATCACTGTCACCCTAACTCCCCGCGCACTCACTGCATCTCTATCACCCGGACGCCCACACACTTCGTGCATCACTGTAACTCTGACCCCTCACACTTACTGTGTCACTCTCACCCAGACATCCTCACACTCACAGCTTCACTACGAGCTGGACACACTCACACCGACTGCGTCACTACCATACTGGGCCCCTCACACTTATTGCATCACTACCAGCCTCTACCCCTCACACTCACTGCATCACGATCGCTCTGGCACAATCACACTTACAGCGTCACTACCAGCCTCTACCCCTCACACTTGTTGTGTCAATATCACCCTGAGCCCCTCACACGTACTGCGTTACTGTCACCATGTCCCCTCACTCTTACTGCATTTCTGTCACCCTGACTTCCCTCACACTCACTGCATATCTATCACTCTGGCACAATCATACTTACTGCGTCACTATTACACTGACCTCCTCACGATCACCCGGACACCCTCACACTTACTGTTTCACTGTAACCATGACTGCTCACACTTAATGCGTTACTATCAGCCCGACATCCTCACACTCACAACTTCACTTCAAGCTGGACACACTCACACCTACTGCGTCACTATCAGACTTGAGCCCCTCACACTTATTGCATCACTGCCAGCCTCTCCTTTTCACACTCACTGCATCACTATCACCCTGGTACAATCACCCTTACTGCGTCACTACCAGCCTCAATCCCTCACACTTACTGCTTCACTATCACCCTGACCCCCTCACAATTACTGCGTCACTGTCACCCTGACCCCTCACTCTTACTGCATTACTGTCACCCTGACTCCCCTCACAATCTCTTCATCTCTATCATTCTGGCACAATCACACATACTGCGTCACTATCACCCGGACCTCCTCACAATTACTGCATCACTATCACCCTGACCCCATCACATTTCAAGCGTTACTATCGCCCAGGCATCCTCAAACTCACAGCTTCACTTCGAGCTGGACACACTCACACCTACTGCGTCACGATCAGACTGAGCACTTCATACTTGTTGCATCACTGCCAGCCTCTCCCCCTCACACTCGCTACATCACTATCAGCCTGGCACAATCACACTTACTGCATCACTGTAACCCTGACGCCTCACAGTTTCTGTGTCACTATCACCCAGAGATACTCACACTTACAGCTTCACTAAGAGCTGGACACACTCACAACTACTGCGTCACTATCAGACTGAGCCCCTCACACTTATTGCATCACTGCCAGCCTCTCCTCTTCACATTCACTGCATCACTATAACCCTGGTACAATCACCCTTACTGCGTCACTACCAGCATCAATCCCTCACAGGTACTGCTTCACTATCGCCCTGACCCTCTCACACTTACTGCATCACTGTCACCTTGATCCGCACACTCTCACCGCGTCACTATCATCCTGGCCGCTCCACACTTCATGCATCACGATCACACTGACCTCCTCACAATTACCGCGTCACTCTCACGCTGACCTCCACACACTGACTGCGTCACTATCACCCTGACTCCCTCACAATTACTGCGTCACTGTCACCCTGATGGCCTCACAGTTACTGTACCACTGTCACCCTGACCCCCTCACACTCACTAGGTCAATATTACCCTGAGCACCTCACACTCACTGTGTCACTCTCAAATGAGCCCCCTCACACTTACTGGGTCACGATCATCCTGACCCCGTCACACTCATTGAGTCACTATTAACTTGACCGCCTCATAATATTTGCTTCACTGTCACTCCGACCCCTCACAATTACTGCATCACTGTCACCCTGACCCTCACAGACTCACTACACCACCATCACCGTGGCACAATCACACTTACTGCGTCACTATCACCCTTACCTCCTCACGCGAAATGCATCACTATCACATTGACCTCCTCACAATTACTACATAACTATCACCCTGAACCCCACACACTGACTGCGTCACTATCACCCTGACACCATCACAATTACTGCGTCACTGTCACTCTGACTCCCTCACACTTATTGCCTCACTGTTACCCTGACCCCTCACACTTACTGCGTCACTATCACCCAGACATCCTCAAAGGCACAGCTTCACTACGAGCTGGACACACTCACAACTACTGTGTCACTATCAGACAGAGCCCCTCACACTTATTGCATCACTACCAGTCTCTCCACCTCACACTCACTGCATCACTATCACCCTGGCACAATCACACGTGATGCGTCACTACCAGCCTCTATCCCTCACACTTGGTGTTTCAATATCACGCTGAAACCCTCACATTTACTACGTCACTGTCACCCTGATCCCCTCACACTTACTGCGTCATTGTCCCCAGACCCCCAAACAATTTCTGCATCACTGTCACCCTAACACCCCGCACACTCACTGCATCTCTATCATCTTGGCACAATCATACATACTGCGTCACTATCACCCAGACCTCCTCACAAATACTGCTTCACTATCACTCTGAACCCCACACACTTACTGCGTCGCTACCACCCTGACCCCCTCTAAATTACTGCATCAATATCACCCTGACCCCCTCACCCTTACGGCGTCACTGTAACCCTGACCCCTCACATTTCAAGCGTTACGATCGCTCAGGCATCCTCAAATTCACAGCTTCACTTCGCACTGGACACACTCACACCTACTGCGTCACGATCAGACTGAGCCCTTCACACTTATTGCATCACTGCCAGCCTCTCCCCTCTCACACTCGTGGCATCACTATTACCCTGGCACAATCACACTTACTGCATCACTGTAACCCTGACCCCTCACAGTTACGGTGTCACTATCACCCAGACACACTCACACGTACAGCTTCACTACGAGCTGGATACACTCACAACTGCTGCGTCACTATCTGACTGAGCCCCTCACACTTATTGCATCACTGCCAGCCTCTCCTCTTCACACTCACTGCATCACTATAAACCTGGTACAATCACCCTTACTGCGTCACTACCAGCCTCAATCCCTCACACTTACTGCTTCGCTATCAACCTGACCCACACAGACGTACTGCATCACTGTCACCCTGATCCACTCACACTCACTGTGTCACTATCACCCTGGCCGCCTCACACTTCATGCATCACGATCACACTGACCTCCTCACAATTACCGCGTCACTATCACCCTGACCCCCTCACACGTACAGCATCACTGTCACCCTGACCCGCTCACACTTACTGCGTCACTATCATCCTGACCCCCTCACAATTACTGTATCACCATCACCCGGACCCCCTCACACTTACTGCGTCACTGTAACCCTGACCCCTCACACTTACTGCGTCACTATCACCCAGACATCCTCACACTCACAACTTCACTACGAGCTGGACACATTCACACCTACTGCGTCAATATCAGACTGAGCCCCTCACACGTATTGCATCACTGCCAGCCTCTCCCCCTCACACTCACTGCATCACTATCACCCTGACCCCCTCACATTTACTACGTCACTGTCACCCTGAACCTCTCACACTTACTGCGTCACTGTCCCCTGACCCCCTCACAGTTACTGCACCACTATCATCCTGACCCCCTCACACTCACTGCTTCAATATTATCCTGGCACAATCACACTTACTGCATCACTACCAACATCTATTCCTCACACTCACTGCATCACTATCACTCTGTCACATTCACACTTACTGCGTCACTATCACACTGACCTCCTCACAATTACTGTGTCACTATCACCCTGACCCCGACACACTTACTGCACCACTATCACCCTGAACCCCTCACAATTACTGCGTCATTATCAGCCGGACCGTCTCACACTACTGCGTCACTATCACCCAGAAATCCTCACACTCACAGCTTCACTAGGAGCTGGACACACTCACACCAACTGTGTCACTATCAGACTGAGCCCCTCACACTTATTGCTTGTCTACCAGCCACTCTCCCTCACACTCACGATCCCTCAAGCACAATCACACTTACTACGTCAATACCAGCCTCTATCCCTCACACTTGCAGTGTCACTATCACCCTGAACACCTCACAGGTACTGCATCACTGTCACCCAGACTTCACACACTTACTGTGACACTGTCCCACTGACCCCCTCACAGTTACTGCCTGACTGTCACCCTGACCCCCTTACACTCACTGAATCAGTATCACACTGGCACAATCACACTTACTGCGTCACTACCAGCCTCTATCCCTCACACTTATTGCGTCACTGTCAACGTGACTCCTCACATTTACTGTATCGCTGTAACACTGCCCCACCCATTCTCACTGCATCACTATCTCCCTGGCAAAATCACACCTAATGCGTCACTATCACCTTGACCTCCTCACAATTATTGCGTCACTATCCCCCTGATCCCCAAAGGCTTACAACGTCACTATCACTCTGACCCACTCACAACTGCTGCATCTCTATCACCCGGACCCCCACACACTTCGTGCGTCACTGTAACTCTGACCCCTCACACTTACTGCGTCACTCTCACCCAGACATCCTCACACTCACAGCTTCACTACGAGCTGGACACACTCACACCGACTGCGTCACTACCATACTGAGCCCCTCACACTTATTGCATCACTACCAGCCTCTACCCCTCACACTCACTGCATCACGATCGCTCTGGCACAATCACACTTACTGCGTCACTACCAGCCTCTACCCCTCACACTTGTTGTGTCAATATCACCCTGAGCCCCTCACACTTACTGCGTTACTGTCACCCTGTCCCCTCACTCTTACTGCATTACTGTCACCCTGACTCCCCTCACACGCACTGCATATCTATCACTCTGGCACAATGATACTTACTGCGTCACTATCACCCTGACCTCCTCACGATTACTGCATCACTATCACCCGGAAACCCTCACACTTACTGCTTCACTGTAACCATGACTGCTCACAGTTAATGCATTACTATCACCCAGACATCCTCACACTCACAACTTCACTTCGAGCTGGACACACTCACACCTACTGCGTCACTATCAGACTGAGCCCCTCACACTTATTGCATCACTGCCAGCCTCTCCTTTTCGCACTCACTGAATCACTTTAACGCTGGTACAATCACCCTTACTGCGTCACTACCAGCTTCAATCCCTCACACTTACTGCTTCACTATCACCCTGACCCCCTCACACTTACTGCGTCACTGTCACCCTGACACCTCACACTTACTGCATTACTGTCACCCTGACTCCCCTCACACTCACTTCATCTCTATCGTTGTGGCACAATCACACATACTGCGTCACTATCACCCGTATCTCCTCACAATTACTGCATCACTATCACCCTGGCCCCATCACATTTCAAGCTTTACTATCGCCCAGGCATCCCCAAACTCACAGCTCACACTTATTGCATCACTACCAACCTCTCCCCCTCACACTCGCTGCATCAATATCACCCTGGTCCAATCACACTTGATGCGTCACTGTAATCCTGACCCCTCACAGTTACTGTCACTATCACACAGACACACTCACACTTACAGCTTCACTACGAGCTGGACATACCCATGACTACTGCATCACTATCAGACTGAGCCCCGCACACTTATTGCATCACTACCAGTCTTTCCCCCTCACATTCACTGCTTCACTATCACCCTGGCACAACCACACTTACTGCATCACTGTAACCCTGACGCCTCACAGTTTCTGTGTCACTATCACCCAGAGATACTCACACTTACAGCTTCACTACGAGCTGGACACACTCACAACTACTGCGTCACTATCAGACTGAGCCCCTCACACTTATTGCATCACTGCCAGCCTCTCCTCTTCACATTCACTGCATCATTATAACCCTGGT
Source organism: Hemiscyllium ocellatum (assembly GCF_020745735.1). NCBI lineage: Eukaryota > Metazoa > Chordata > Chondrichthyes > Orectolobiformes > Hemiscylliidae > Hemiscyllium > Hemiscyllium ocellatum. The sequence goes on from NC_083408.1 coordinate 15,979,340, forward strand.
ACAATCACCCTTACTGCGTCACTACCAGCATCAATCCCTCACAGGTACTGCTTCACTATCACCCTGATCATCTCACACTTACTGCATCACCGTCACCCTGATCTGCACACTCTCACCGCGTCACTATCATCCTGTCCGCTTCACACTTCATGCATCACGATCACACTGGCCTCCTCACAATTACCGCGTCACTGTCACGCTGACCTCCACACACTGACTGCGTCAATATCACCCGGACTCCCTCACAATTACTGCGTCACTGTCACCCTGACCCCCTCACACTTACGGCGTCACTATCACCCAGACATCCACACACTCAGAGCTTCATTACGAGCTGGACACTTTCACATCTACTGCGTCAATATCAGACTGAGCCCCTCACACTTATTTCACCACTGCCAGCCTCTGCCCCTCACACTCACTGCATCACTATCACCCTGGCACAATCACGCTTACTGCATCACTACCAGCCTCTATCCCTCACACTCGTTATGTAAATGTAACCTGAACTCCTTACATCTACTGCATCACTGTCACACTGAGCACTCACACTTACTGCATCACTCTCCCCTGATCCCCTCACAATTACTGCATCACTGTCATCCTGACCCCCTCAAACTCACTGCATCACTATCACCCTTGCACAATCACACTTACTACGTCACTACCAGCCGCTATCCCTCACACTCGTTATGTAAATGTCACCCTGAACTCCTTACATCTACTGCATCACTGTCACACTGAACACTCACACTTACTGCATCACTCTCCCCTGACCCCCTCACAATTACTGCGTCACTGTCACCCTGACCCCCTCACACTTACGGCGTCACTATCACCCAGACATCCACACACTCAGAGCTTCATTACGAGCTGGACACTTTCACATCTACTGCGTCAATATCAGACTGAGCCCCTCACACTTATTTCACCACTGCCAGCCTCTGCCCCTCACACTCACTGCATCACTATCACCCTGGCACAATCACGCTTACTGCATCACTACCAGCCTCTATCCCTCACACTCGTTATGTAAATGTAACCTGAACTCCTTACATCTACTGCATCACTGTCACACTGAGCACTCACACTTACTGCATCACTCTCCCCTGATCCCCTCACAATTACTGCATCACTGTCATCCTGACCCCCTCAAACTCACTGCATCACTATCACCCTTGCACAATCACACTTACTACGTCACTACCAGCCGCTATCCCTCACACTCGTTATGTAAATGTCACCCTGAACTCCTTACATCTACTGCATCACTGTCACACATGAACACTCACACTTACTGCATCACTCTCCCCTGACCCCCTCACAATTACTGCATCACTGTCATCCTGACCCCCTCAAACGCACTGCATCATTATCACCCTGGCACAATCACACTTACTGCGCCACTACCAACCTCTATCCCTCACACTTGTTGAGTCAATATCACCCTGAACTCCTCACACTTACTGTGTCACTGTCACCATGACCCCACACACTTACTGCGTCACTGTCCCCTGACCCCCTCAAAATTACTGCATTATTGTGACCCTGACTCCCCATACACTCACTGCATCTATATCATCCTGGCACAATCACACATACTGCGTCACTATCACCCGGACCTCCTCACAATTACTGCGTCAGTATCACTCTGACCCCCCCACTTTCTGCGTCACTATCACCCTGACCCCCTTACACTTAATGCGTCACTGTAACCCTGACTCCTCAGATTTCAAGGGTTACTGTCACCCAGGCTTCCTCACACACAGCTTCACTTCGAGCTGGACAAACTCACCCCTACTGCGTCACGATCAGACTGAGCCCCTCACACGTATTGCATCACTACCAACCTCTCCCCCTCACACTCGCTTCATCAATATCACCCTGGTCCAATCACACTTAATGCATCACTGTAATCCTGACCCCTCACAGTTACTGTCACTATCACACAGACACACTCACACTTACAGCTTCACTACGAGCTGGACACACTCACGACTACTGCGTCACTATCAGACTGAGCCCCGCACACTTATTGTATCACTACCAGTCTCTCCCCCTCGCACTCACTGCTTCAGTATCATCCTGGCACAACCACACTTATTGCGTCACTACCACCCGCTATCCCACTCGCTTGCTATGTCAATATCACCCTGAACCCCTCACACTTACTGCGTCACTGTCACCCTGACCCCCTCACACTTATTTCATCGCTCTCACCATGAACCCCACACACTCACAGCATCACTATCACCCTGGCACAATCACGCTTACGGCGTCACTATCACCCTGACCTCCTCACAATTACTACGTCACTATCACCCTGACCCCCCCACACCTTCTGCGTCACTATCACCCTGAACCCCGCACAATTACTGCATCACTGTCACCCGGACCGCCCCACACTTACTGCTTCACTGTAACCCTGACCCATCACACTTAGTGCGTCACTATCATCCAGAGTTCCTCACATCACAGCTTCACTACCTGATTGGCACACTCACACCTACTGCGTCACTATCAGACTGAGCCCCGCACACTTATTGCATCACTACCAGTCTTTCCCCATCACACTCACTGCATCACTATCACCCTGGCACAATCTCACTTACTTCGTCACTACCAGCCTCTATCCCTCACACTTGCAGTGTGACTATCACCAGAACCCCTCACATGTACTGCATCATTGTCACCCTGACCCGTCTCAATTACTGCGTCACTGTGCCACTGACACCCTCACAGTTACTGCATGACTGTCAACCTGATCCATCACACTCACCGCATCACAATCACCCTGGCAAAACCACTCTTACCGAGTCACTACCAGCCTCTATCCCTCACACTTGCTGCATCACTATCACCCTGGCACAATCACACTTAATGTGTGACTATTACACTGACCTACTTACAATTTCTGTGTCACTATCACCCTGACCCCAACACACTGACTGCATCACGATTACCCTGACCCCCTCACACTGATTGAGTCACTATTACCCTGACCGCTACCCAATTTTTGCGTCACTGTCATCAATACGCCATCACACTTACTACGTCACTATTCTCTTGACCCCACACATCTACTGCGTCACTATTACACTAACCCCCACACACTTACAGCGTCATTATCACCCTGACAACCTCACATGTACTGGTTTACTATCACCCTGAACCCCTCACATTTACAGCTTCACCACGAGCTGGACACACTCAGACCTACTGCGTCACTATCAGACTGAGCCCCTCACACTTATTGCATCACAACTAGCCTCTCCCCCTCACACTCAATGCATCACTATCACCCTGGCACAATCCCACTTACTGCGTCACTACCAGCTTCTATCCCTCACACTTATTGTGTCACTATCACCCAGAGACCCTCTCACTGTGTCACTGTCACCCTGAGCCCCTCACACTGACTCCATCGCTATCACCCTGGCAAAATCCCACTTACTGCAATACTATCAGCCTGTATCCCTCATAATTCCTGCGTCACGATCACCCAGACCACCTCACACTGACTGCGTCACTATTAACCTGACCCCCTCACGTTCCCTGCGTCACTATTATCCCGAACTCCTCACAATTACTGCATCACTGTCACTCTGACCCCCTCACACTTACTGCATCACTATCACCCTGGACTTTTTTCTTTGGAGAAGAGGAGCAGGAGAGGGGACCTAATTGAGGTATACAAGATAATGAGAGGCATACTTAACCCCAGAAAACGAAAGGCACTGTGTTCATCCAGAGAATATATATTCTCATTCGGATCAATCTCAAACTCAGCAAGTTCGCAAAGCTCACTGGTTCATTGCATTTGCATCAGTCTGTGCATACACCTTGTGTAAACATATGGAAAAAAGCTTGAGTTAATTTGGGTAAAAATGTAGCAATCTGCACAAAACTCTTGTCTTAATTTGTGAAATAATCCCCCTCTCTCTCTCTTCTCTCTCTCCCTTATCTATCTCTCTTCCTTCTCTCTCTCTCTCTCTCTCCCTACTCTCTTTCTCTCTCTCTCTGTCCCTTCTCTGTCTCACTCTGTCCCTTCGCTCTCTCAGTCCCTTTTTTCTCTCTCTGACACTTCTCTCACTATCTCTCTGTTTTCTCTCTCTCTCTCCCTCTCTCTGTACTCTCTGCGTGTTCTCTCTCTCTCTCTCTGTTTTCTCTATCTTTGTTTTCTCTCTTTGTGTTTTCTCTCTCTCTCTCTGTTCTGTATGTGCGTGTGTTCTCTCTCTCTGTTCTCTGTCTCTCTCTGTGATCACTCTCTCTGTTCTCTGTGTTTGTGTTCTGTGTGCGTGAGTGTTCTCTCTCCCTGTGTTCTCTCTCTCTCTGGGTGTGGGTGTTCTCTTCCTCTCTGTCTGTTCTGTGTGTGTGTGTCTGTGTGTGAGTGTGTTCTCTGTGTGTGTGTGTGTTCTCTCTCACTCTGTTTTCTCTCTCTGTCCTATCTCTCCCTCTCTGTCCCCCTCTCTGTCCTCTCTCTCTCTCTGTGTTCTCTCTCTGTGTTCTCTTTCTCACTGTTCTCTCTCTCTCTGTGTGTTCTCTCTCTCTGGGTGTCCTCTCTCGCTCTGTCCTCTCTCTCTCTGTGTGTTCACTGTCTCTGTGTTCTCTCGCTTTCTCTTTCTCGCTCTCTCTCTGCCCCCCTCTCTGTCCTCTCTCTCTCTCTGTGTTCTCTCTCTGTGTTCTCTTTCTCACTGTTCTCTCTCTCTCTCTGTGTTCTCTCTCTCTGGGTGTCCTCTCTCGCTCTGTCCTCTCTCTCTCTGTGTGTTCACTGTCTCTATGTTCTCTCTCTCTCTGTGTTCTGTGTGTGTGTGTGTGTGTGTTTTCTCTCTCTCTCTCTGTGTTTTCTCTCTCTCTCTATGTCCTCTCTCACTCTCTATGTTCTCTCTCTCAGTGTTCTCTATGTGTGTTCTCTCTCTGTGTGTGTTTTTTCTCTCTCTCGTCTCTCTGTCTGTCTCTCTGTCCCCCCTCTCTCTGGCACCTCATTGCCCTCTCTCTCTCTCTGTCCCCCCTCGACTTCGCCCACTCGACGTCCCTCCAGTCGACTTCCCCCCTCGACTTCACCCCCATGACTTCACACGCCCTCGATTTCCCCCCTCGACTTGCCCCCTCGAAATTCCCCCCTCGACCTCCCCCTCGACATTCCGCCCTGCCCGACTGCATTTAGATTGATTGACAGATTGAAAAGCGGAGCCCTTTTAATGCAGTGTTGTTTCTCCATCCAAATACAACAGGACTCTCACGTAACCGCTCCCCAAAAATAGACAAGCCCCTCCTCCCCCCCCCTCTCTCTCTGTCTATATTTATATCGATATTTAACGATGAACATCACACAAGCCCAGGTTATAGTCCCGAAAGTTTTCCCTGGAAACACTAGCTTCCGGACAATCCTATTACATTATAACCTGGTATTGTCCCAGTCCAACCCTGGCATTTCCATCATCGAAATGTAAAGATCACCATCGAGCTTTTCACCAGGTGCTTGCTCGAAACACACACAGCAAGATCCCACCAGCAGCTCTGTAACCACAGACAGATCGTGTGTGTCCCTGATGCTGGTTAAGGATTTGATTCTGTCTCCGGGACAAGAGGGAGCAATCGTCCTGTTGAACAAATTGCAAACATGTCCTCCTTCCTTCTCCGTGCCTCGCACTCTCTGATCCCCCTCTTGTGCTCTCTCCGTCTGAGATCTGTTTCCCCCACCCTCTCTCTGTTCCCCCCTCTCGCTGTCTCCACCATTGATCTCTCTTCCCTCCCTCTCTCTGTTCCCCCTCTTACTCTCTCCATCTCTGAGATGTCTCTCTCCCTTTATCTCTGCAATCTCTTCCTCTGTGTTCCCCCAACTCGCTGTCTCCATCTCGAAGATCTTTCTCTCTGTCTCTCAGATTTCTCACATTTTATCCCTCTGTCGTATGCAAATGACTCTGACATTAGAATGGGGCTTTGGAGAGATTTTTTCAATTTAGGGTATAAATTCCCTCCTCAGGGAGTCCTTCCTCCCAGATCCTGGGTGTGTAACCTGTTTGTGTCCCAAGCCCAAAGCCCCGGTTCCTTTAACTCCAGACCTCAAATCTATTTTAAACCAATGAACCTTCCACTGGGACAGTCAGCACACTCTTTCACTACTTCCTCTTTCTCTCTCGCTCTCTCTCTCTCCCCTCCCACCCCACCCCATACCCACATTCTGTCCCTGGAGCAGGAGTGAGAGAGGGGGCAGTGAAATCTATGGGATCAGGCTGAGCAGCACCTCCCCCTACATCTTACCTCGCCTTTGTATACCCCAGTCCAAACCAGAACACGCCTCCTTGTGGTCAAAATCCCAGAGACAGCCTGGACCCCACCATTCTTTTGTGTTTGTGTCTGTGTGTGTGTGTGTGTGTTTGTGTATGTGTGTAAATGAACGACAAGGAGACAGGACAGTTTCTGATTATTCTGTCTGATGATTCCTTGCAGCAGAAGTGATTTAATTCTCTCTGTCTCTGCATATTCCCGAGTTTCAGCTCCTGGATCCAATCTCCTCCTCAACCCCAGGCTTAGGGGGCACGGAAGGGTGGGGAAGCACACTGAGAAATAAAAACAAATCAATTTGAAATAAAATACAAATTTGGCACCGAAACAACAGCAAGATCCCACAGCTCCCTGCCTTCTCCAATCTCCCACGTGACCCTGTGACAATGGTTCAGTTTAATTATTGCAGAATTAATGAATTGCTGACCATCACAGTGACATTGAAATGCACAGACATCACCACAGATCAGAGGCTAGAAACATTAATAAAACCGCATGCACAGCAAGATCCCACAAGCAGCAATTTAACCACACACACATCGTGGGTGATGCTGGTTAAGAGTTGATGTACTTATGTCAAATCACAAGGCCCAAGTTACCTTAGCCCCAGGCTTCAAACCTGTTCAAAAACGACAAGGCCTCAATCTGACACGACCCGGTTAACCAGATGGCCCAGTAACAGCCAGACCCTCCCGAGAGAGAGGAGATTAAACGTCTGATGAATACACAGACAAAACTCACCTGGACCCAACAGGCTGCAGCCTGTCGAACAGGCGCCAGGACTGCGTCACCCTCTGGAGAAAGCTCTTATTTGAAGGTTTCCCGCTCCCGAACACATTCTTTTCAAATCCTCAAGTGGCTAGGACCCCTTTGGGAGGAAGGAGGCAGCATTAGTGGGAAGGCTGAGCAGGAAAATCTTTCACAGGGAGATAGCACAGCAAGATCCCAGGTTTTCCCCTCTCAGTGAGACAATTTCTCAGCAACATCCAAACACAAACACGTCGGGTGATGAGTTGAGTTTTCATGTTGAAAGGTTTTTGAAATGACGAGTCAGCTGATTAAAACCACTGCACTCACTGGTTACAATGATGGCAGTGGGCAACTGACGCACAGCAAGATCCCACAAGTGACAGTACTGCACAAGCTCAATAATCTGATCATTTTTGTTTCCAGTTTAATTATTTCCTATCACCCCAGAATCAAAGATTGCAGCTATTTGACAATCTCACGCTGTCCCGCTCTCTCTCTCTCTCTCCTGTTTCTCTTGTTTTCATCATTTTCCGTTTCTTTCTCACACTCTCTTTGTCTCCTTGTCGAATTCGATCATTCAGCCCTCTCTATGACCCACTTTCCTCTGATAGTGTGACAATATTTTCCGGACGGTCAGATATTTTGGGTTACAATTCCCTCCTGATGGAGTGCCATCTCCCAGATACTGGGGGTTTAACCTGTTTGTGTCACAATGCCAATGCCGTGGTTACTTTAAACTCAGGCTTCAAACCATTTTTAAATCCGACAAGGCTCTGTTCTGACTGGACCCAGTTAACCAGAGGCATTGACAAACCAGGCTCCCACACCCACCCCACCCCCCACAACAGCGGAGACGAAACCTCGAGGGAATAAACAGACCCCCACGCACCTGGGCCCCGCGTGCTGCAGCCTGGCCAACAGGTCTCAGGCCTGTGCCCTGCCCCTCTGGTGTTTGTTCTTGTCCGAGGCTTTCCTGAACCCGAGGCATTTTGGATCTTCACTTTCCTGCTTTCCCAACAAAACTTCCTCGGGATAAAAAGAGAAGAAATGAGTTGGTGGGGGGCAGGGGAGCGAGAGCACTGTGATGCAAAATCACAGAGCAAGATCCCAGTTGAAACACAATCCAACCACTCCGTTCCTCCATCCCCAATGCATTTCATAGCAGCACAGCAACATCAAAATACAAACAAATCATAAGAAAGCAATTGATGAGAGGCTGGAAACATTATTAAACACACACACACACACACACGCACACACACGCACACACACGCACTTTATCTCAACCAGACAGGGAGGGCTGCTCACTCTCCGTACAGAGAGGCAACAGGGTTTGAGAATGAATCTGACCAATTCCTTGTGCACATTTATGCTGGGTGAGGGGTTATTGGACCCCACTTCTGCTCCCTGTGACACGTTGCATCATCTGTCATGCTGCTCCCTGGGGAGGGCTCTGTCTGATTGACATGTAAATTCCCAGGACAAGAGCCTTATGGGATTTTGCTGCCCACTGAGATGTTAATTCTGGGGCAACAAAGTGTTATCTTACCCAGTTGCTACAACTATCTTTTTTTTGAAGCCTTCTTAGTTGTGTCCGTGTAGAAGCGTCTCAGAGCCTGACTGCAGGTCGGCTCCTGAGACACACGCACAGGTCTGGGAATGGAAGGGGGTATATTTGGTCAGTATCTCTTGGCATTTTCCTGCTGTATGTGTGATTCCCAGAATTAATTTATGTCTCTGTCCCTCTTTCTCTGCCACTTTCTCTCTGTTCCTCTGTGTACGTGTGTCTCTCTCTGTCTCTCTCGCTTTCTCTCTGTCCTGATGTGTCCCACTCTCTGTCTCTGTCTCTCTCTCTGTCCCTGTGTCCAACTCTGTGTGTTTCTCTCTCTCTCTGTCCCTTTGTCTATCTCCTCTCTGTGTCTCTGTCTCTGTCTCTCTCTCTCTGTCTCTCTCTCTGTCTCTCTCTGTCTCTCTCTGTCTCTCCATGCCCTGCTCTACATCCAGCCATTTCTAATTTGATTTTTAGTCTTTTATTTCCTTTCCTTTTCTCAAAAACATGTGCAGAGTTTGGGATTTTTAATCATAGACACATGTCTGCCCCTCAACACACGCATTTCACCCTCTGTGTTACCCTGCCTTCACCCCCCCATACGCGCACACAGACACACACACATACACACACATATACACAGACACTCACAGACAGACACACACACACAGACAGGCACACACACAGACACACGCACAGAGACACACACACGACACACGCACACACTGACACACACACACACAGACACACATACAGACGCAGACACACACAGATACACACAGGCACACACACACACACAGACACGCACTGATAAACGCACATAGACACACACAGACATACACACACACAGACACACACACAGGCACAAACACAGACACACAGAGAGACACACAGACAAACTCAGACAGATAGACACAGTCACAGACACACACAGAGACACACAGACACACACACCCACACTCAGAGGCACAGGCACAGAGACACAGGCACAGAGACACAGACACATACAGACGCACGCACAGACACACACACATACACAGACACAGACACAGACACAGAGGCACAGACACAGACACACGTACGCAGTGACACAGGCACAGATATACACACAAAGACACAGACACACTCATAGACATACATACTCAGACACACAGATTCACACACAGATTCACACACAGATACACACAGACACACACACAGAAAGACACGCACACAGACACACACAGAGACACAGACACACTCAAACACACCCACAGAGACGCACACACAAACACACACAGACAGATAGACACACAGACAGACCCACACACACACAGACACCGACACACACGCACACACAGACACACCCCAACACTGGACGTGGGCACTGTGCACAGATTAAGTCTGGGGGTGGGGGAGAGTCAGTGTGGATATGAGCTCAAGCATCATCACAGAAATATCTTTGTGTGAGATAGATAGTGAGACCATGACTCTGTGTATGTGAGTGAGAGAGAGAGACCATGACTCTTTGTGTGTGTGTGAGAGAGAGTGAAACTATGCCTCTTTGTGTGTGTGAGAGCGAGAGTGAGACCGTGTGTGTGTGTGTGCGTGTGTGTGTGTGAGAGAGAGAGAGACCATGTCTCTAGTTGTGTGTGAGAGAGTGAGACCGTGAGTGTATTTCTATCTGAGTGCCCAGTTTCCATGTCAATGCTGTCCCTCTATAATGTAACTGTGTATAAACCGCGCGTTTATGTCCATAAAACATATCCTGTCCCTCACTCTCATTTACCCACTCTCTCACACATGTACACACATACACCCCCTCACACACCACATCCAATCCCTCACACACATTGACTTTCACACACTTGCAGACATCCACACTGAAATGTACACACTTACACACGCAGTAACTCACTAATGCACACTCAATCATTTTCATACGCACTGTCACAATCTCTCTCACACTCACACACAAATATACACACGCGCACACTCTCTCTCTGTCTCACTCACATACACGCACTTTCACTCACTCCTTCTCTCTCTCTAAACATTCTCTCTCTCACACACTCGCTTCCACATACTCTTGCACACTCTCATACACACTTTCTGACATACGCCCCCCACAGACTCCCAATCACCATCTCATATATTCTCACTTTCACACGCTCACTCTCTCTCTCCAAAATACTGTATCATCTCACACACACTTGCAAAGTCTCTCTCACACACTCTACCACACACTCTTGTCACACACACACACAGAATTTTTCTCACATATGCAATCGGTATTTTTGTTGCACAGGCTCATACAGTCTTTCCGCCTCTCTCTCACACACACACTCTCTCGCACACACAATCTCTCTCTTTCTCTCTTTCTCTATCTCTCTCTCTCTCGCCCTGTCTCCCACCCCCGTCTCTCTGGCACACACTCATACAGAAAGTGTGGACGCAAATGCTTCCTCTCACAGGCAGACACTCTCACGCACGCACTCACAATCTCTCACATGCATGTGCTCTCTTTATCTCTCTGACACACACTCTCATGCTCTCACGCTGTTTCTCACATGTGCACAGGCATTCTCATGCATACACACACACATTATCTCGTGCACATGTGCACAGTCTTTCACACGCAGACACTCTTTCTCTCACACATGCCCTCTCCATCACGTGCACACTCACTCTCGTTCACTTGTATACACACACTCTCTCACATGCACACACAAACTCGCATGCATGCACTCTTTCATATATACACACACACTTCATCTCTCTCACTCTCACACTCCCTTTCTTGCAATCACACACACTCTCATGCATGTGCAATTCATATCTCACACAAGCTAAATTTCTTTTTCAATCGAAAGATCACATTTTCTCTCTCTCATGTGCACGCATTATCTCATGCAGGTACTCTCTTTCTCGCACACAGGCATTCTCTATCTCACACACACGCATTCTCTCTCTCACCGTCACACACAATCTCTCTCACACGCACACACATTCTCCCTCTCAAACACACACTCATTCTCGCTCACTCAACACGCATTCTATCTATCTCGCACACACTCATTCTCTCTCTCACAAAGCTATTCTCTCTCACACACACACAAACACACGCATTCTCACTCATACACGCATTCTCTCTCTCTCTCGCACATGTGTTGTCTCGCTCGCACGCACGCATTCTCTCTCTATCACACACATGCATTCTCTTTGTAATGCACACAATCATCCTCTCTCTCACATACATACATGCTCTCTCTCGCACACACTCATTCTCTCTCTCACACATGCAATCTTTCTCTCCCTTACACGCAGTCACTCTTGCACACACTAATTCTCTCTCGCACACATGCATTCTCTCTCTAACACACGCATTCTCGCTCTCACACTTGCATTTTCTCTCACACACATGCATTCTCTCTCTTGCACATTCATTCTCTCTCTCACGTACACAGGCATTCTCTCTCTCACGCACACAAGCATTCGCTATCTCACACTCGCATTATCTCTCTCACACACGCATTCTCTCTCTCACACATGCATTCTCCCTCTCACAGACGCATTCTTTCTCTCACGCACACATGCGTTCTCTCTCTCGTGCATACGCATTCTCTCTGACACACGCATTCTCTATCTGACACATGCATTCTCCCTCTCATACACACACATTCTCTCTCTCTCACGCACACTCATTCTCTCTCTTACACATACACATTCCCTCTCTCACGCACACAAGCGTTCTCTCTCGCCCCCACGAATTGTCTCTCACGCACACACATTCTCTCTCTCATGCACACATGTGCTTACCCTCTCACGCACACACAAATAATCTCTCTTATACAAGCATTCTCGCTCTCACACACATGCATTCTTTCTCTCTCGTGCTCAGTCATTCTCTCTCTTACACGCATTCTCTCTCACACACACAAGCACTCTCTCACACATGCGTTCGCTCTGTCACACACACGCATTATCTCTCTCACACACACATGCATTCTCATTCTCACGCACACACTGATTCTCTCTCTGACACACACATTCTCTCTCTCTCTCTCGCCCACGGATTCTCACACACACATTTTCTCATACACATACCCACACATTCAATCTCTCTCACACATATTCACTCTCTCACATACTCATTCTCTCTCTCACACACGCATTCTCTCTCTCGCCCATGGATTGTCTCTCTCTCACACACATACATTACCTCTCTCAGGCACACATTCATTCTCGCTCTCACACACGCATTCTCTGTCTCACACACACGCATTTTCTCACTCTCGCGCATACGCATTCTCTCTCTATCACACACGTACTTTCTCTCTTACAGGCATTTTCCCTCTCATGCACACAGGCATTCTATCTCGCGCAAACATGCATTCTCTCTCTCACACACACACATTCTCTTTCTTACACACACATTCTCTCTCTCACTCTATCACATGCATTCTGTCTCACACAAGCGTTCTCTCTATCACACACACATTCATCCTCTCTCACATACGTGAATTCGCTCTCTCTCGATCACGCATTCTCTCTCACGCAAACATTTCTGTCTCTCACACAGTATTCACTCTCACAGGCGCACGCATTCTCTCTCTCACACACACGCATTCTCTCGCTCACACATGCATTCTCTCTCCCTCGTACACAGGCATTCTCTCTCTCACATACATATTCTCTCTCTCTCTCTCTCGCACACTCACTCTCTCTCTCGCACACACACATTCTCTCTCTTTTGTGCACACTCATTCGCTCTCCGTTGCACACGCATTCTCTCTCTAACACATGCATTCACTCTCTGGCCCGGAGTGAGACCATTTGGCTCAGCCATTTTGGCGGGATTTGATAGGCGTGGCCTGTTTGGCACAGCCCATTTTGCTGCAGATACATTTAGGCGCAGAACTATTTTGGAGCAGTTCATTCTTATTCCTTTTCAGGCTTAGCTGAAAGCATTAATGAAATTTTTAAAATTAAAATAATGCTCATTCTCTTCATTAGAATTGTTAAAAAGAAAAACTAAACGAAATACGTTAATTACAAAAAATCCAAAATATAACGTTTATTCAAAATTATGGGTAATCCTTCATAAATACTCATCATTTGTCTCATTAAATCTTCTTACGAGTGTTTGTATTCTAGCGTCTGCTTCTTTCATTTCAATGGAATATCGTGCCCTGCTACGAGATGCTCATAGTAAATGTCTCTACCTCTCTGAACTTTTCGTAAACTGCCAATAAATTTCCAAATAACTGAATGTTCCACATCAAGTTCGCATTGTCATCTCCTGTGGGCTTCTGCGGCATGATTGTTTGTTCTGTTCTCCTTGTTTAAAGTTCTTTCATATAAATTCCACGTTTCAACTGGAAAGAGCGATGGACGCCGACCATTTCCTATGCGCAACCTTCTACCTACATAGTTATCCTCGAACCAGCCCAGCAGCGCTTGCAGTTGATCTGGAAGCGCATCAGTCAAATGTTCTAAAGCTTCATGAATGTTTTCAATCGAAATAAATGAAAGACCAATTATCATTTTAGCTCTGAAAGAAAACTCTGAGTCAATGTTATACTTCCTCAAGTGTCTTTTTAACATTTTTACTGAAGGGAATAAGCAATACTTTTATTTTTATTGCTTTGAATAATGGTTTTATCTAAGTCTGAAAAGGAATAAATATGAGCTGCACTGAAATAATTCTCCGCCTAAATGGGACAGCGGCAAAATGGGCTGCACGAAATTGGCCGCACAAACAGAATGAAGTATTCAGTACATTACACAGCACAGGAGGACGCCATATAACCTTCCCAGGCTGTTATGCAGAAGCAGGGGCGCCCTGGGTAGCTGTCAGAAAATACAGAGTATAGATCATTACTCATTTTGTGTTTGGAAAGCGGTAACGAGTGGAATTCTCCAGGGATCTTTGTGAGGTCATCAACAAATTTCAATCTTTACTAATGAACCGGATGAAGGGGATGGAGCCCAGTTTGCTCATGTACCGGGATGGTCATTCAATAAGATGTCAAATGGAGACAGAGCATCTCCAATGGAATACAGACGTGGCGGGGGTAGCGGGGGCGTGAGCAGAGAGTCTTCAATAGAATATAGACGGGGGAGGGCATGACGTCTGCAATGAGTCTGACAGGGGGAGGACAGAGACTCTGCAATGGAACACAGACTGGAAGAGGAGAGATCATTTGCAATGGGATACAGACGGGGAAGAGCAGAGCATCTGCAATGGGATACAAACAGGAGGGAGGGCAGAACATCTGCAATGGGATCCACACAGTGGAGGGAAGACTGTCTGCAGTGGGATACAGGCAGGGGAGGGCAGAGCGTCTGGAATGGGATACAGATGGGGGAGGCATTTGCGGTGGGATACAGACAAGTGGACGGCAGAGCGTCTTCAATGGGATACAGATGGGGAACGGCAGAGTATCTGCAATGTGATACAGACAGGGGGAGGGCAGACCATATGCACTGGGATACAGATTGCAGGACGACACAGCAGAGTGTCTGCAATGGGATACTGAAAGGGATAGGGCAGAACATCTGTAATGTGATACAGACAGTGAAAGGGCAGAGTGTCTCAAATGGGATACAGACAGGGGGAGGTCAGTGCGTCAGCATTGGGATACAGACGGGGAGGGCAGAATATCTGCAGTGGGATACAGACGGGGGAGGGGAAAAGACAAATTAGAGAAATTTGTTTAAGTGCAAGGAGAATGCAGAACTCAGTGTTACAGAGGGATTTGTGTCTTAGTACTTGAATCACATCAAATTGCCCTAAAGATGTTGCAAGTGATTTGGAAGTTAAATGCAATGATTCTGTTTCGTGGAAGGGATGCTGGGTATGATGTTAGCGATGTTTTCTGCATCAGTGCAGGACATTGCTGAGATTACATCTGTTGCATTATGTATAGTTATAATCCTTAAACTGAAAAAAAAGACAAAATTGCTTTCGAAACCTTTCAAAGATGTTTCTCTTTACTTATTCTTGAGATGAAGACATTACGTTATGAAGAATTAACAGTTCTGCCTGAGAGTGAGAGATGCTAATTGACCATATAAGATCATGAGAAGAGAGTAGTTGGTGAATACCGGATGGATATTTCTTCTTGTGTCGGAGAATAAAACCAGGGAAATACATTAAGAATAAGACAGATTCAAAGTAAAGGTCATTGGAGAGAAAAATTGAACCGTGAATTCTCTTCCTACATGCTGAAAGACAGGCTGAGCTTTTCCAACAATTAATGTATATGTTTAAGAATATTAATTTTAACACAGACATTGTGAAGACATGAAACGCTTATTTTTACATCATGCAAGCATATATTAACAAATCTTCAAAACAAGTATGACCATTTATTGTTAATGAATTGATTCTGTGTACGACAACGGCAATAATGCAGCTACCTGGGTTCGAGAATGTGATGAAGTCATATAGTTCGGACAATGTTCAAGAAGAGCTCACAGAGGGCAGTGTGGGACTGATAACGTTACTGATTTAAATTACAGATGGAAAAGGTAGCCTATCAGTGAAGGAACAGTCTATTGCTCCCTTTTGTTACCCTGTCGCTCATCACAGCAATGTGTAAGAAGTGAAAAAAAAAGCCCAGTCGTCTTTCCCACTAATGGAGGATTCCTGATGAGAATTCATTGGAATCTCCCCATTGCCTGAAGGAAAACAATTCAGCTAAATTCAACGGTTTCAGGAAGAAATCCATTGTCAGAATGTTGCGCGAGCAGAATAACTACAGAAATAATTATCCGGCTCGGTAGTGAGGGGAACAGATAGGAGATTCTGTGGCTGCACATGGGTTCTGGAATGCTGTGTAGCCTCCCACATGGCAGGGTCCAGCATGTCATAGAGCGGCTGCAGAAAGTTATCACCAGTGGTTGGGGGGAGTGGTGAATCAGCCAGAGGCCATTGTGCGCATTGGTACAAAGGACAGAGAGACACAGGCAGAAATTTTGATGACATCCTGCAGAGTGATTGTAGAGATCTAGGGCAAAGGATAAAAGACAGGACCATGACAGTGGTAATCTCCAGTTTACTTCCAGTGCTCAGTGCTAGTGAGGGTAAGAACAGGAGGATATGGCAGATGAAGGGGTGGCAAAACAATTGTTGCAGGGGGCAGAGATTTTTGGATTACTGGGATCATTTGTGGGCCAAGTTGACGTGTTCAGGAAGGACGGGTTGTACCTGGACTGGAGCGGATCAATGTCCTGGCAGGCAGTTTTGCTCGTGCTGCAAGGGAGGGTTTCAACTAGATTGGCTGGGGTTGGGGAGGGGTGGGATCCTCAACAGCAGGGAGGGGCAAGTGCGAGGCTGGAAGGAGATACAGTAATCAGAAACAGTAAAGTGAAAAGACAGGTCAGGCTTGACAACGACAGACCGCAAGGAATGACTGTTGGATTAAATTGCAACTGTTTCAATGCAAGATGGCTGACAGGTAATGCCGATGATCTCAGGGCATGAATCGGAAGGTGCGACTGGGAGATTCCAGCCATTACAAATACATGGCTAGGGGATGGACAGCACTGGCAGCTTAATGTATCAGGGTACAGGTGCTTTATGCGGGACCGGGATGCTGTACAGAGCGGAAGGGGAAGTTTCATTTTTGATTAAGGCGAGTATCACAGCAGTAATCAGAGATAAAATAACTGATGGATCATCCTGTGAGGGTTTGTCTGGAGAACTAAGAAATCAGAAGAGAAAGGTGATTGCATTTGAATTGTACCAGAGGCACCCAAATAGTAAACGAGGAATTAAGGGAACAAAAATATGTAGACAGACTGGGGAGACTTGCAGGGCCATTAGGATTGCATGAGTAGGAGATTTTAATTTTCCGAACATGGACTGGGAATAACATGGCATTAAGGACGGAGATGGGGTGTATCTATTAAGTGTGCTCCGAATAGTTTGCTCAAGCAGTAAGTAAAGGGTGCAACTCGGAAAGGGACGAAACCTGACCTACTCTCAGATCTGGGGCAGGCCATGTGACTGCAGTGACAGTGGGGGAGCACTCTGGGACCAGTGCCCACGGTTCTATTATTATTTGAATATTTATGGAGAAGCACAAAACTGGTTCACATGTTCAAGTTCTAAAATGTGGCAAGGCGAATTTTGACGGAATTAGACGGGAGCTTGTAGGGGTTGGTTGGAGGAGTTCGTTTTCAGGTGAAGGGGCCTCCTGCAAGTGGGAGAACTTTAAAAGTGAAATGCCAACCGTTCAAGGTGTATATGTTCCTGTGAGGGTAAAAGGCAAGGTTGGTAGGAAGAGGGAACCTTGGATATCAGGAATTAATTGAGGCTTTGACCAGCAGAAAGAGACCTGGCTCAGGTCCAGGCAGCTGGGATCGAGAGAATACCAGGAGGTGTACAGTGGATACAGTAGTTTACTGAAGAAGGAAATCATGAGAGTGAAAAGGGGGTACAAGATAACTTTGGCTAATAAGATTAGAGTGAATCCAAAGAGGTTCTTTCAGTATATTAAAGTAAAAAATAATGACTAATAGAGAATATGACCCCTCAAGGTCCAAAGTGGACATGCATGTCTGGAACTGTAGGAGACGTGTGACATTCCCAATGAATATTTCTCCTCTGCCTTTACCGTGGAGGAATATATGAAGACTTGGGAGGTTAAGAAATGTCGGGATGCTATCTTGGAGTGAGTCAATATCACAGGAGAATCGAGTTGGATGCATTAGAATGTATGAAGGCGGATAACTCTCCTGGTCCTAAACAGATGCATCCAAGAACACTGCAATAGGTTACAGAAGAAACTATGGGGACCTTGGTTGATATTTTTGCATCATCGTTAGCTACAGTTAAGGTTCCAGAATATTGAAGATGAGCAAACGTGCCATTATTCAAGAAGGGAAGCAAAGAAAAATCTGGGATCTATAGACGAGGAAACCTAATATCTGTGGGAGATAGGTTACTCGAGGAGACTCTGAAGGATGAGTTACACATGCATTTGGAAAGATAAGGTTTGTTTAGAAATAGATTACTTGACAGATTCCCTACAGTATGCAAACAGGCCATTTGGCCCAACAAGACCACACCGACCTTCGAAACAGTAACCCACCCAGTCCCATTCTCCCACCCTCTATTTACCCCTGACGAATGTACATAACACTATGCGTAACTTAGCATGGCCAATTCACCTGACCAATACATCTTTGGATTGTGGAAGGAAAATGGAGCACCCAGAGGAAACATACACAAACACAGTGGAAACTCCCCACAGAGAGTCACCCGAAGCTGAATCAAACCCGGATCCATGGCACTATGAGCCAGCAGTACTAGCCACTGAACACCATGACACCCTTGCTTTTTTCAACACAGTTCAATGACACATGTACAAAATCCATTCTGTCCTTCATCCATGATGCGCGTTCCAATATCACATACCATGGATAATGTATTCTCCACTGAAAATATCACCTTATTATTATTTATTAGTTAGTTAATATCAAGTTTAATAATTATTATTGATAGTTGTTTTTAGACTGGCAAGATTGCATGGCTTTGTGAGTGGGAGATCATGCCTGTCAAATTTGTTTGAGTTCATTGATGAAGTGACCAGGAACGTTGATGAGGGCAGGGTGGTAGTCGTTGTCTGGATGGGTTTCAGTAAGGCGTTTGGCAAAGTTACCATTTATAGGCAAGTCCTGATGGTTAGAATCACATGGAATCCAGAGGGAGCTGGCAAATTGGACACTCAATTGGCTTCATGGTAGTAAATAGAGGTAATAGTGGAAGGATGCTCTCGGACAGGAGGCCTGTGACACATGAAGTGCCTCAGGGGTCGCTTCTGGGCCCATTGCCGTTTACTATACATAACAATGATATTCTTGCGAATGTACAATGCATGATTAGGAAATCTGATGATGACACTAAAATAGGTGGTACCGTGGACAGTGATGAAGCATATCAGAAATTGCAGTAGGTCCTTAATCAAGCTGGAGAATTGGGCCGAGGAATATTTTGGATAAATCAATGTAGGAGTTTGATGGTGATTGGTAGGACCTTAAGAAGTGTATTTGAGCAGAGGGGCCATGGAGTTGATGTCCACCGTTCTCTGAAAGTAAGGTCATAGTTAGACATGTTAGTGAAGACGGCTTTTGCCACACTAACATGCATCGGTCAGAACATGGAGGAGAGCAGTTGAGGAGTTATGTTGCATTTATACAGGACGTTGGTGAGGATGCACTTGTAATGTTGAGTTCAGTTTTAGTCACTTTGCGATGGGAAGTATGTTTTTAATTTGGAATGTGTGCAGATGGAATTTACAAAATAAATGCCAGGACTCAACAGTATGAATTACAGAGAGAGGTTGGACAGGGGAGGACTTTTTTCATGAGAGGATCAGAGACTGAGAGGGGTCTTATAGAAGTTTACATGGATCGGGTGAATGGAACCAGCCTTTTTTTCCTCGAGTTGGGGAATCGAGGAGGAGAGGACAACAGTTTAAGGTGAGGGGGGAAAGAATAAAACGGAAACTGATGGAAACTGTTTCACACAGACAGTGATACACAAATGGAATGAGCTGCCAACGGGAGTGGTTGAATCATTTATATTAACTATATTTAAACGACATTTGGGCAAGTACATGGACAGGAAAGGAGGAGAATGCTATAGGCCAAGTGCTGGAAAATGAGGTTAGTGTGATTGGATATTTGCGTCAGCATGGATGAGTTTGGGTCAAAGGCTCTCTCTGCCTCTCTCCATGCTGTGGGTCTTGATGACTCTACAAATAGAACAGCGCTTGGACTAACCTATCATTTTGCCTTTGGTCATGAGTTCCAATCATATTTTGACAATATTCTTTCAAGTTTACTTTACAGATATTTTGCTTTTCAGTTTGTTTTTGACAATGTGTGCGTGTCTGTGTATGCGGGCGTGTGTTTGTGTGTGTGTGTGTTTCTCAGTATTTTTCAAAGGGAAATATCATTGTATATATTTGCAGTATCCTCTCGTCATTCCTCTTTCCAGCATAGTTTGAGCAACATTATTTTGGTCATAGACGTGTTGTTTTAGCAGATTAAAGAAATCTGCCTGACGTGTTCCTAACACTGACCCTGACACACTCTAAGAACTATATCATTGGCCATATCATCAACCGAGTTATAATTTTTTTTTGTGGCCAGTGGAGGAGTGGTGCTAGAAAAGGGAGCAGTAAGCCAATAAAACACAGGGAATTATCGATTCAATCATCCAACGTCTGTATCGAGGAGATCATTGGAGGGCATTCTGAGGGTTAGGAACTGAATTTATTTAGAATGACAAGGACTGATTAGGGGTAGAGAATATGGATTTGTGTGATGTAAATCATGCCTAATTAATGTGATTGAGTATTATGAAGAGGTGACAAAGAATATTGAGGAAGACACTGTGGTGAACATTGTTTACGCAGACTTCAGCAAGGCATATAATAAGGTTCCTGATCGTAGACAGATTGCTAAAATTAGGTTATATGTAATCTAGGAAAAGCTAGCCAAGTGGATACAAAATTGGATTGGAGGTAATGGATTGTTTTCCAGACGAAAGACCTGCGACCAGCGGTGTGCTGAATGAATCAGTGCTGAGCTCACTGCTTTTCATCGCGGATCTTAACAACTTTGATGTGATTATCGGAGGCATGGTTAGTAAGTTTACAGATAACATCACCAAAGTGGTTCAGTGGACAGTGAAGAAGATTATCTCAGAATATAACGGGGTCCTTGACCATCAAGGAGCCAAGGAATGGCAGATGCAGTTTAATTTAGATATTTGTGAGGTTTTGCATTTTGGTAACTTAAAGCGGGGTAGTGCCCTGGGGAACGTTGCTTAACAAAGAGACCTACGGGTGAAGCTTCATTGCTCCTTGAAAGTGGAGTTTAAGTCGGTAGAGTGGTGAGGAACGTGGTTGGCCTGCTTGCCTTAATCGGTCAGAACACTGAGTACAGGAGTTGGGATAGCGTGTTGCGGTTGTACAAGACGTAGGTTAGGCCACTTGAAGAATAGTGCGTACATGTCAGTTGACTCTGCTAACGGATGGATGGTGTGAAGCTTGGAAGGGTGCATAAAAGTTTTACAAGGATTTTCTGGAATCTGAGAGTTTGAGCTACAGGGAATAATGAACAATTTGAGGATTTTCCCCCGGACTGTCAGAGGTTGAATGGTGACATGACAGGTTTGAAAAAGTCCTGATGGGCTTGGACAGTCTGCGTAGGAAAAAAAAATCCATAACTAGACTGCATAGAGTGAAGGTGACAGGGCAAAGACTTAGAAGGGACCAGAGGGGAAACACTTTCATACAGAGGCTGGTGGGTGTACTCTCAGAGGAAATGTTGAAAGCGGGTACAATTACACGTTCAAAATGTATCTGGATAGGTACATGCATAGGAATGGTTCAGAGGGACGTGGGCCAAAAGCAGGCAAGTGGGACGAGGTCCGATTAAGATGCCAGATTGGCGTGGACAATTTGAACAAAAGGAAGTGTTTCCATGCTGTATGACTCTCTTATTCTCACAGCGGGATGAGGAAAAATTCCAAAATGGGCATTGGAATGGGATCTCTCTTCCCCAGAAGTTTATGGTGCCTCTCTGATTACAAGTATTCACAGCTAGGTTAAAGATTTGACAGAAAAGTGAGTGACGGATAATAGGACAAAGGCAGGAAAATGAGGCTGAGACCACAAGCTGAGCAGCCACAATCTTAATGCCTGGTAGAGAAGGCTCAAATTCATTAATGTCCCACTCCTGATCCTCAGTCCCATGTTTCTGCGTTCCAGTCAACCCTTCATACTGCTGGACAGGAGCAGTTGGAGTCCACTTACTGTTATAGCATGGCGCACAGAAACAGAGGAGACAATTTTGTCCCTCACGACTGTCCCACACAGTTTTGGAGATTTGGAAAATGTAATTGGAAGACCCAGGCTAGATATGAAAGAGGTCACTCATCTCTCTTTACAGAGATTCCCCTCTCTGTAACTTGTGCTTCATTTGTTGAACATGTTGTAGACCCAGATTCACTGTGAATGCAGCCCACAAATCTCACCCAGCGATTGATCACAAAAAACAGCTGATCTCCCTGATTGCAACATTCCATAAAAGACCTTCCAGGAAAATAAAACCGACTAAAGACACCTAACATTTTTGCCCTGTCTGAATTAATTGTCCCCTCAGATCCACAACAAACTGGCTATCTCCATATTGCCTTGACAAATGGCCGCGTGGTCAAGGGCAGTCAGGATGGACGACAAATGCTGCCCTTGCCCCTGATGCTGGCATCCCGCGAAACAACATTATAGGTGAAATATTGAAGGAAGTGGGGATGCTGGCGATCTGAAACAATATTATCCACTGTCTGAAAGAATGTTAGAGAATCTCAGCAGGTTTGGCAGTCTGTCGGAAGAAACACAAATAACGTTTCTAGTTCAGTGAGACTATCAAAACTAATGCAACTGAGAAATCATATTATGTCAGGGATGGTTGGAAGGGTGTGCAGGAGGAAACCGGAGCACCCGGCAGAAACTGCACACAGACAGTTGGCCAGGCTGTAATCGAACCTGGAGGCTCTGGTGCTGTGAGGCAGCAGTGTTATCTAAAGAGCCACAGTGACAGCTGAAGAAGGGGCATTCACTGAAGCTTACAAAATTTTCAGAACAAGTTGTCCCTCTTCAACTCTTGAAACTGTCTGTGGCCATGTGCAGCAAAAGGTGGACAACATTCTCGATCATGTTGTTAAAGTCTGGGTAACATTTATGAAACAGCACTTTACATCTCCACAGAAAAAGGAGGAGGTCATTCAGCACCTCAATCTGGTTTCACAAGAATGTGGGGAAGGCATTCATCCCATCAAAACTACTGAGCAAGAAGAGGGATAGCCCATTCAGTCCATGCTGCCTTTTGCAAAGAAAGACAGGGAGTCTGCTCTCTGCCACATGTGAGGCATATGGGATCAGAAAGAGCCATTTTACACCCGGAGTCAATTACAAAGGAACAGGAAGAGGTTATTCAGCTTTTCAGGCCATTAACACAGGAAGAGGAAGGCGTCAGAGATGCTCCAACATCACAAACAAATGGAGAAGGGGCTGCATAGATAGACTGCTCCAAATTGATCCACATGGCTTAATTACTCATGGTTAACTTAACATGGTTTTCTGGCAGTCGGAATGAAGCCAACTTTTTTTAGCCATTCTCCAAGTTATCTTTTATCTCCGAGAAAGCAGACCCATGGTTTCTATGGAGGTCAAAAGCCGTTGGGGAATAACTAACTGTTTCAGAATGAAGGTATTTTGGCTGCTGGCAGGATTGTGTACAAAGTGACATTCAATGCAGTGTCACACATAGCTGTGTATTAAAGTATTCAGAGTTAATTCAGAGTCTGTACATCTCTGTTAATTGACATTGGGGTTCTGCAGATGTATGTACACTGTCGTGAATCAAACATCCAATGAAATGTATGAAATTTTCACCCTATTCAGCTGTTTGGGACATAATGAATTTATATCAATACCCATCAAGCTTCAACTTCTTATTCTCTTACAGCGCTACAGATTAAACATAGTTACTGCACTCTCTCCTTATGGTAACATCATGCCAGTGTTTAGTCTGGTCAAATTAATTTGCACTCTCTCAGTGACAAAGGGACCATTGTTTATAAAGCAGACTAAATCTTTACACAATGCACCAAATATTCTCTCAACAAAACACGATCAGTGGGAAAGATATTCTAACTTTTGCACTTCAATCATTTTGCATGAAGAGCCACATCTCATTTCCTTCCTACCCCTGTATGAATTGTGTCAGTGACTTATGACCAAGGACATCCAGATCATTTTCAACAAAAGCACTCGTCAACCTCTGTACCATTTAATAAATATAAATGCATGTGGTATTTGTTGTTCACATCTGAATCATTTTTATACCTTGTGAACAGCTATTGCCCAAACACTGATCCTGCTGCCACCCATGAATCCTTCAGTCCAGAGAAAAACAGTATTCTCCTCGTATCTACATTCCTCAATTTTTAATTCTCGTGGTATATATTCCACCCCTACATACCCATGGACTCAAACATTCCCCATTCAAATGTATTCAAACATGCCAAGCGTCTTCTTAATATACAAATACTCCATTCCCATTGGTTCTCAACTGCCGATGTCACAACAGATAATCTCCACAAACAGTTTTATCAAAGATCGTTTCCCTTTCCTGAATCTAGGCTGAATGTACCAAATCTTATCATTATTCTCCAAGTATCTAGTTGCCACATTCCTTATAAAAGGTTCCAATATTTTTTCTCATAGCTGACATCAAGCTATTTAGTTTTCCGTTTTCTCTCTCCATCCTGTTTTAAATATTTAAGATTACAATACTTGCTTTCCACTCTGCAGCATCCTTTCCAGAATCTAACGAGCTTTGAATAATAATCAGTAATTCTTTCATTAGCTCTGTTTTCATCTCAATCACTCTGGGATGTAACTCATCAGATGCAGCAACTTATAAAACTTCAATTCAATTAGATTTTCAATGACATACTCTTCATTAATTCTGATTTCCTACAGTTTCCCACCTTTACCAACCACTCTGTTCCCAATACTTCCGGAAGTTAGTTTCTGTGGAGTCCTCTGTGGAGATGGAACAAATTCAGTCCTCTCACCAGGCAGGTGGTTGCTGACCGCTTGTGAATACATTGGACGACTGCACTTCGGAGATGGTGGATATATTAACAACTGCTGCCTGCAAAGTTCCAGAATAAATCCAATTTAATTCATTGTGAGTGTAAGCACAGTCCTGTCCCTGGTGTGAGACGACAGGGTATACGGAAGGATTGGATACAGCACAGTGACCATCTCAATTTCGAGACAAGCTGATTTTCCACTTTACACCTGAATGGGTGCAGCGTAGACAAATGTTCCTGGAAATACCAGAGAGTATAGTACAGTGCCCTGCTCCTCACAGTTTGCACAGCTTCCCTTCGTTGTTGTCTCAGCTCCATTTGTTTACCATGGACATGCAGTAAATGCAGTATTCAGAGTGAGGTCCCCAGACCCTCTAGGCTTCCTGAATGAACCCAATAATGAATCACAATCTTGAGAACACCATCCACAGAGCCTCCACCGACTTTCTAGATGACAGCAGCAAGTCAATTCCCCACACCCATAGTCCATCCATTCAGTGTTGAAAATGTCTTGGTCTCCTCAGTTTCTCTTCCTGGCTGAGAAAGCTCTTACATCTCAACACAGTCGCTCAGTGACAATTCCTCTCTCCAAAGAAGCTGTTGACAATGGAACATTACGTTTCTCTATATCTCAGCGACTATAAGTATTGCTGATGGAGTTGATCACCACACTTAGAGATGAGAGATAGAGGGAACAAAACTCACGGTAAGCAGGGACATCCCGCAATACATATGATGTTCAAGAATATGTGAAAAGGGGAAATGTTAGAATAACTTTCCATTCTGTTTTCCTTCCAGTCCATCATCAGCAATCCTTTTGCTTGCTTTTCCTTTCTCTCTCTCTCTCTCTCGCTGAAACCTTCCAACACTCTTCCAACCATCCCTGATATAATAATATTATGTCTCAGTTGCATTCAAATTTGATAGGTTCACTGAACTCGAAACGTTAATTGTGTTTCTTCCAGCCAAATCTGCTGAGAATCTGCAACATTCTTTTAGACGGTGGAGAATTTTATTTGAAATTACCAGCATCCACATTTCCTTGTTTATTTCACCATTAGTGCAGTTGTTTCGAGGTATGCCAGCATCATTGGCAAGGGCAGCATTTTTTGTCTATCCTAAGTGCCCTTGAACACGCGGCCATTGATCAAGGGAATATGGAGGCAACCACATTGTTGTGGATCTGAGGTGACGCTTAGTTCAGACAGGGCAAAAATGTTAGCTTTCTTTACCAAAGGATATCAATAAAATAAGAAAAGAAATCCTGATGGTTTATGGTTGTCATGAGTGAAATTAGGTTTCATTCCAATTTTTGTTGTTGGAATTTAAATTTAGTCATCGACTGTGTTCGGATTTCAGGCAATGCTTATAGAGTTATAACCTGTGCCTCTGAATTACACAGTCAGTGGCGTTATTACTCTGTTTAAGAGTCCCTGTTGTGGAGTAATTGTAGAGACAAGAACAAGTTTGTCGTCAAACTACTTGTAACTGGAACAGAGGTCAGAAGAGAACTGGAACCATTAAATCTGTCATGAATGAAGGGATAAATGATAGCGAATTCAGCAACAGCACTCAGGTAGAGCTGAGGATATTGGGGATATTATGAAGGTGGGCATCAGTTGGTTTGATCACAGAGAGAATATTGAGACATAAAACAGTTCCCAGTGAAAAGGAGACTCAAGATTCTGAACGGTCTTATTCCTTCTCAGATGTTTTTGAGTAAGTAGATTGGAAATGCATGAGAAGGAAGTGGCGTTTGTGACTGAAAGTTTATGTATTTGTTAAATATGATCAACCAGAGTAGCAATAATATTCAGCAGCATTTATGGAATTGACAGTATTAGACTTACCAGAAACACCAATAATAGCGAGAATGGGATAACACCCACCTTGAATAATCATCAGTACGGCTTGTCTCCGCAACTCTTGTATCCGCCAATCCTGAGAAAGCCAGAAAAAAACTGAGGATAAACTCCTGTTCATTATTGGAAGATTCCAGTCAAATGTTCTCAGATTCTGATCCATGTTGGAAGATTCCTGTCTAATTTCTCAAAATCAAGTCCATTGTTGAACCATTCTAATGTTCTCAGATTCTGATCTCTCTCTCTTTCTCTGTAGCTGCTGATCCCAATATTTCTGAGGTTGACTCTGCCCTGAATACTAAGGCATAAAAAGTTGAAAGAAGTCCCTATGTACGGAAGAAAGACTGACATTAGTCACAGTTAGAAATCACACAACGCCAGGATATAGTCCAACAGATTTAATTGAAAGCACACTAGCTTTCGGAGCGACGCACCGTCATCAGGTGATAGTGGAGGGCTTCATCGTCACAGAGAATTTATTGCAAACATTTACAGAGTGATGTAACTGAAATTATACATCGAGAAACTGATTGTCTAGTAAGACTTTCATCTGTTAGAATACAGTGATAGTTTTACTTCTTTTAGATGTAAAGATCTAAAGCTTTTTTATGCAGTTACATTAACGGATTAGCTGTGAACAATGGTGATAGCTAGACAATATGTTGAAGATGTTAGCCCCTGTGTTCTCTGTCAATGCCATAACGTTTAGATTGATTCTAACCTAATAAGTCAGATAACGGAGTTTTACATGAATGCATGCAGTTTTTGAGCAAAGTACAATGTAACCCTGCAAGTACAAATTCACCCCATAAAATATATGTGTGCATGTGGGTCTTTGTCTGTCTGTTTTTTGTGTGTGCCTGTATCGGTTGAGGTTTGTGAGTGTGAGAACTCACCAGTTTGCACTTCAGCTCTGTGGACAGTCTCTCTCTGTCTCTCTCTCTCTCTCTCTCCTTCTGCCCTTCTAAATTCAACCAGAAAGCATTTGTGCCATTTGTACTGTTCTTTAGGGGGGTTTGCTTATTGGAATGGTTGTGTACTTCCAGAACAGCTAATTAAGTCTTGTTTGAATAGATTCAGTTCTGTAGGGGCTCGTTATTCTGTTCTTTGTGTTTCATTTTTTTAGGTTTGTAAATACTTTTTATCTATTTCAAAACCTGATAATTTTCACTGTGCACTTACTGAAACAAATTACAAAGTAATGGTCTGCGCTGCCTGCTTAAGAATATTTTGAGTGGTCTGGCCTAGTCCATAACAAATGGCCTCCAGTCTGAAAAACAACTCTCCTCGATAATGCTGTCTCCTGCTATTAGGTAAACACACACACACACAGACACGTATACAGACACACACACACATCCAGTCACACACACACAGACACACAAACACGCACAGATGCACATACACAGATACACACACACAAAGGCACACACACAGAGACACACAGACACATGCACACGCATAGACACACACAGAGAGACAGCGCATGCAAACAAACACACAAAGACCCACAAAGGGACATGCACACACCGACATGCACACACACACGCTCAGACACACACACGGACACACACGTGTATGCGCGTGCCACACAGTCACACATCTTAACGTCTTTAGGATATAACTCGATAAGTTATGATTTAAGATAGGCTCAAAGCTTGTTGTGAGAGGCTAGTAGAACTGACTTGAAAACATGTCAGCCATGATCAATAGTTCAGCAGACTAGATGGGCAAAATGGCCTTTTTTCTGCTCTAATTTTGTACGCTCTATGCTACGTGCAATTGTCTGTGTTAGTGTGTGTATTTAGATGTGCATGAGTGTCTGTATGTCCATGTTTTATGTTTCTGTGTTTTTGTGTATTTGAGTGTGCCTGTGTGCATGTGTTTGAGTGAGTCTGCATGTGTGTGTTTGAGTGTGTCTACATAGGCCTCTCTGTGTATGTATGTGTGTGTGTCCGGATATGTTTGTGCTCCTCATTATTTTTAGAAATGAAAATATCATTGTATATTTTTGTAACTTCTATGCTGTTTGTCATTCATCTTTCCATCATCGATTGAGGAACTTTGTTTTCGTTATGAATTTGTTATTTTAACAGATGAAGGAAATCTACATGACTTCTTTGGAGGACGACCCTGACCCAATGTGAGACCTAAATCATAGATCATATCATCAAACTGGTTACACCGATAATTTGCTGTGACCGATGGAGGAGCTGTAGAATAGAAAACAGTTACTCAACAACCCAGGAAACTCTGGGCCGGTGAGCCTGACATCAGTGGTGGGTGAGTTGTTGGAGGGGATTCTGAGGGATAGCCAATTACATGCATGTTGAAAAACAATAATTGATTGGGGATAGTCACCATAGCTTTTTGCATGAGAAATCGTGTCACACTAATTTGACTGAGTCTGTTAAATAGGTTACAAAGCAGATTAATGAAAGCAGTGTTGTCGATGCTTTCCATATAGACTGGAGCAAGTTCTTCGACAAGATTCTGCATATTAGGCAAGTTAGTAAGGTTAGGTCATATGTGAAACAGCGCATCCAAGCCAATTCAATGCAAAATTAGATTGAAGGGAGACAAAGATTGTTTTTCACACTGGAGGCCTGGGAACAGTAGTGTGCCACAAGCATCAGTGCTGATCGTCTGCTTTTCGTCATTTATATAAATGATGTGGATACGGTGGTAACGGTAGGTGGTAACGGTAGCAAATTTGCAGATTGCACCAAACTTATTGGTGTTGTGGTTAATGAAAAAAATTACCTCAGAGTGGAATGAGACCTCGGTCAGATGGGCCAATGGGCTAATGAGTGGCAGATGATATTTAATTCAGACAAATGTGAAGTGCTGCATTTTGGAAAGCAAGTCGGGGTACTTAATGTAAATGTCTTCGAGTATGTTGCTGAGCAATGAGAGAGAGAGGAAGAGATGTAGGTGCAATGCTCCTTCGAAGTGAACAGGATAGTGAACAAGTTGTTTGGCATGTTTGCCTTCATTGGTCAGAGCATTGAATTTCGGAGTTGGGATGTCATGTTACAGCTGTACAAGATGTCAGTGAGGCCACATTTTGGAATACTGTGTGCAGTTCTGGTCTCCCCGCTGTTCGAAGGTTGCTGTGAAACTTGAAATGGTTCAGAAAATATTTATAAGGATGTTGCCAGGTTTGGCGAGTTTGAGCTATAAGCAGAGGCTGAATAGGCTAAAGCGGTTTTCCCTGTAGAATCACGGGCTTAGGACTGACCATATAGAGGTCTATAAAATCATAAGGATCATGGACTTTGTAAATAGACAAGGTCTATTTCCCAGAATAGGGGATTCCAAAAATAGAGGGTATAGGGTTAGGGTGCGGGGGAAATATTTTCGATGGAACTTGGAGGCAATGTTGTCATACAGAGGGACGTGTGCATATAAGATTATCGGCCAGAGAAAGTGGTGGATTCTGGCATCTTGATGGGTATCTGAATAAGGAGGAAAGCGGAATATGAGCCAAATGCTGGCAAATCAGACTCCATCAGATTGGGATGTCTGATCAGTACGGACAAATTTGCCTCCTATATGACTCTATAAGTGGGTTGAGGAGACATTCTAAACAGGCATTTCAAGTCGAAACTCTCTTCCCCACAAGTTTGAGATGCCTCTTTGTTTACATTGATTCAGATCTGAGTTAGTGAAATACTTGACAGAGAAGTGAGTCTTAGATTTTGGGATACAGACAGAAAAGTGCGGCTGTGACCATAACCTGATCAGCCACAATCTTTGTGCCTGGTGAAGAAGGCTCAAAGTGTCGACTGGTCCACGACTGCTCCTCAGTCCCATGTTTCTATATTCCATTCAGCCCCTCAAACCTGCTAAACAGGAGCAGTTAGAAGCTACTTACTGCTATACTCTGGTGCACAGAAACAGATGAGACCACTTAGCCACCAGGGATATCGGAGGCTTTGGAGGCCTGGCTCTGGATGAAACATGGGGACTGTAGTTACAGCATCTCGGTCTGCAACATGAATAACAAATGGAGCAGAGTCTACAGAGAGTGGAAGCTCTGAAACCACGGAGTGAGTGTGGGTGGGGTTAGTGATCTGCTGTATCTGCCGCGGGTTTTCCAGGAACAGCTTCCCAAGCTACACTTAACTCAGGAGCAGAGTATGAGGGGACCCTGATTGAACAAGGAGCTGGTCTCAGAGCGGTGTCATCTCCTTCAACACGTCCTGAAACTTCACACCAGGACTACTGCAAGTACGATTTTTTGTATGAATTTATCGTTTTTGCCCAAGGGGTACGTTTATGGGATGGTCCTCTATTAGCAGAGTTTATTAGTAGAATGCAGTTATCTATTGCTTGTTCTAATAGAGAAGTTATCCCAACTTGTTCTCCTGTGTGGTTGT
Source organism: Hemiscyllium ocellatum (assembly GCF_020745735.1). Taxonomy (NCBI): domain Eukaryota; kingdom Metazoa; phylum Chordata; class Chondrichthyes; order Orectolobiformes; family Hemiscylliidae; genus Hemiscyllium; species Hemiscyllium ocellatum. The sequence goes on from NC_083408.1 coordinate 16,010,837, forward strand.
ATTTTGATGAGAGCGTTTGAATGGATTGCATTTTGCTTAACGTTGAGCGGGTTGACCCGTCACAACACATCTGGAACACACAAATCACATCTACGTTTAAAATGAGGAAAAGTTAGGGTCGGGGCTGTCTTCTTAAAATTTTTTGTGGTGGTCTGGCCTGGCCCGTAACACTTTAAGCTGAGGGGCTTCTGGTTGTTTTTTGTTCTTGTAAAGATGATGGAGGTGCTGGTGATGTCCCACACGCTTTGAGGTGATTTGAGAAATGTAATTGAAAAACCCAGGCTGGGTATGAAAGAGGCCCCTCATCTCTCTTTACAGAGCTTCCCCTCTCTGCCAATTGTGCTTCATTTGTGGGTCACGTTGTAGACGCAGTGTCACTGTGAATACAGCCCCATGCCTCAACCAGAGATGGTCCAGACAATCTGGCAACATTCAATAAAAGAGCGTCCAGGAAAATAACTCCCTCTACTTTCCAAATAGAATGTGAGAACGCCACAATTAGGTCATTCGTCCACACGCCAACCTCCCCCCACCCCACCCAATCCCCTTCGCAAGCAGGTCTTCACCCACAATGAGATCATAAAGTCTAATATCCACTTTCATGTTAAATTCTTCACAACCCTCAACTCTGACTGGTCAAAAAGCACTCCCTGCCTCCACACTGTGACCTATTGATATAAGCAAAAGATGTGAACACAAGGGCGCAGGGAAGAGTGATCGGCCCTGACATCAAGGCATCATTTAACTAAGAATGGTATCAAAGAGTCTGAGTAGGATTGCACTTCATGGGAATGAGTTGTAAACTTCCATAGTTAGAATGATTTAAAGCACAATAATTGTGGTTTGTATGCAAAAGTCCATGCAGTCCAGGACATATCTGCAAAAGTTCCTCAAGGTGCTTCCTCAGCACAAACATCTTCAGCTGCCTCATAAAGTTTAGAAGTGGGGGTGTTAACTGAAGGTCACACAATATTCAGGAAAAATGTCCCCCTTCACCTCCTGAACTCGTCTGTGTCCCTGTGCAGCAAGATCTGAACAACATTCAGGCTTGTGCTGTTGGAAGTATCGGCAACATTCATGTAACAGTGCTGGTGGACATTGCACATTTCCACAGTTAAAAGGAGGAGATTACTCAGCGCCTCACTCTAGCTTCACAGGAATATGAGGAAGTCATTCAGCTCAATGAAATTATTGGAAAAGTGTAGAGATTGCCCGTTGAGTGCCTCCAACCAATTATACAGGAAGAGAAGGAGTCACGTGTTATGGTCGACAGCAGACCTCCTCAAAAATATTTGAAGGCGTTGGCCTAGACTCTATCAATAATTAAGTGTACTGATACAGTACTATCCCATAAACATGTACTTGGCAAAAAGAAAAGATCAGACACAGATTCTCAGATGCAGTTCTCCAATCTAGGAGGGAAAACAAATCAAGTGAAAATTTAGACAGAGTTGAAGCCAGGAGACTTCCACTGAAAGCTTCTAACTCTGTGGAGGCCCCAATAGCTTCTGATGTTACTGAGAAACCAAAACACTTCATGTAATGTTGCTGTCAGAACTGCACACAGTATTCCATCTATGGCCTAACCAATGGCATGTGAAACTCACATTATGTCACCTCTATGAAGAAACACTATGCCTCCAGTCCCGTGTGATTTCTTAACTGGCCAGTACACTGTCCAGTCACATAAGGGATGTTTGGAGAAACATCCTCTGACCTCCCTAGTGTTCTGCTATTGATTGAATTCTTCCCTGTTTGGCTCCATTTTCCAAAGTGCATGACCTCATATTTATCAGGGTTCCATTCCATCTGCCATAGATCTGACCATCTGAAGATTTCACCTGTATCTTCATGTAACATAAGGCCTTCCTCCTCACTTCCAACCACCTGGCCAATCTTTGTGTCAAACACAAAATTACTTATTACGCTCAGCCCCCACACCCCACCACCCCCTCCACATTCACATTTACATCATTTATGAATACCACAAATAATGAGATACACTGCACTGCTCGCTGTGGTCCACAACCAGACACTGGTCCATCTCTACCACCTTTCCAGTAACTTGGGACCACATTGCTGTTCTCCAGTTCTCTAGCACCTCCCTTGCGCAGTCAGATTCGACGTAAACTTTTAGGTCAGGACATTCGCTCTCGTATCTCCAAAAGCATCCTGCGATACAACTCATCTGGACTTTACATCATACAAAATCATCAATCAAAATTTGCATCTTATATCACTCTATTCGAGAGCTTCCCAGTCCATCTTCTAGAATTTTGATCCTGCATCTTCTTTCTCCCAAATAAAACAGACATGAAGCTCTCGTGTCACAGGCCATCAATGTTCCCCAGTTTCACACACTGATTACCCCCTTGGTTTCGAAATGGGTTCTATTTTTTCCCTAGTTATTCTGTTCAGCTTGATGCTTTCGTCGAACATCTTGGGTTCCCTCTAACGTTGCCTGCTGCACTTCTCCATGCCCCTGTATTAGTCAGTCTGCTGTGGGTGAATTTTCGAAGTTTCCCTGAGATAACCTCTCATTCTTTCAAACAGTACAGAACACAGGTATATCTCATCCCCACTGCATGCAATCTATGCAGAACACCTTTACTTCGATATTCCAATTTCCATTAAATGAAGGCCAACTTCACTTTTACCCTTTCACTTCCAAAAGTCGCTCCTGAAACACATTGGTTCAATTTTATTTACTATTCACATTCTGAACTCTTAAACATCCACCTGAATATCTAACTATATCATATCCAATATTTCTCCATTGTCTCCCCCTACAAGAAACATTTTCTGATGTATTCCTGATGAAGGGCTTTTGCCCAAAACGTCGATTTTACTGCTCCTCGGATGCTGCTTGAGCTGCTGTGCTTTTCCCGCACCACTCTCATCTAAACTCTGGTTTCCAGCATCTGCGGTCATTGTTTTTAATCTCTGAAACATCTGCAAACCACTTCAAAAGAAGTCTGTTAACAGTGGTCATTTGGGTGAGATCCATCTTGGCGGCGATCCAATAGTTCTGGTGCTGAGCTCTGCACCAGAACTAAGACAAAGCGATGTATTTTCCTTCTCTTTCTTCCCTATTGTGGTAAAATCGGTCGTTTTTGATCCCCAGTGTTGCTCTATGCCATTTTAAGTGAGTAAGGGAAACGACTAAGGGAAAAGGACCATGAGGATCAGAACCAGCAGGGCACTGCAGCGATTGATACGCCCACGGCTGTGGCATTAGGGGACTTATGTGTGGAGTAGAGCCTGGTGACGGAGTTCCGATCCTGCGAGAGAAGATTGTTCCAGCGATGGAGGAGACCCGAACCAGGCTGGAACTGATGTCAATCAAGCTGCAGAAGCAGGACCAGGAGACCCAGCGTCTCGGGGCCCGCATCGTCGAGGTGGATCTACAGACCATGGCTATGGAAACCATGGCAGAATCCTCGGTGGGTCGCGTCTAAGTCCTGGAATGGTAGGTAAGGGCTTTAGTAGAGTAAGTCGACTACCTCTAAAATCGAGGCAGTCAGAAGAACATCAGCCTGGTCGGGTTGCCGGAATCGAGAAGAAGAAAGCCAACTCATTAGCTTCTTGGAGCAATGGCTCATACAATTTTTGAAGCTGGAAGTCAGGGTCAGACTGGGTACGGGTCGGGTGGGCCCACCGGATCACAGTGTGCAAGACCGGATCAGATCAGCGCCCCCACCCGGTCCAAGTGCAAATCCAACACGATAGAGAGAGAAAAAAAATGTGTTGTAAGCTTCTCGAGCTCTGGGGAAGGATCCATAGGCTCTTATTTACAACGGATAACGAATTATGTTTTTCGAAGACCTTCCTATGGCTGTGATCCGCAAAAGGCACGTCTTTAATAAGATGAAAAGGAGCCTGAGGGATGTGAATATTCTGGTAAGGTATCCGAAAATATTATATTTCAGCCATAGAGGGTCTGTGTTTAATTTTGACTCACCGGAAAACTCAAAGGACTTCCTGTAAACTAAAATAGACTAACTGGTCCAAATAGTATGGATAATTATGTTGTTTTTGATTTCTCTTGGGTTTGCCTGTTTTACCTCCTTTTTTTTAGTATGAGGAAGTCCCATTTTTTTCTCTTATCTCACTCTTAGCCTTGCTTCCTCCATTCCCATTATCCTTTGTTTTTCTATCATTCGCTTTTCGTTTCTCTCACTTACCTCGGAATGAGAAAGGGGCTTGGAAGAGGGGTGGGGGTTGTTACATTTTGTTCACCAAGATTGCCGTAAAGTATGCATGGGATGGATTGAATGCACACTTTTAATTTTCTTGTTGTAAGACGCGTGCAACATTTTAAAAGCTTTATTTTGCCTGGGTTTGGGAGCGGCTTCAGCTAGCAGAAGCCATGGGGGACTAATGGGTAATATGAACACCTACTGCAGGAAGGGGGCAAGTCTCCACTTATTTGTGTTATATGCTGGTTCGTTTTAGATATAGCTGTTAGAAGTTTTGATTTGGTTGTTATTGTAGTTATATTTTCAAATTTGTATGAACTGTTTACTGCTTTCACTTGACGCGCTATAAATGGGGTTCTTCTTCTAGTGTGTTATGGGCTGCTTCAGATTGCTATTGCTAACAGCTCATTTAAATGGTGGACGTGGAACGTTAAGGAGAGTCACTCACCGATTTAGAGAAAAAAAGACACTTTCAAGCCTCAGAAAGGAAGAGGTCGATGTAGCCTTGCTACAAAAAACACATCTAACTGATGAGGAGCACTTAAAGGTACAGCAAGTAAGGTTCGGCCTGGTGTTTATTTCATCCTTTAACTCGAAAAGTAGAGGAGTTGCTTCATTCATTCATTCAAACCTTCCACTTCAGTTGTTTGACCAAATTAAGGACGAACTTGAGTTGTTTCTGATCCTTAAAGCTTTAATAAATTCAAAGAAATATGGGGCATTGTATAATATTGCCCCCAGCAGCCCCCATCCAATTTACAACGGATGCGCTCTCCAGGTTGATGACTACTGGTGAACATCGTACAATTAAAGGGGAGACTTTAACCGACTTATGGACCGCGAAGTGACAGGATGTCAAGGGGTCTCACGGGTATTTGCTCGCCATCAAGGCAGCGGGTGGACCTGAACAGGGAGCTACGTTGGTGGCCGCTTGAGATGTCTTCACCCTGAAGGTAGAGAGTTCACCTTTTTTTTAACCCACGTAAGTGCTAAACCAGGGTTGACATACTTTTGGCCCATTGGCTTTTTTAAATTCGACGTTGTCCTGCAAAATTCTGACCATGCAGCAGTGTACGTGGATGTGAAGGCCGCTGGCGATGGGACAGGGTCGCAGCACAGTCGCATGGATCCGTGGTTCTTGAAAGAAAACAAATTCATTGAGTACTTTTCGTGGAATTTAAGTTTTTATTGGGACATTAACTTCGGTATGGCCAGCAATCCGTCGGTGCTCTGGAAGACTGCCAAGACATACACAAGGGCTTTGATTATTTCTTACTCGGTGACTCGGAAGCGGCAGAAGGGAAAGCAGTAGCGTATGCTTAAGGCTTAGATGAAGGCAGCTGAAACAGCATACTTTGACAGACTGTCTTCAACTACGTTGCAGCAGATTACAGCCCTCCTGGCAGCTCTGAACACTGCGCTCACCCAGACTGTAAAGAGGGAGATTTCCGATGTGAAACAGAAGTTATTCGAATATGGTGCTAACCTGAGAAGGTACTTGGCGCACTTGGCCAGAAAGAAGAGTGCCCCCAATCTATTACATCCATTAGAGAGTGTGCTAGTACCCTGCGATCCGAAAAGGGTTAATACAGCACTCAGTAAGCTCAATGTGGGTTGCTCCAGTCAGAGGATTGTGAAGACGGAGTCCTGTATAACACCCTGGACTCCCAGGTTTAACTTCAGAGCATTCTATTTTAAATGCCCCTCTGACAATCCAAGAGATACAGGATGCGGTAAGGCAGCTCCAATGTGGCAAACTGACCGGCTCAGATGGCTTGCAGAGTCAGCTTTATAAGGAATTCATAGACATGATGGCTGGGTCAATGTTGGATATATTCAATTATTTTTGTTGACTGGATTGCCTCCCATTCTCTCAGAGAAAAGCAAATATTTCTCTTATTCTCAAGAGAGGGAAAACCCCCAAGGATTGCATATTCGTTTGGCCTGTACTGTTATTAAAAATATAGACTTTAAAATTTTGTCGAAAATACTAGCTTTGAGGCTGGAGAAGATCTTGTCCTTCATTGTGAAAGAGGAACAGGCTTTATTATGAGTCGCAGGTCCCCTATTCATATTAGGAGAGTGCTAAATGTGGTTCAGGTTTGCCAGCAAGGTTGAGTCAAGGCTTGGTACTCTCGCTGGATGCAGAGACAGCATTTTATTGGATGTAATGGCCACACATCTTTTATGTCTTGGAACCGTTTGGCCTTGGAGGTATCTTTGCTTGGTGGATGGCTGAATTATATAGTGACGCTGAAGCAGCAGCAGTTCTCACTAATGGTATAAGATCTAATGGTATAATTTTAGCATCGGCAGATGAAGCCGACAAGGGTGCCCCTGTCACCGTTATTATTTGTATTGGTGATTGAACCGTTGGCAGAGGCCATCCAGAGGGACACCAATATAATTGTCCTGGTGGTAGGGTCAGGAAGGCATAACATCATTCTTTATACAGATGACGTTCTTCTCTTTCTAACTAACACGATGATATATTTGCCCCGTTTACAAAAGTGATTAATTTATTTGGATCTTTCTTGGTGTATAACATTAATTTTATGAAATCGGAGGCCATGCCATTTTGGGGTGTTATTCGAGTACCTGATCATGGTGGGGGGCGGGGGGTGCAATCTGATTCCCTTTCAGATGGTCACAAAGAGGTATCCTCTATATAGGCATTTTTATCACGCCGGCCTTCGGTCAATTATGGGATCCTGACTGCAAGAGGGATGTAATTGCCATGGAGGCAGTTCAGAAGAGGTTTGCTAGACTGATTCCAGAGGTAAGGAGTTTGTCCTCTGAAGAGAGATCGAGCAGTTCAGGCGTATACTCTCTGGAGTTTAGAAAAATGGGAGGAGATGTCACTGAGGACTGGACAATGCTAAAGGTGATTGATATTGTCGATATGCATTGTTTATTTCCTCATCTGGGGCAAACTACAACAAGAGATCATAGTTTTAGGATAACTGGAGAGGAATTAAAACAGTGATGAGAGAACTTCTCTCAAAGGATTGTAAATCTGTATAATTCACCGTTCCAGAGTGCAGTGGATGCTGGAATATTGAGTAACTGAAGCGATATGGAAAGTGGGCCAGAAAGTGGGGCTGAGACGGAGATGACATCAGCCATGAAAGTATTCAATGGTGGAGCAGGCTGACATCAGATATGATTTGGAGATGTCGGTGTTGGACTGAGGTGTACAAAGTTAAAAAATCACGTATTGGAAGCTAGTGTGCTTCGAATTAAATCTGTTCGACTATCACCTGGTGTTGTGTGATTTTTTAACTTTGGACATCAGATATGAGTGTATTCAGTGGTGGAGTAGGCTGACATCAGATATGATTTGGAGATGTCGGTATTGGACTGAGGTGTACAAAGTTAAAAATCACATATTGGAAGCTAGTGTGCTTCCAATTAAATCTGTTGTACTATCACCTGGTGTTGTGTGATTTTTAACTTTGGACATCAGATATGAGTGTATTCAATGGTGGAGCAGGCTGACATCAGCCACCATTGTATTCAATGGTGGAGCAGGCTGACATCACATATGATTGTATTCAATGGTGGAAAGCGCTGACATCAGATATGATTGTATTCAATGGTGGAGCAGGCTGACAAAGAGATATGATTGTATTCATTAGTGGAGCAGGCTGACATCAGATATGATTATATTCAATGGTGGAGCAGGCTGACATCAGCCATGATTGTATTCAGTGATGGAGCAGGCTGACATCACATATGACTGTATTTAATATTGGATAGCGCTGACATAAGATATGATTGTATTCAATGGTGGAGCAGGCTGATATCACATATGACTGTATTCAATATTGGATAGCGCTGACATAAGATATGATTGTATTCAATTGTGTAGCAGGCTGACGTCAGGTATGATTGTATTCAATAGTAGAGCAGGCTGGCATCACATATGATTGTATTCATTGGTGGAGAGCGCTGTTATCACCCATGGTTGTATTCAATTGTGGAGCAGACTGACATCAGCCATGATTGTATTCAATGGCGGAGCAGGCTGACATCAGCCGTGATTGTGTTCAATGGTGGATCAGGATGACACCAGAAATGATTGCATTCAATGATGGACAGGTTGACATCAGTAATCATTGTATTCAATGGTGGAGCATGCTGACATCAGAAATGGTTATATTCAATGGTGGAGCAGGCTGGAGGGGCTGGATTGCTAACTGATGTTCCTCGTACTTCTTCAGCCCTTCGAACGTGTTAAACCTAAATGGGGGAGGGCTGGTTCTCGGACTGAAAGCAGGAACTCCGGAAAAATCAGATTTAATCAGTTTAAAAGAATGTAACCAGTAGGGTCGCACAGTGACCAGTGCAGGGTCCTCAGCTATTTACCATCTATATCAATGTTCTAGAGGAGTGGAACAAATTTACTGTAACTAAATTTGCCAATGGAACTAAGATAAGCAGGAAAATAAATAATCAATGGAAGTTGTAGAATCTGTAATTGGATATGGACAGGTTAATCAATGGATAAAAGTTTGGCAGGTGGGATTTAACGTTGCTGACGTTCATGAAACAGGCGGATACGCTAGAACAGGAGGATGCGTTGAAAAATTTGAGAAACACACGGATAGATGAATTTATTTGGCCAAACAGGATATGCCCGAGGATACTATAGAAAGGAAAAAAGAGATTGCAGCGCATTTTGCGATGATCTTTGCATCCTCACTATCCACTGGAGTCGTGCCAGATGACAGGAGGCTGGCAAACATTATTCCCTGGTTCAAGAAAAGGAGTAGGGATAATCCTGGAAATTATAGGCTAACCAGTCTTACACCAGTGACGGGCAAAGTATTTAAGAGGATTTGAGAGACAGGATTTATGAATATTTGGAAAATTATAAATGATTAGAGACACTCAGCATGGCTTTGTGAGGAGCAGATCAAGCCTCATAGATCTTATTAAATTCCTTAAGGATGTGACAAAACATGTTGATGAATTAGAGCAGTGAATGTGGTATGTATGGATTTTAACAAGATGTTTCATAAAGTTATCCACAGTAAGCTCATTCACAAAATAAGGAGTCATTGCTTAGAGGGAGATCTGGTTGACTGGATGCAGAATTGGCTGGCCCACAGAAGACAGAACGTGGTGGTAGATGGAACAGATGCAGCCTGGAGCTTGGTGACTAGCTTGGTGATTTGTTCTGAGACATCTGTTCTTTGTGATTACTTTTTATATAAGAGAATTGGATGACGAATTGGAAGGGTGGGTTCATAGGTTCGTCGAAGTCATGAACATTGGTGGAGTTAGTGGTTAGTATGGAGGGCTGTTGTCGGTTGCAACAGGACATTGACAGAACTGAGCTGATGAGTGACAGATCGAGCTAAATCTGGAACAGCGGGATCTTGGAGTCCATGTCTATAGATCCTCAATGTTGCCATCCAGGTTGATGCTGTTGTTTAGAAGACGTATGATGTGTTGGCTTTCACAGCCGGGGAGCTCAGTTTCAGAGCTGTGAGGTTTTACTGCAGCTCTATAATCCTACTGTTTAACCCACTGTGATGAAGTTGAATGCTGTTCTGCATTGAGAGCTTGCAAGTACTTGTCATATGACTAACTAATATTTTCAGAGGGTACTGGACTGAAACTATGTAACATCTGGCTGTGAAACAGATCTGTTGAGCTTTGGTTGCTCTTTTGACAACTATTTGAATTTAAACAATCAAGTTGAAATTATGACCCACAATACCAAACCAAATCGATTTTATATTTATTGTTTTGCCAACATGAAACAAAGAAGATGAGCTGATGTTGAGGGTATAAAAAGGTACGCACTTTCAAAGTTAGACAAAAAGTAGATTGCCATCGTGAGAGTCTGCCATTAATAACACTCTCTGTGCAAAATTGATTTTTTGGACGAAAAACCCTTGCATTAAAAGACAGAACATGAACCAGGGAGATATTCAGTGGAAAGAAGGAGGGCATTGGAGACTACAGCTATTGTCTGGCTTATGTAATTTTAATAAAATTTTTGTTTAATTGGTAGAGTATATTGTGAAAGGCGGAGGAAGATAACACACAGTTCACAGAAAGGGAAGCTTAGAGTTGGCAATAACTGTTGTTGTTCAATGTTCACTTTTAGAATTAAGGAATACATTGATATTATCATCAGTTAAGTAGTGGAATTTGCGAGTTCTCTGTCACTCGACTTTAACAGATTATGAGTGAGATGAGCTTTTCTGATTGTTTGGTTTCACAAGCAGAAGGGTTCATCGCCTTGTCATAATACTACGCTTGTAATACCGTGTTCTGGTGACCTCATTAAAGGGAAGAGGGGGAAGATACAGAGAGGATGCAGAGAATTGCCTATCGAACAGCAGAAAGATTGACACAAACCTCACAGAGTGAGTGAAATATTGAGAAAGTCACTATGTGAAAAATAAACAGTGGCAGATTCCCGATGTCTATATAATCGTCAGTGTGGCAGTGGGTGTAGTGCGTCTGTATTGATGACTGGGTATCTGTATGTGCATGTGCATCTGTGTATCGGTATTCGTCGCTGTGTGCCTGTATTAGTATAGGTGCTATTGCATCAGTCTCCGTGTGTGTCTGTGCATCTATATTCATCTGTGTGTCTCTGCATTTCTGATTTTGTAACTGTGTATATCTGCGTTTTTGCGTCCATCGCTGTGTGTATCTTCATGTCTGTATTTGTCTCTGTGTGCATCTGACTGTCTATATTCACCTCTGTGTGTATCTGCTTGTCTGTATTCATCTCTGTGTGTATCTGTGTGTCTCTATTCATCTCTGTTTGTATCTGCATATCTCTGTGTGTATCAGCGCGTCTGTTTTTGTCTCTGCGTATATTAGTTTATCTGTGTTCAACTCTGTGTGTATCAAATCGTCTCTGTTGGTATCTGTGTGACTTTATTCATCTCTGTGTGCAACTGCGTGTCTATATTTGTCTTTCTGTGTATCTGTGTGTCTATATTTGTATTTCTGTATATCTGTGTGTCCGTATTTATCTCTGTGTGCCTCTGCGTGTCTGCATTCATCTCTGAATAAGCGTGTCTGTATTCGTCTCTATGTGCATCTGCGTGCCTGTATTCATTTCTGTATCTGCGTGTCTGTATTCGTCTCTACGTGCATCTGCGTGTCAGTATTCATCCCTGTTGTATATCTGCCTGTCTGGATTTGTCTCTGTGTGTATCTGTGTGCCTGTATTTGTTTCTGTGTGTCGCTGCACGTCTATAATTGTCTCTCTGTGCGCCTGTGCGTCTGTATTCATCTCTGTGTGTCTGTATTTGTCTCTTTGTGTATTTGCGTGTCTGTGTTCATCTCTGCGTTTTGTCTGCGTGACTGTATTCGTCTCTGTGTATATCTGTGTGTCCATGTGCACAGCGGATCTCTCAGCCTCTCTGGTGTTTAAAGTGATGCAATGTCCCCCTCTGCTGACCTTCATACTCCTCTGCGTTGACAGCATCGCAGGGTGACAAAACATCAGGGAATTCAGTCTGGGAGGGAGCGGGGCGGAGGCAGCTCATAGCGCCATCCAAACTGACAGAACTACCTCCACACACTTTGGTATATGGAGGATTGTAACCGTACTGAGAACCCTTAGAGTGGAGAAAGTTCATGTAAAGTTATGTCTGTACTCGCTCTGCAATGTGGAAGTGATTTGTCTTTGAAGATTATTCATGACACAGAATGCACAAATTGAAGAGCATTTCCATGCAAATGTATCCAAACAAGGTTGACGGAACCACCTCCAAGTTGATGCAATGAATATATTGCACGGTCATTATCTGGAAATGTTTTACAACATACTATTACAAATTATAAATGCGAAAAGATTGAAAAGTCCAGAAACTGACAGTGTTGGTGGTAATAACTCAGGAACAATATCGTTAGGTATCAGACGAAACTGCTCTGTGCTTTTAAAGACGTAATTTGAAAAAAAAAACAGCCATGTAATGTGAGAGATTGACAGTACTTGATGCCCTCTGAAAGAAACCAAAAAACTGACACTAGTGCAAAGGCATAGGGAGGCAAGCAGAGGGTAGCATTGCATAACTATATACTTTACAGGGACAGACGTAGAGGTGTTCGGGGTTGTGAGGAGTTGATCTCAATTTCAATGGATTTAGCCCAGAAAACAGCAAGACCTCGTCTCAGTGAGATACACACAAACATACACAGACACGTTAAACACACAACACATATACATGCAGATATAGACACACAAACAAACACACACACTCCTGCACACAGTTTCTTTAAGATAGAGTTGAATAAGCTTTTCATTAATTCGGGAATCAATGATCATTTGGCGAAGGGAGGAGAATGTAAGTGAGAAACATTTCAGCTGTAATCCAATGAGCTAAGTGGCCTGGATCTGTTCCATTTTCCAATTTTCAGGAGTGATTCCCTTTCAAAGGTTGAATTTGAATGCAGATTACAGGGTTAAAGTTAGGATTCTTGGTAGTGTGGAGGAACAAAGGGATCTTGTGTTCCAAGTCTGTGGATTCCACAAAGTTGTCTAAGTCCTCAAGATGATATGGCTGTCAAGGATGTGTATGATGTGTTGGCTTTCATAAGCTGGGGGATTGAGTTAAGACCTGCAAGGTTATGCTGCAGCTCCATAGAGGCCTGATTAGACCACACTTGGAATATTGTGTTGAATTCTGTTCGCCCCATGAAAGGAAGGATGTGGAATGTTTAAAGAGGGTGCCGACAGGAGTTCTCAGAATGTTGCCTGTCCTGTCTTGCATGTCTTATGAAGAAATTTTGAGGGAGTTCAGCTTTTCTCATTAGGGTAAGTAAGAATGAATGGTGGCCTGATAGAGGTGTGCAAAATATTGAGAGACACAGATAGAATGGACAAGTAGAGTCTTTTTCGTAGGGTGGAAATGGCTAACACAAGGAAAACATAATTTTAATGTGATTGGAGGAAGGTTTTGGGGAGAGGTCAGAGGCAGATTGTTTACACACATCGTGATAGGTGCGTGGAATACACTGCCAGCAGTGGTAGTAGAATCAGCTACGTTAGGGATATTCAAGTAACTCTTGAATAGGCACATAGATGATAATAGGATGAAGGCCCTGCAGTTTAGTTTAAGCTTAGAGAAGGATAAAAGGTTGGCACACCATTGAGGGCTGAAGGGCTCTTAAGCTGCTGTATTGTTCAATGTTCGCTGTTCTAATTTCTTGAACTCTTGTGAAAATATTGTACCTGGAATTCATTTAACATCAGTGTAGGTTAATCTGGTCTGTATTCGATTGTCGAGGGTTCATGGAAATTTGGAGAGGTTTGAGGATCGGAATTGTCTATATCTGTTCCTCACCATTCTGTCGAAAGAATGATGATTGGTTTGAGGGGAACTCGTTTTGAGAATAAGGGCATTCCTATTTCAGACTGAGACAGGGATGTTCCTTTCTCTTTAGGGTTGTGTGGTCTGTGGTCTTCTCTTGCTCAAGGAGCAGGTGAAGACTGGGTTAATTAAAACACTCAAGGTCGAGTTATCTAGATCTTTGATGAACAAGAGAATCAATGTTTATTGGGAACAAACAAGAAAGGGATGCTTAGTTGCAATCACATCAACAATGAGCAATCTGAATTGTGCAGCAGGCTCGAGGGGCTGAATGGCCACCTGCTGCTCTTGCTTCATATGTTGTTCACTCACTCAAGCCCACGATACTGTTACAGAAGGTGAGGAAGATGGCATTCAGCCATTCAGGATCGAATCAATGAGACATGAGGAGATCTTTCTGCCCCTCTAAGAATTTACAAAGGATTAGGATGAAGCTCTTCAGCCATTTCAGTACATTGTGCAGCACAATAGGAGGTCACACCCACTTTCTAGGTTGCTACACAGGAAAAGGGGAGCCCTGGGTAACTATCAGGAAATAGATAATCGGGAGAAATGTGTATTTTCGGGTTGGGAATTCTTAACTTGGTGAAGTGCCTCAGAGATCAGTGCAACATTAAAAACGATTTAGAATCTGGCAGTTCATTCTATACATTCTGTGAATAGTTACCACTTTTCTCCATTTTAAATCTTTCTGCACTCACCTTCAATCTATGTGCTGTAGTTTTGGACTGCCCTAAGCTAGTAGAATGTACTTGGATCTTCACCATTTCCTTGCTCTTCAGATGTTATAAACCTCTATAAGACATGAGCACTTCAGGATTGAGAACGAGAGGCGTTCGTATTGAACTGTACAAGATATTGAGGATAGTGTATCTGGTGCATAGCCTATGGACATTTTCTCTGATATGGGAGTCTAGAACTGAGGATTCAAATGCGTTTGGGAACTGATTGGATGGAACTCAGTGGGCTCAACCACTAAGATTCGATAAGATGTCAAGTGGAGTTAGAGAGTCTGTCATGTGATATAGACAGGGAAGGGTAGTGTGCAAACCTTCAGCAGAAAAAGGATAACATGGGCATCCGAAGTTTGTGCTGTGGCCGAAGGGTAAAACAACAGTAAACTAATTAAAAGAAGAGAAATCACAGAACTCTGTTATACAAAGGCATTTGTTCACCCTGTTACATACATCACACGGTGTTAGTATGCTGATGCGGCAAGTAATTAGGAAGTTATATGGAATGATTAATTCATGTAAAGACTATCAGGATGTTTTACTGCATCGGTACTGGGGATTTCTGAGTCAATATTTGATGTATTGTGTGTGATTGTTCAATAAACTGAAAAATAAATATACTCAATAGCTTTAGAAGCTTTTCAAAGAGGTTTTGCTGTACTTGGTCCTGGAAAGAAGGTTTTAATCTGTCATACAGCACGGAAACAGAACCTTCGCTGCACCATGTCCATGCCGACCAGATGCCCTAAATTAATCACGTTCCATTTGCCAGCACTTGTCCCATATCCAGTAAAACCTTCGTGTTCATTCAAATGGCTTCTTTAACATGGCTTTAAATACTGTAGCTGCCCCAGCGTCCAGCATTTCCTCTGGCAGTTCATTCTATACATTCTGTGAATAGTTATCACTTTTCTCCCTTTTAAATCTTTCTGCCCTCACCTTCAATCTATGTGCTGTGGTTTTGGACTGCACTAAGCTAAGAGAATGCACTTGGATCTTCAGCATTTCCTTGTTCCTCATGATGTTATAAACCTCTATAAGGCATGAACACTTCAGGATTGAGAACGAGAGGCGTTCGTATTGAACTGTCTAAGATATTGAGGAGAGTGCATCTGGTGCATAGCCTATGGACATTTTCTCTGATATGGGAGTCTAGAACTGAGGATTCAAATTTAAGAAAGCAACATGTATATGTTATATACTCTTTTTGTAGTATAAGAAAACAAATACTATCGAAGACATGATTTTATTGGACAAAAATATGAGGAGACATACAAACGTATCTTCATTAAAACTCCTACATGGAGGAGAGAACAGGGACAGAGTCATACAGTTCCGAGAATGTTCAAGGAGGCAACACGTGGTCCAGTTTGGTGTTCAGATAACAATATTGTATATTTCTGTTCAGATATGGAGAAAATGCAACATGATGGAGAAGCCACTGCTTATTGATCCCTCTCTTTCCTTCTTGCTTCTCGCAGCAATGTATGAGAGGTGAAAACCGTTCAGTAATCTTTATCATTCATGTAGGATTACTGTTGAGGAACCATTGGCATCTCCCGGCTGCCTAAAATCTAAGGTAATTCAGCCAAACCCGACTGTTGCAGGAATAAATCCTGCTTGTGTGAGCAGAACAACCTCAGAGGCAGAATAACATTTAATTATTTTACTTCTGTCTTGAGTTTAACTATTGCTTAGACAAAGCTATTTTAAGCTGATATTTTGCAGTTTCTTCTTCCTGCTTGTATTTCGGCGTGTGTATGTCTGTGTCTGTGTGCACATGTGTGTGTGAGACACTTCGTATGACTTAGTGTGTGTATCTGTGTGTATGCACAGACTGCATCCCTGTATGCATTGGAAGATAAATATTAATGTACATATTTGTCCAAACTGTTTGCCATATATTTTTCTCCCTTACCTTTGAGTTACTTTGCTTTGGTGAATTATATGTGCAAATGTAAGATATCGAGCTGACTTGTCCCCAGAAAAGAACCTGACCTAGTCTGAGACCTATATCATTGCTCATAGCACCAAAGCGGGTTACATTCAAAATTTATCATTATTAATGTAGGAACGGGACTAGGAAATGAAACAGTGGTCCGACCAACCCCAGTCTGAACATGAATGAGGAGAATTTCACAAAGGGTTGTTTGAGTGGGAATGCTCTTTCACAGAAGTTTGTGGTGCCTGTGTGTTTGCATTTAGTCAAAGCATTTAGGTATTGTATAGTAAATGACAATGAACAACAGATGTGGAAGTGGGGCTGAGAACACATCCAGACCAGCCACAATCTTACTGGCTAGTTGAGGCTTAAAGTGTCTCATGACAGACTCCTACTCCTCAGTCCTACGTCCCTATATTCCATTCAGTTCCTCAACACTGCAAGACAGGCGCATTTGGAATTAATTTATTCCGATAATCTGGTGCACAGAAACAGAGGAGACCATTCAGTGACAGACGATTCGAGAGTGTAGCGCTGTAAAAGCACAGCAGATCAGGCCGCATCGGAGGAGCAGGAGAATCGCCGTTTCTGACCATAAGCCTCTGCCCGAAACGTGGTTTGAACAGAATACAGCGACGTCATTCAGTCCATTGAAACTATAGGACAAGAATAGGGATAGCCCATTCAGATCCTCCTACCTATTGCATAAGGAGGGAAGACTGTAGTCAGCACATCGAGAAGTGGAGTCGCCAAGTCAGGTCCTTGAGCTGCTTCCAGATGACCAGGACGTGACCATTCAGCCTATCGAACCACGTGTACAGAAATAGGAAGATGTCTTTGATGCCCCAACTTGACAAAGAGTGAAGCAGACTGTACACAGATAGACTGTTCTATGTTGTTCCTCCTAGTTCCTTTGCTCATGGTACATTTGTGTCACTTTAACTTGGTTTGCTGAACGTGAGAGGGCAAAGTGAATGGTTTATGCCAAGCCTCAAGGAAATGCCTTATATCTCCAAGAAGACATTATTGTACTCCTATAGAGGTCAGAAGCTGGTGGGAATGGCGAACTATTTCAGGAGTAAGGCATTAAGGCTGCTGATAGATTTATTATCAGTGCAGAGACACACATCAACTGCACATTGAGACGGTGAGAAATCATTCACAGCCTCTCAACCAACATGGGGTCTCCACTCTGGAACGTGAACTACTGGGAATTACATATTATGGGCAAAATGCAATTTCTCACAAAACCACCAACTTGTTTCTGAACATAATCAATGTTAGTCCTTAATCCTCAAGATTAAATGTAATCGCTTGTTATCCTCTCGCTGTGCTACGTATTTCGCTGCATTACACTCTTATACATTTTATCAGTTAATTGTCGTTTACACAATGTAATTCAATAATTTGCTTGCAAAGGTGCACCACCTTATTGCACAGTTTGCATGCTTTTTCTTTTTTTAGATTTGTTGTAGCTATGGAACAAAAGTAAATGTTTTGTTTACTGTCTGTGTGGCGTTTGCACATTGTCCCCATGTCTGCGTGGGTTTCCTCTGGGTGCTACGGTTTCCTCCCATAATCCAGAGATATGCAGCTTAGGTGAATTGCCCATAGTTTCAGGGGTGAATAGATAGTAGGGGAATGTGTCTTGGTGGGTTACTCTTCGGAGGTGGGTCTGGACTTGTTGGGCTGAAGGGCCTGTTTCTATACTGTTGGGAATCTAAAAGAAAACCTGTTTATCGGGATTCAATGGTCAGACACAGTGTGTATTTTTCATAGGCTAAGAAACATAAAAGAGTAGAAGACAGTGTTGTGGAGACTGATGAGGAGTAAAGTGACATTCCTCAACTCCCCTATGTCTTCTTGACAGAGAGAATAATATCAAATGTAGAGAAAGAAACAGAATGTATTCGGAAGAAAGAATGGCATGTTACAGGGTAAATAAAACAGGATAATTTGAAATGGAATGACTGAACAATTATTGATCTGTGTGTGTGTTGTGTGTGTGAGAGAGAGAGAGAGAGAGCGTGTGTGTGTGTGTGTGCGTGTGTGTAGATTGATAAGGTTGTTCATATGTGTGCACCATATTCAGAATGAACAAGAGAGACATAATTAACAAAAATTATGCATGTAATGTACAAAATTTATAGAACATCAATATGTTATTTAGTCTTCAGCTGAGATGTTGTGTTCCGCTTCTCTCGACGTGCCCTTTGCCTTCTGCTTCTTCCTTGCATTCCCAGAACTAATCTCCAATTCTTATCAGGATGTATGTTATAGATTCCTGCTTCTGGTGTTCCAATTTATTTCAGTTGATCCATTTTCTACCGGGAAACATATATATTGGCCTGCTGGGTTCTGTCAACAGCGAATGCCTGTCATATTGATGGAGATAAAAGTTCTGGCATGAGAATAATATTAATCTGTTGCACATACACTGTACAAAGGAACACAATACACGCGAATTGTCAAACCCAATACAGAAGTCCATCTACTTCTATCAGTCATGTGGACTTCTCTACTTTTATATTTCCATGTCTATATTCTCTCTCTCTCTCTGCCTCTCTCGATCTCTCTTTTGATCCAGTTAATAAATCCTGCAATCGTTCTTTCTGTCCCATGCCTCAGGCGTCCCTCCTTCAGTTTAAATCTATTGCTCACTTTTGGATGTGATGTCTTATAATTGAGTAATACAACTAAAAGGACATGAGGGTGGAGTTGACCAGAGTTAGTTGGAAGGGAAGCTGAGCACGGGAAGATGGTGAAGCAGCAATGACAGGAGTTTCTGGAGATAATTCAGCAGCACATCCGAAATTTATCCCAAGTTAGAAGAAAAATATTCAGCAGAAGACAAGTCAGTCGTGAATGAGAACGAACTCAGGGACAGCATAAAATCATAAGATAATGCACACATATGTAGCAAGGAAGACCGGGAGAAAAAAAAACAAAGGACTGTTGGAAAATGGGGCTTGAGTAGTTATGGGAACCAATGGAATTTCAGAGGTATTGAATAGATACTTTACATCAGTCTTCCCAGTGGAAGACACCAACAAAATGCCAGAACTTCAAGACAGTCAAGGGATACAGGTGAGTTATACTGACCTCAGTAAGGAGACGTTGCTGGGGAAGGTGAATTTGGATCAGTCTTCGAGACTAGTTGGACAATACCTCGTAGTTCTAAAGCGATATCGAAGGTGATTGTGGAGGCGTTGCTGGTGATCTTTCAGGAAACATTGGAGTAAGGGACGATTGGTAAACTTTACCTCCCTGTTTACGGAGAGAGGGACACAGAATACAGCAAATTATAGAAGGACTTAATGCATCTTTTGGTTTATGAATAGATGTGTGGAGTATAAGAACAACGAAGTTGTGAAGTATATTGGAAATGGTGTGATTAAGCTACAGCATAACAAGAATTAAATTTACAATGTTAATGCTAAGAGCAGAGTTGAAAATACAGTTAAAACAAAGGAAATAAGTTAGAAGCAGACAGGAGCATTAGTGACAAAACGACTGTTTCCTAGATCCTGCAGTGAGAATGTTGAGATATGCTTGTCAGTAAACAGACAAAAAAGAATGTATACAAAGCACAATAAAATCTGTTGCTGGTAATGTCTCAACACGTATGAAGCTGAAAAAAGCACAGCAGGTGAGACAGCATCCTAGGAACAGGAAAGACAACGTTTCAGGCTGAAAGACTTCATCAGGATTGGGGTGGGGCAAGGGGAACCGGGAAGTAAATAGAGATAGGGGCGTAGGGCTGATGGAAGGGTAGGTGGGATGGGGATAGGGGAATGCAGGTAGGGGATGATTGTGATTGGTCAGTGGGAAGGGTGCAGCGGACGTACGAATGGGAAGAAGGACAACTCATGTCAGGTCAGGGAAGGGGGACATGGGGTAAAGCTGTGGGTGGAGAGATGTTGAATCTAGTGAAGTCAATATTGAGACCATTGCGCTGGAACATTTCCAGCGGAAATATCAGATTGTGTTCCCCAGATTCTGTTTGGCATTACACTGACGGTGGAAGAAGCCAAGGATGGACCAGAGGTAGGATGAGCACGGGGCCCGCGGGGGGGTGGGGGGGGGGGGGGGGGTGGGGCGGGGGGGGTGGTGCGGTTCTGCAGTTGAGTGACTGAAATGAGTTCCAACTGGAATGTTGGGTTGGTTAAAGCGTAGGGAGAGCAGATGGTCCATGAAAATGTCCCTGAATCTCCACTTGGTCTACACAACATAGAGGAGAGCACGTTGGGAGTTGCAGACGAGCTCGGTGGGTCAGGATCAGGCTCTGTATGGAGCATTATTGTTCTGCACGAAACAACCAACCTGAATTTCCAGTTTACATAAATTTTAATTCCCCCTCTCACTCGTCTGGCGACATGCTCATCCTTAGTTGTCCACTGTCAGAGGAACACCACTTGAGAGTTTACCTTTGACGCTGATAGCCCAATGGCCACAATATTGACTGAATCTGTTTCGAAATCCCTCCACCCATGGCCTTATCCATGGTCCCTTTCCCCTGACCAGACCCACCTGTCCATCTTCTCACTCGCATATCCGCTCCACACTTCCCACCGACCAATCGCAGTAACCTTTTACCTGCATGTACCTGCCACCACCATACGTATCTGCCCCCCTTCCGTGTCCCATCACTCCATTTCTGGGCTTTCCTCCCCCTCACCATTCCTGACGATAGGTCCAAGATCTAAATATTGCCTTTGGAGCTCCTCTGATTCTATCTGGTCTGCTGTGCTTGTCCAGCTCCGAGTTTATTAACTCTGTCCTCCCGCACCTACTGTACTTTCTCTCTCCAAGTTGTGGAACTTGGTAGTTTACAGATAAGAAGAAATAAACTTGGACATTTGAAAAGATCGCGGACATATTCGTTATTTCTTAACAACCCAATGCACACCTTCCAGATGAAGCAGAATTTCATTTGTCCTCTTTCAATTCAGTCTCCTGTCATTGCTGCTCATAATGCAGTCTCCTTTCCATTGGGGATACCAAACAGAAACCGTTTTGAAGAGCACTCCCACTCTGGGTGTGGGAATAACCCTGACCTTCTCATTGCTTCCATTTTCAATAATTTACCTTGCTCTCATGCTAGTATTTCAGTCCTGGGCTGCTGTAATGCTCCAATGAAGCACAAACCAACCTCGAGTAAGACCTCACTTTAGACTTTGTACGTTCTATCCTAAGGAGTTTTCATTCAATTCCATACTTCCACAGCCCGACCACATTATGGCTGTTCTCTATTCTTCACACATTATTTCTCCTGGTCTCACAATTAACGTGCCCTGTTCGTGAATCGTTTGTCTTGGACTTAATTATGGAACCCATTTCCCCCCTTCACAATCTAATTAATACTCATTTTTACATTTGATTTTCTTTTATCAGCATAAAAGCCTATTTGTCAGTGGCACTGCGCCTCCACACCATCTCGTTTCCCGTCACCCCTCCTCTACCTCTGTCAAGGGATTAAAAAGCATTTTCCAATCCTTTTCTGTTCTGAAGAGTAGTCACACTGGACTTCAAACGCTAATTGTGTTTCTCTGTCTCTGCAGATGCTGCAATATCTGCTGTGGATCTCCAGAAATGAAAAAAAAACACATTTTCAATAAAACAAATAACTCTGGATACTTGAAATCTGAGACGAGAACAAAAAAAAAGAAACTATGAGCCTTGACGAATGATCACTGGACCGAAATGATTAAGTCTGTTTTCACTCCACTGATGCTGCCAGACCTGCCTAATTTCTCTCCCAATTTCTGGTTTTCACAACGTTTCAAAGACGTGTCAACGTGGCGCAAACGCCCTGTTAAACCTGGAGCGCCATATATCGGGAGTTGAAAGATAACACAAGATGCACAATTTCCATGTCTCTGAAATGACGTAAAGCTGGCATCGCTGACACTATAGATCTCTTACTGTTAGTCAGGGGGAGAACATTGGGGCATGCATTCACTCTAAACACAGAAGGTAGCACAAACTGGAAAGGAAAGGATTCAACTGATTATGATAAAGGGTTTTGGGCAATGAGACAAGTGCGACACCGTGACACCTCAGTAGAATGAGGGTATAAAATTGGAAGTGTGCCACACCAGAAACCAGAGTAGGTCACTGAGTACATGGCTGATGGGTGAATTGGTCTTGGTGTGAGCTGGGGGACAGGCAGCAACACTGCTCAAACTGTGTTCCATGTGATGCTGTAGACCACAACAGCAGCAGAAGCAAAATTATATTCAACCATAATCTGTAACTTTTTGCACGGGATAATCCCTTAGTCTACCATTACCAATAAGCGAATCTATGCTTCAGCGACGAGTGTGGTGAACATGCCAGGCAGAACCATGTGCACCTAAAACTGATGGCAAACCATAAAGCTACCACACTTGACTGTATACATTCCAAACAGCAGAAATACCAACTGATAGGTAGGGCGGAGTGATTGCAAGACCAACAGATCAGTTCAAAGCTCTACAGTCCTGCCACATCCAGTCATTAATGGATTAAATAACTCACTGCAGGAGAGAGCCCAACACATGTCCCCCTCATTAATAATGGAACATCTCTGCACATCAGTGCAAAAGACAAGCATGTAGTTATCTGCGACATACTCAGCCATAGGTGTTGAGTTAATGATTTACCTCACCTCTTCAGGATGCCCACAGAATTACAGATGACAGTTTTCAAACAATCCGATTCGCTCTATGTGACATGAAGAAACATCTGAACACAATAGATATGACAAAGGCAATGTGCAACAAGCCGTGTCCCTGGGGAAGCTGTTTCATTCCAGTTCCAACTCTGACATATCTCTGGCAATGTGGGAAATTACTCAACTATGACAAGTCTCTTAAGAGGAGAATAATTACAGTATGACCAACATCACGCCCTCAATTGCATCATGACGTCAAATTGTTGGGAGTTCTTTTTGACAAAGTTGTCAATCAGCACAGAAATAAACTGCTCAGTGTGGTTTGCGATAGGTCCTTATGTGGAGATGGAAATGTCACTGGATTACTAATCCAAACCAGGCTTATAATCATAATAATAATTAATAAAATATCGATACTTAAAATCTTGTGTCAGTAATAATGACAGTGAAGCCAATGTCAATTATAAAATCCAATTTGCTTCCCCAATGTACTTTCAGGAAGTGAATCTCCCCTGCTTTCCTGGTCTGGCGTAAAAGTGACTCCAGACACACAGACACGTTATATACTCTTCAAGTCTCCCTGAAATGGCCAAGCAAGACACTCAATTGTATCAAACTACTCCGAAGTCGTAAAGGAAAAAAACGGACAGAACACCTGGCACCAGCTTCTGCATCACAAAAGGGAAACACAGGCCTGTCAACCCTGAACAGACCTCTTCCCTAACATCTGAGAGCTTGTGACATAATTGACAGAGGTTTCCAACAAACTGCATAGAAACATTGGGAAAGGAGTAGGTCATTCAACACAGTGAGCCTCCCACGTTCTCTTCATGGCCGAGGATCTTCTCAATGCATTTCTCCTACAGCCGACTGAGATATATTGCGATCAATTCTGTCAACCAACTGTTTGATATGTCGGCGAATAGCTGAGAACCAAGGACATATTCCTGAGATACTCCACGAACCTTCATTTCCAATGAAAGGATCCTTTTATTCCTGTGTTTCCGGTCCAAGGGCTCTTTTGCTAGAGCTCTGACCTGCTTTCTTATTTTCTCCCCCATTTTTCTTTCTGTAATATACTGACCTCAAGCTGGACTCAGGGTTTGGGCATCAATATGAGCCCAGTGTAGAGGAGAGTGAGTCCTACTGACTTTTCCGGTTCAAGCACATGAACTGAAATTGGCAGTTGCTACATCAGCAGAGTCAACGTGAGTGAGATAGGGCCCAGCAGCAAAAGGTAACGCCTGAAGATTGGAGACTTGTTGTTGGTTGGGTCCTGCACTGGTGGTGATGAAGAAGATAGTGGAAGGCCATTATGTTAACATCGATGACGTTGGCCCAGCAGTAAGAGACATGTCTCTGACATTGGAACGGTCTGGCACAGGGTCAATGAGCTGGTGATGGAGGAGTATCTGCCCAGTGGCAAAACTGGTGCCTGAGGATTAGCAACTTCGATGTTGCTAATGTATGGTGTAGATGGTGATGTAGCTGTCATGGACGGATTGGGCTGCAGGAGAGGTCGAAGGTGAGGAGCTGGATCACAACCTATCAACTATCTTCAGCCTCTATTCTTTGTTTATTCCATTGCCTTCAATTATTCAAAATGGCACCACTTTCTGGCAACAAGTGAAAGCTTTTCACTCATTTTATTGTATTTCTCCTGTAAAATACACCTGGTCATTAAATCAAATTCAAAAAAGTTCTACTCACTCTTTCCTGCCAGATGTCCCATTCTGAAACCTTGCCCAAATATGTGCCACAATCCCATAATATTTGATTTTGTACACTTGGCTTGGGATTTCAGCAAATGTCCTTGGATGCTGCCTGACCGACAGTGCTTTTCCTGAACTACAATTCTTGATTCTGATCTCAAACATCTGCAGTCCTCATCTTTTCTCTAACCTATTAACCTGTGCAGTCACATTCAGGGATCTGTGGAGAAACGTCCTCTCAGCTTCCGAGTATGTTGCCATTCATTGCATACCCCATTTTCGGTTCCATCTTCAAAAGTACATCACCACAAGTATATCAGAGTTACATTTCATCTGACCATCTGAACATTCCCTCTGTATCTTCCTGTAACATAAGGCCTTCCTCCTCAGTGCCAACCACCCAGCCAAACTTAGTGACAAACACAAACTTAATTATCACACTCCATCCAACCACCACCACCCCCCAACACCCCCCACCCCCTCCACACACACACACACACACACACACACACACACACACACACACACACACACACACACACACACACACACACACACACACACACACACACACACATCCAGGTCATTAATTAATGCCAAAAATAATAAGATACACTGCACTGATCCCTGTGGTAAACCAGCAGACACTCGCCTCCAGTTACACAAACAACCTTCCACCACCATCCTCTGTCTCCTGCCACTAAAACAATGTCTGATGTAACTCACCAAGTTACTCTTAAAATCAGTTTCCCATATCAGGCTTTGTCAAAGGCCTTGCTGAAAAACCATATAAACAACATGATCGAAAATATACAACAAATTTCACTTGGTAAGACTGCCTCCTGATAACGTTATTCTGACTATTCCTGATCAAACCTTGCCTCTCTAAATGGAGGCCAATTTTCTCCTTGCCTATTTCCTCCAATAGTTCCCTTAACACTGATCGACTAGTCACTGGAGTGCAATTCCCCGGTCTATCTTCACCAACCTTCTCATAAGGTGGGACGACGTTCCCTGTGTCCAAATTCAACTTATAATTTGAGTCCGTTCTTTTCTCCTTTGTCTCCAACAGCAGCCTGTGATACAGCTCATTCAGAGTTGGCAATTGTATACCAGCCAAAGCCTCAAATCCCTGCTCACACCTTATATCAATCTGTTCAAGCGCTGCCCAATCCATTTTCTTGAATTCTGTCCCTGCATACTCATTCTCCCAAGTTAAACACATGTGGAGCTTTCATTTATCAATCGATCAATGTTGTCCAGCTTCACACGCAGATTGCTCCCTCGGTCTCTAATGGGCCTTAGTTGTTTCCTGGTTATTCTTTTCTGATTGATGTACGTAGAGAACATCTTGAAATTCTCCCTAACCTGCCTGGCAGCACTTCTCCACGTCCCTGTGTCAGTCCGTCTCTCTGTGTGAACTTTCTTAACTTCACTGCGATCTCCATTCATTTTGTAAATCATTAGAGAACACAAACTGAGTTTCTCCGTCAGTTAATCTTGCCTCTAATAAGATTGACATGAAAACAACTGTTTAGTTTCTCTGTAATTTCCTAGTTCTCGCAAGGAATTATCTTGTGTAGATATTCACTATTCCGCAGTGTCCATGCATTCACTTTCCCATCAGGTATCGAGAGAGGCGTTTGGTCATCTTAATGTTTCTTGTTCGTTTGCATTTTTGACAATTTTCTTATCAATTCATTGGTTCTCAAATGTCTCTGAAGCCATGGCTTACCACAATATCTAGCAATTTCCTGAGCTGCTTCCTTTGATCTAATGCAATCTTTAACTTCGTTTGTGAACTATTGTTAAGTCACCTCACCCATTTGCTGTTTGAACTGTGGTGGACATGTATATATTGTATCTTTTAAGGTGTTTATTTAAACAACCATTGCCTGTCTTCCAGTAAATCTTTTTTCATGTACTTCTCCAAATCACTGAATCTTATGCGCCCCTCATACTTTCATGGCTTGCACGACGCGGATTATAACCACAATTTCAAAAAAAAAACTGTTTATATTCAGAAGTCATATAAAGTTCAATATATTATGATTGCTTCCCAAACCTCTTTTCAGCACGGTTTTAAATTAGCTCTTCTGATCACACAACATCAATTTCAAAACTACCTTA
Source organism: Hemiscyllium ocellatum (assembly GCF_020745735.1). Classification (NCBI taxonomy): domain Eukaryota; kingdom Metazoa; phylum Chordata; class Chondrichthyes; order Orectolobiformes; family Hemiscylliidae; genus Hemiscyllium; species Hemiscyllium ocellatum. The sequence continues at coordinate 16,037,559 of NC_083408.1, forward strand.
CCTGTACCTTAGTGCTCAACATAGTGTTGAAGGAAACCATCTCAAATACGCTAAAGAAATCCATTTTCCCTGCATTATCATTCACGTGGGTTAACACAGTTTAGATGTAGCTCGAAACTGTTCATTATTACTGTGGTACCCACAAAGCTGGGTATTTAATTTCCTGTTTTATAACATACGCAACATTTGTATTGCAACTTTCACTTTGATATGTAACTCCTATCAATCTTTGCTTCTTCTTGCTGTTTCTAAGCGCCACCTTAACAGATTATGTGGAATCTGATTGATGTGGCCTCTGGGAAGATGACTGGTAGATTCAGGTGAGGTATTTGGTGAAGGCGTGACGTTAATCTTTCTTCTCAAGTGTTATTATTACATTTTAACCAGATCTAAGCCTGTGCTGATGGAGTAGAGAAGGATAATGATCTTTCAACAATGCTGTTGCTGAATGCTGAAACTGCTCTAACCTGGGTGGGAAAATTGCAGCAGGCTGGGAAAATGTTGGCGATGCTGTAGAGGATCTTAATTGGATCACATCTGGATTAGTGTGTACCGATGTAGTCACCTCACTGAAGAAAGACTATTGCTGCAATGGAAGCAGTTCAGAGTTGTTTCCCTCAGCTGATTCCTGCAATGAAGGTGTTATCTTATAATGAAAGGATGATCAGGTTGATCCAATACGCATTAGAGTTTACAAAATGAAAGATGATCTTACTTTTACATCGAACACCGGAAAGGGTCAGTAACACAGCCAAATCCACTTCTCCAGCCTATTACACAGGAATAACAGAAGGACATTCAGGCCTTCGACCCTTTCACACCAGAACAGGACAAGGTTATTCAGCCCCTGGAGCCTGCTATGCAGTAACAGGAGGAGGCCCATCAGCTCCTTGAGTCTATAACACTGCAGACAGAGTAGTCCATGAGGCACCAATTCCCTGTAATGCAGCAACAGGATCAGTCCATTCAGCCTCCTCAAATCTCTAACACAGGATCTGGAAGAGACTGGCACACTACAATAACAGGATGCCATTCAGCACGATAATTAAAGAAGGAGATAAAACTATTTGAGATTTGTTATGGAAAGGAGGAGGCAATTCACCTATGTATATGTTATATGGGAACAGGAGGAGACAAATCACTCATTCAATCACGTTTCAGGGATGCAGGCGTTGATTGTTCAGTATCTTGAGCCAGTTATGAAGGAATACGAAAAGACCATTCAGCCCCTCAAAATGTTATACAGCAACAAGAAGATTCCACAAGCCTTCACGCTGTTGACATATTATCGGGAGGAGAAGCAGATGTTGAATCTGTATATTAGGACTTTCCGGACATCGAGACTATAATGTAGGAACACCATGGTAACATTCAGCCCATTGAGTGCGTAAACCATGAACTGAGTGAATCCATTCAGACACTCATGCCTCTTACCCACCGATTGGAGCAGATCTTTTAAATCTTTATGCCTGTTAAACAGGAATACGGGAAAGAGAACGTAGAGCTTACAAAAAAGGTTAGGAATTTGGATAATCATCTTCATTTGTCAATAAAAGGATTTGCGCAAACTGTTGGAAATTAAGGGACGTTGCGAGAATTCATTATTAATGAATTAAATACAGTGGGTTTGAAATGGTCAACCAAAATATATCAGAATCAGCATGTTTTTTAAGGATTTGTTTCCTCGAGTACATCATACCAAACTTTGTAAACGCATTGATTAAACGCTGCACAGAATATTAAGCTTTAAAATAAGAATACATGGGTTTGACAGAAAGTTATTCACCCGGATAGAGGGCTGCTGAGCAAATAAAATGCACAGAGATGGATTAGTTGTTTAGTTAATGGTTGGCAACTTTTTTGGTTCCATAGAGCTCAGACCTCATGACCCGACAATTTACCATCCATTGTATTGCTTTGATGAGAGGAGAGAAAACACTACATCTACATTTTCAGCTGACACTAAACAAGTGGAAAAGTACGTTGATGTAATGAAGATGTAGAAAATTTACAAGTGAACATGAACAGTTTCGATGAATGTGTCAACATCTAGCAGCTAACGTTAAACGTGGATAATAAGGAATTAACCACTTTGATCAGAGGAAACCAACATGTGATTGAAATGGAGAGTTAAGTCAGAGTGCTTACGTGCAGAGGCATATGGCTGTCCTCGTGCAGACCACAGAAAACTCACATGCAGGTACAGCAGGGAATGAAAAGGCAAATACAATTTCACCATTTACTTGTAAAAAAAATAGTGTATAAATGGAGGGGATAATTACAGAAATTCTGCAAGGTATAAGTGAGACGGTAAATGACGTACTGTGTTCAGGTTTGTTGTCCTGACTGCAGGAGGGAGGTAGATACAACGAAGGCAGTTCAGAACAAGCTCATTAGATTGATTCCAGTGATGAATTTATCTTTTCAAGAGAGTTTGAGCAATTCAGGCCGATACACTGTGGGTTTAGACGAATGAGATGAGACTTCATTGAGGTCTGAATGATGTTAAAGGTGATTGATAATGTCAGTGTGGAGTGGACATTTCCTCATGTGAAGCAGACTGGAACTAGAGATCGTAGTTTTAGGATTAGGCAGAGCAGGTGTAAAACAGGGATGAGGAGAACTTACTTCCCTCAAAGGGTGTGCATATGTGTAATTCACTGCCCCAGGGTATGCTGGGACATTGAGTAAATGAAGGGGTATGGAGAGCAGGCAGGGAAATAGAACTGAATCAGCGATGACATCAGCCATGATTTTATTCATTAGCACAACAGGCTTGAGGAGCTGGATTGTTCTTCTTTCTTACTCAGCTCTTCGACTGTGCTCCACAGGAACTGAAACAGAAAGCAGGCACTCTGGATAAATCAGCCTTAATCAGTTTGACAGAGCATAACCAGTGGAGTCACACAGTGACCAATGCTGGGTCCTCACTATTTGCAATCAATATCAATGATCAGGAATATAGAAGAGATGTACTGCTACAATGTTTGGTAATGACCCTAAAGTAAGCAAGACATTAAGTTATCAAGAGAATGTGGAGAGTCTGCAAATTGATATGAAAGAAAAAGTCAATGAATAATTCTTTGCCTAATTGAATATAACGGAACGTATTACTAGCCAGCGTTTTACAGGAAGAATGGAAGGCAGTATGTTACTGAAATGGAGAGGAATTACAGGTCATAGTGATACAGTGTGTTCTGGAGGGTTCATTGTGACCAGTTTAGACATGGGAAGTGTTGCCCCATTTCCCTGATGGTCTGCTCCCTGACATTTCCAGTGGCCCCATTGCTCTTAGTACGCACGGGATAGTTTGATGCAATTAGTTGGCGGTGGGGAGTGGGACGGTGGTTTGAGCCGTGGATCAAGGCGACATCCTTTAGCCGAGAGGCTAATCTTTCTTTCCGAATGGAGACACAAAGACGATGAAGATGGCTGATTGCTTCTGAATGAAGAGGCTGCTGCGGCTGCCAAGACAGTGGGTATTCACCAACATGATGTACTGTGCATGGATACACTGTAGTCTTAATGAGGTGAGAGTTCCTTCAGTTCCTCTAACTCTCGCTACCGATATTGTGACCCCACAGAACCATGCATATCACCGGGAATCCTGCTATACTGGGAAAACAAGAGTACACCTGGCACCTCCTTGCTGAGGGAGAAAACATTCACCTCATCCAGCATATATATCCTTTGTCGCTGAGTGGTAACATTAGTGCAAAGATACTGGGAGATGATGGATATGTCACCCACTACTGCCCGGAAAGTTCCAGAACATAGAAGCTGAATGAAACTCTCACCGTAACAGCCACTGGCAGCAGCGTCCTCCCACTGGTGTGAAATTGCAGGACGTGTTGAAGGAGATGACCACGCTCTGAGACCAGCTCCTTGTTCAATCAGGGTCCCTTCACACTCTGCTACTGAGTTAAGTGTAGCTTGGGAAGCTGTTCCTGGAAAGTCCGAGGCAGATACAGCAGATCACTAACCCCATCCACACTCACTCTTTGGTTTCAGAGCTTCCCCTCTTTGCAGACTCTGCTCCATTTGTCATTCATGTTGCACAGTCCCCATACTTCATCCCAGTCTCGACAACATGTTAGCAAGTGCAGCTTCTCGTCCAGTCAGCTGTATAACTTCCATATTGAAAAGACTAGAAGTTTTCTCCCTAAATTACTTCAAAACGTTTCGGCATTACGATCAGTATATCGATTCGTCTCAAACACGTTATTTTCAAATTATATTCTGAACTGTTGTAACACCAACACCAAGCTCAAAGTCTCCTTCCCAATTGTGAAATATTTCTGTTGATGGATTCACCGGACACTCCAACCACACGTTACATAATGGAGCACTTTTCATCTCTCCAACAGTCCTTCTCAATGATATGTCTCCTCATGTCTCAGTATAAAGGAATTATACACTTCTGCAACTCTTACTGCTTTAACCACTTTACCCGCTACTCCTGGCCTATGCCAGTAAACCTCACGCTCACAGGTAGATATTTTAAGAAGATCTCACACACTCTTCTCAATTCCTCATGAATTCCAAACTTTGATTTGTGGATAAACTCATAATCATCACCCATTTCAGCTTCTACACTTGCAATTGTAACTCTCTGCTCTGCTACACGAGTTCCTACGATTGCAGGAAGTGAATTTGTGAACTGCTTAGAAATAACAATTTCTGTAAGAGTGTCATAGGTTTGTTCTGTTATCAATATCCTGACCCATCTTTCAAATTACTTTTCTTCATTCTTTCAAACTCAATGCACGTTTAACCAGGGACATTTCTTAGATTCCTGAAACACTGTCTGCAGGTTTCTGGCGCAAGCTTATATGCAATTCAGATGGTTTTCTTCACTTTCTTATACTCTTCAGGTACCTCCTCCGATAGGGATGCAAATAAACAACAGCCTGACAAACATCCCACTGTCCAGGGAGAACCACATGGAACACCAGTTCGACATATACCCCACTGTCCATGGACCATCACATGGGACACACCGGGAAGTGAACAACTGCCTGATATGTACCCCATTGTCCATGGAGCACCATATGGGACACACCGGGAAGTGAACAATAGCTCGACATATAGCCCACTGTCCATGGAGCATCACATGGGACACGTCGGGAAGGGAACAACAGCTCGACACACACCACTGCCAATGAAGTACCACATGGAACACAAAGGGAAGTGAACTATGGCCTGATACGCACCCCATTGTCCATAGAGCGCCACATGGGACACATGGGAAGTGAACAGCAGCCTGATTAATACCATTTCATTGTTTCTGAGCTTCACAATGCCAGCCTAGATACATTAGGGAGCCAGAAACCAAGGCTACGGAAAGGTACAGAGGGTCGGAGAGATTCACATTAAAGACAGAAACAGATAATTCAGTACCTATGAACATGTTGTGCAAATATGTACAAAAGGACAGGGCAGTGGGACTAACTGGAGGAGTGAATCCTTCGGCAGCAAAATTACAAGATTGAGGATATTGAATAAAGGCATTTTCAGATGAGCTGAAATGGTTTGTTCTATTAAATTCTGAATCTGCTTCACAAAACACTTAAAACAACATAAGCTAGGACAAGATGACAAACAAACACGGAGAACTGTGCAGATTATGCTCGTGTATTGGTTAGAAAACTGCACTATCTGCGCATTATGGGGAGTATTGCAAGATATTCCTATCATATAGGAACGATACAAACATCAGACTACTGTCTATAACAGGAGGACTTCTACCTCCATTGGACCAGTATAAGGAAAGATGCGTGTGTGCGCGTGGGTGCATGTGTTTGTGTCGTTGTGTTTGTGTGTGTGTGCAGGCGGACAGGTGCGTGCGTATGTGTGTCTGTGTGTGGTGCATTTGGAGTGGTTGAATGCAAAAATCATTCCGTGAGAGAAAATACACATGAAGGAAACCAGGTTAAATATGAACAACTGACAGGGATTTGGATAATCGACACAGAGAGGCTGAGCGAGGTTTCATGAATAGATGAGTTAAAGTGTTTGAGAATATTAAAGTAGAGGCATTTGCAGACACAACAGCGATATAGATCAGTGTGCACAGGAATGTCAGATGGATGGGATTTTGGTCTGAGTTCTAATCAGATTTATTTCTGCAGATTTCAACCTGAGAGTGTCAGCAGCAGATTGTTGTCATCATTAAGTCTGTATTTCACAGCTCAAGGTTCAAACAGCAGATGAGTCAAGCCACTGAAATATGTTCTGGAGCAGTGAGTAGTTAAAGTTAATAATGGTCAGGGCATGGTGTCAGAAATCAGCTCATGGTCAAAGGAATCATAAAAGTTGTGATTCGTCTGTTTCAAGCATCAACTGCAAGTTCCCCTCCAAGCCACTCACTATCCGGATTGGAAATATATCGATGTGACTTCACAGTTCTTGGGTCAAAATCCTTGAATTCCTTCCCTACCAACATTATGAGTCAACCGACAGGAAGTGGACTGCAGCAATTCAAGAAGGCGTCTCAAGAGTAAATAGGGATGGGTTATTGATGCTGGCCAGCCATCGATGCCCAAGTCCAAGAAATGAATGAAAATAAATTATATTTGCTCTGAGTGGGATGGAATCCCAGGAAGGAAATGGAGTTTGTAAACATAATAGACAACAATGACCTCCAAGCTCTCAATATTTGAATAACCAAGGGCAGAGAGACAATGGTTCACATGTGTAAAAGAGTAGGTCAACGTAGAGACCCATGAGTAATACAGCTAGATGCAGGGAGGGAGACAGGAATTGAACTGGATTCAAAGTATCAACAGGAACACTATTGGTGGCAAGAGGTTTAGACTGTATGAAGCAACAGAAATGCAGTCGGAACTGGTTTATGGAAAAAAAATCTGGACAGTGAGACTTACCAGGGACAACGACGATAGACTGGAGAGGATAATAAAAATATTGAATGATCTTAAGTGCATAATAGATCCACAATAATAATGATAACCAATCAGAATTGGTCAAAAGATACCAAACAAAATAGGATAAACTCTTGTCCATTGTAGGAATATTCCAGTCTAACGTTCTCATATTCTGATCCATTGTTGGAACATTCCAGTCTAATGCTCTCAGATTCTGATCCATTGTTGGAACATTCCAGTCGAATGTTCTCAGATTCTGATCTCTCTTCGCTCTCCGACTGGAACCACTGATCCCTGTTCGTGCTGTTGGTGATGCTCCCACTCATACTGTGTGATAACACATTGAACGGAGCCAAGTTATGATTAAAAGATGGAAACGCTCAACTGGATGAGTACAATCCGTGGAGACTGACATTAATCATTGTCACTGAACAAACAGGTTCAGTTGCACACTTCCTTACATTACATTTCATATCACAATAAAAGGGAATATTTATTCAGACTGGATGGAATGGATGAGGATTACTGATGGATGGACTATTCATTGTTCAATTTTTAAATATTTTTCCTTGAATGTATGGATATTTTAAGAGAAGTGCAGGATTGTACATTTGTCACTCTGTTTCTATAAGGAGACAAGGATAAAATATCAGACTAACTGCGTAAGCTGTCTGGTGGAGAAATTCCTGGATACACTAACTCAAGGGAGGAAGTGAGATTTGCAGATGCTGGAGCTCAGAGTCGGGAATGTGGTGCTGGAAAAGACAGCCGGTCAGGGAGCATCCGAGGAACAAGAGAATCAACATTTCGTGTTTAAATCTTTCATTAGGAAGGAGGGTTATGGCCCAAGGTGGCTGAGAGTTAAATAAGAGGGTGATGGGTTTGGGGAAGGTAGCTGAGAATGTGATAGGTCGATGAAGTTAGGGTTGGATTGATATGTCGGAGAGGAGGGTGGAACGGATAGATGGGAAGGAAGATGAACAGGTAGGACACATCAACAGGGCCCGTGCTGAGTAGGAAGGTTAAATTTGGGATAAGGTGGGCGGATGGGAAACGCGAAAACTGGTGAAATTCACATTGATCCCATGCGGTTGCAGCGTCCCAAGGCGGAAGATGAAGTTTCTTCCTCCAGGTGTCGAGTGGTTAAGGTGTGGTGGAGGAAGCCCAGGATCTTGACGGAATTGGAGGGGAAGTTAAAGTGTTCAGCCATGGCACGTTGTGATTGTGGTCTGCAAAACTTTCCACAGATGTGTGTGTCCCACAGATGATATCTGGAGTGTTCCGCAAGTTGGCTTACTGTCTCCCCAATATAGAGGAAACAATATCGGGAGCAATGTCTACAGTAGGTGACAAGCGTAGAATTGCAGGTAAAAATCCGGTGGATGTGGAAGGTTCCTCTGGGGTCTTGGACGGAGGTGAGTGTGGAAGTGAAAGTGCAGGTTTTACAACTCCTGCAGTGCCAAGGAAATGTATTGGGAGCGGAAGATTAGTTGATGGGTGGCATGGACCTGACAAGGGAGTCACGCCGGGAATGTGCTTTATTGAGCACAGACCGGGATGGTGAGGGAAATACATTTTTGGTGGTGGAGTCTGTTTGTAGGTGGCATAGATGGTGGAGGATCATGCATTGTATCTGGAAGTTTTGTGATGTGGATGATGAGGAACAGTGTGTTCTTTCCCTGTTGCGTTTGGAGGACTGAAGGTGTGGGAAGTGAATAAGATGCACTGGAGGGCATCAACCAAGTGAGAGGGTAAATTGCAGTCTTTGAAGAAGGAGGCCATCTGGGATATACACTGGGTTCAGAGTGTGGTACTGGAAAAAACACAGCAGGTCAGGCTGCATCCGATATCTCTTTTGTCTGAAACATCGATTTTCCTGTTCCTCGGATACTGCCTGACATGCTGTGCTTTTCCAGCACCACATTATCGACATTATTCTTCAGTATCTGCAATATTCATTTTCGCCTACACACTGGATTCAGCGACTTCTGTAATACTGCCTTGAGTTCTGTTCTCACTTTTATCGGAAATATGCTGTTAAACTTGAAAGAATGCAGGGAGGTTTACCAAGTATGTTGCTAGTGTTAGGAGGTGGTGATGTTGAGCTACACTGAGAGTATGAATAAGCTGGGGCTATAACCCCTGGACGGCTGAGTCTGAGGAGTGATCTTGCTTTTATCACAGTGCATCCCGATGCTCCAGGATGAGCAATGCTAAAGGCCAGGCAAATAGAAAGAACCGTTTTGCTCACATTAGAACTGGACAATTACTCATGGGACAACAAGTTACTGAATTATGTTGGTCGACTGAAGAATGTGATTGGCCCGAGGATTCAGAATTTGGAGGGTTATTACAACAATAAGAACAAAAGTAAAGCCACTGCCATATCAATTAAAATCACTCGTTATATCACATTCTCAATGCACCTCCGAGAACCAGCCCAGACAACATAAACACATACGAGATATCTATTCGGCATGGAGCACGACACAGACCGGGCTCGTGTATTGCTGAACATAACCCTGTAATCAGTCCAGAATGGAACACTGTGCAGACCTCAGTAGTGCATTGATCTATTAATCCAGATGAGATATATGTTCATCGGGGAACACGATGCAGATCGGACTGGTGTACTGTTCAATACAATCCCCAATCTACCCAGATTGGAAAGATATGTAGACCACAGCAGTGCATTGACATATAAACACAGGTGATATATGTGACCAGAGTACGGAACTGTGCCCACCACCCCATTGCAATGCTCAGTAACAGTGTGCTAGATCCCTGCCCAGTTTTGGGAAACTTGCAACCCATGCCAAAAGTGACAGGATGTGCAGTTCCCATTTATTTACAGCTCCAAATATCCCTTGTGCCACGACAAGTGGCGCAGTGGGCGTGAAAATCACTGCCACAATGAGATGTTGGGGGAATCAGTTTAAATACCAACACATGGGAGAGGTTTGTGGTATAGACAGAGAGGGAGAGATTGAAAGACAATGTAATGGAAAGATGTGATCACAGGTTCCAGAATGCTGAAATGTCAACATTTCGACAGTATCCTGTAACATGAGCTAGTGCTTCGAGGAATGATGGGTGAACAGGATATTGGTATGATTTCAGGAGAGTTTTGGATTAACATGTGTTCTGCAGCTTTGTAACTGGGAGTAGGATCAGCACAGACTTCTACCCGTTGGGCTGAATCTAACAATAATTTTTTCACAGTGGCACTTTCGTTGAGTGTGACAGAGGAATCGTATACACGAGGCTGAGTTAATTTCCTTGTGGTACCTTATCGAACTGTATGTGTACAACACTGTGGACAGACCCCCAGCAAAAACCACTTTATCCACCCCCCCACCCACCTAGAACAGTATTATCAGCAAGCACCACGCTGACTCATTCCCTTTTTCCCAATCCAGGAGAAACACTCTGGAATAGGACAGGAAGGGCCAAGCTGGGTGGTGGATTGCCGGATAGCCGTTCCTTTAACGCTCCCTCCCCACCCCCCCACCACCCCACCACCACCCCCGCCATGTCGGGAGGACGCTCAAACGAGCCGGAGAGGACCAGGATGCCTCGTTTGGAGATTCTGAACCATCCACATCCCACCGCCGAGTAAGGAGCAATGTTCAGTGAAGGGCAATTCTCACTTTATACCCACTGGCAGCGCCGCTCCATTTCCCCCGACACAACTTTGAAGCATGGCCCTGATGACATCTCCCTTTTGTATCGAACTGGTGCAAATGGAATCCCCACGGTCTCGGTGGGCAGGAGGGTGGGATCACAACACATCGTCACCACCACCTCCCAGGAAGGGGGCACGGAGGCTCCCTCCTACACTCCTCTTGGAAACAGCTCAGTTACTGAAACTAATCTGCCATAGTTACTGCTCTCCCCCTTTCCTGAGTTTATCAATATTCTGTGCTCAAATACACTCTGGTCCCTCTGTTCCTGCACCCCCTTTATAACGGTACAGCCTGTTTTGTTTCCAAAGTGCATCACCTCACACTATCCTGCATTGATTGCCGTATGAAACATACCAGAACTCTACACAAAGTTACCGTTGTCCTGTTGTTGTTGCAGTACTCCGTCCTGCACACACTTTACAATTCTTCCAGGTTTGGTGACATCAACAAGTATCGAAGTTGTCATAGTGTCACACTCCAGTCAAAATAACTGAAAGAGAATGTGGTGCTGGAAAAGTACAGCAGGTCAGACAGTAATGACTGCAGATGTAGGGCATCAAAGCCGAGTTTGGCGCTGGAAATGCACAGCAGGCCAGGTTAAAATTTGGTTTACCAACAGGGCTGATGAAGGTCTTATGCCTACAATGACAATTCTCCAAGTCTTCGGATGCTGTTGAAGTGCTGATGTGCTTTTCCAGCACCACACTTTCAGCTTTGATCCCCAACATTTGCAGTCCTTAATTTCTCCTGCAGAACAATTGAAATACTGCCAGACTCACTGGTCTGATCAAGGCATACATCGATACTAAACGAGCGAAGGAAATAACAACACACATCTCAACGACTCAGAGAAAAAAATGATGTGCAAACAGAGAAATCGATACAATGTTGTCCAGCTTACAGATTGGGCGAAATAGTGAGAATTTGGCACAGAGAAAGAGAAATACTGATTGACTCCCACCTTTGTCTCATATCAGTGTATGTGTAGTGTGCATGTGTGTGCACATACCTGCCCATTTATTCGTATGTCTGCATCTGCGTGTATGTATTAATGTGTGTAAATATGTGTATTAACGTTTGTGTTTATCTCTGTGTGGGACTGGTCTGATGGTCCCTGCGTTGTTTAATGAGACGTAATTCTACATTCTGTTGGCCTTTCCACTCCATTGCACAGACAGTGATGGAGAGTGAAAACCGTTTGGAATTCAGTCATAGAGGGAGGGCAGCAGGTCACAGCATCATACAAACTGACAGCAACACCAATAGGAATACACACACACTTACAAACTCAAACATACACACAGTCTCTCTCTGGAGGGGTGCGGAGAGGATTGCAGTTGTACTGGGTCTGATATGGAGAAACGTCTGGGCTCCCTCTGCAATGTAGAAGTAATTTGTCTTTGGGAGGTATTAATGACAAACAGTGTACATATTAAGGAGTGTTTTCACAGCTGTTGTCTTCAGTGAACCATTGGTAGAAGGAGACGAATTAATTCGATTACACAATTTGTGACATGCATTTTATTTGCTCTACACTCTGACAAATGATAAGTGCGAAAACATTCAAAATGACCCAATGATGCCAGCAGGTCAATGTTAGACATGTCCACCTCCTTCTCTAATATCTCAGGGAGAGCATTGCAAGGGATCAGACAAACTCCTCCCTGTTGCCAAGGCTATTCTTTGAAGCATCGCACAGCCACATAATGTGGGTGATTCACAGTCATTGATGCATTCTCAAACAAGCGATGAGTTCACCACTTTCCTCCGGTAGTCTAAAGATGTGCAGGTTCGGTAGACTGGCCATGCTAAATTACGCATAATGCCCAGAGATGAGCAGCTCAGATGGATTAGCCATGTGAAACACAGGGTTTCAGGGATGGGAATGATTGTGCGACATTCTATGGCAGGTCAGTGTGAACTCGATGGACTGAATTCCACACCAAACGGATTCTGTAAAACCTGCTGCTTGCACAGTGGGCTTGGTGAACCGGCAGAGGTGAATATTACGTCACTTTAAACACAGGAGGAAACAAGATATTATCGCCCATTTCAATTAATCCACTGTCCCCAAAATAAGAGTAATCCCATTACAAAGCATTACAGATGAGATCAAAACACTGAAAAGAGATTAAGAAGTTAACCTGGACCCTAATGTTTTCTTATTTCAAAGGTAAATGAAAGGTGCTGTGTTCCAGATCCAATTCAATTGATCAAACTAATTGACATTACGGAAACACAATTTAATCGAACACTCTAGTAAAAGTACAATCAAAGAAAGATGAACTTGGAATAACTTAACTCTATTGGAAAACTTAGCAAAACTTAAAGAATTATTTTACTACTAAACAGTAACTGTGGCCATGTGGGAACAGCTCATAAATACACCCTGGGCAGAAAATTCAGGAAAACAAATTGCAGGACACACAACTCCTGCAACCCAGAAGGGAAAATTCAGAGAGAGTAGCAGCCAGCGACATGTAGTACAATTTCCAACCCTGTTGAGACCCCGGCTGCAACTGCTGCAAACTGCTCTGGGTCTGTTTGACTGTAATCATTGAGGCTGCTTCTTTTGTTCCAACTTTAAGAAAAATGTAAGGCCTCACAAAGTATTTGCTCTAGTTGTTCTGGAAGATTGCTTGGTACCTGTGCCTGGAAACAGTGAACAGTGAAGACTGGCTTAATGAACGTATTTGAGGCTGAGCTCAACTGAACTTTGATAGACAACAGAGTCAGTGTTTATTAGGAACAGACAGGAAAGGGACAGTCATACACAATCACATCAGCCAGGACCATTCCGAATGTTGCAGCAGGCCTGAGGGGTCAACTGGCCAACTGATGATTCCAGCACCTTTGTTGTTCCCTCAATCCACTCATCGATGTTGTTAAAGGAGAGAAAGACTACACTCAGCGAGTGAGGCAATGAGATAGCGGGAGACCATTCTGCCACTCTCAGGATTTAGACAGAAACATGTTGACAGTATTCAGTCCTTCAGGACACACTACACGACACAGGACGAGGCCAATCAAACTGCCTAAGGTGCTGCACAAGCACAGCAGATCCCTTAATATAACAGGAAATAGTGCGTAGAGATTGATATTGGATTGCAGGTTGGAAAACTGATGCAAATTAATCTCTGAGGCACTCCACTAGTTACAGTTACTTGAATGACCCGATGGATTGAAACTCAATGCGCTAATCTATCAAGATAGCCATTCAATACATTGTCAACTGGACGCAGAGAGTCAGCAATGGGATACAGACAGGGATAGTTTACTGTGAAAATCGTCAACAGAGACTGTTTAATGTGAATTATGACACTTAGTGTTTTGGCATGAGGATATAAAAGCAGTAGCATTTATGATTTGTCATTCCTGTTGTATGGATCATACAAAGTTAGTCCGCCTGTGCAGCAAATGATTATGAAGATAAATGGAATGATCCTGCAAAGATTATCAGGTTTAATCGTAGGAATGTTTTACTGCATCAGTACAGGGAGTCGCTGAGATCACACCTGATGCAGTGTGAACTGTTTTGAATCCTAAACTGCCAAAAATAAAGTTTCAAACTGAGGAAGGACACCATTCAGAGGAAGGTTCACCAGACCCAAAATGTTAAATCTGATTTCTCTTCACAGAAGTTGCCAGATCTGCTGAGATTTTCCAGGCGATTCTGTTTTTTTTTGTTCCTGATTTACAACAGGAAGTTGTGAATAGAGTTTTATACTGATTTTCTGCAGGGGAAACTGAAACCAGTCGAGTGCGCCAGGGGTCTGTCTATATTCGTTATCCACAGTTCTTTTGGTTTCCGGAAAAAAAATAATTCGATTTAGAAACTTCCAAAGATACTTCACTTTATTGTTTCTGAGTTGAAGGCCTTGTATTATGAAGGATATGCATTTTAGATCACAGTATAACAGATTTTTTTCTGCTGTACAAACCAAGATCTTGAAAACTGTGTATCAGGTGAATACCTGATGGACATTTCCTCTTGTATGGGAGATTAAACTAGGAAATCCATATTAATAATCAGTATTCAGTTTGACACAGATATTGAAAAGTCATTAACTTTTTATATAAAAGTCAAAAGAATCATAGTCACAGAATTGAACAACATGAAACCACAACTTTTGGTCAACTAATACGACTAAGTTTGGCCCATATCCCTCCGATTCTTTCCTATACTTGTACCTACCCAAACATCTTTTAAATATTGTAATGTACCTGCACTCGCCACTTCCTTTGAAAGTGCATTACACACACTAATATCTCTATGTTAGAACAAATTGCTGCGCGTGCGTTTTTGAAATCTTTCTCTTCTCACTTTAAAATAGTCTCGCTGGTTTAGAATTTCTCCGTCCGATGGAACAGAAACATGCCATTCACCATATCAATATCCCTCATGATTTTATAATGTTGCCCTTGCTTCTTCTGTGCTCCAGGGAATAAAACATACGATCCAATCTCTCCTTACACTCCAATCCCTCCATTCTTAGCAACATTCTGGACAATATATTTTAACCCTAATCAGCCTAATAATGTCCTTCCTCTGACTGAGTGATCAGAACCGGACACAATACTCCAAAAGATGCCTTATCAATGCCTTGTACAACCTCAATATGAAATACCGACACCTATAGTGAAACGTCTTAGCAACGAAGGCAAACGTACTAAATGCCTTCTAAAATACTTTTTTTCCACGTTTGATACAAAGTTCAAAGAAATATGTACCAAAACCAGTCGATCTCTTTAGCCTAAAGTACTACCTGGGGTCGTATAATTATTTGTTTTACGTCATTCACTTTTTTTATTTTACCAGAATGCAGTACCTCACATTTACTTTATCTAATCTCCAACTGTTACTCCTCAATCCATTGACCTAATTGAACAGTATCTCTTTGTAATCGCAGACAACTGTTTCACTGCCCAATACACCAGCAATTTTGGTCTTATCTGTAAATGCACCAACCATGCCTTCGATATTATCATCCTCTCATTGACATCAATGATAAACAAAAGTCCATCCAGTACTGATCCCTATGGAACACTGCTTGTCACAGGCTTCCAGGCCAAAGCAAAAAATCTATTCTGTCTCCTTCTGTAAAACTGAATTTACATCCAGTTTTCAAGCTTACCCGCAATCCCATGTGCTGTAACTTTATGAATTAGTCTACCATGCAGAACCTTATCAAAGGCTTTGCCAATATTCATTTAAACATCTACCATTCTGCAACAATCAATCTTTCTGTTTACTTCATCTAAAATAAACTAAAATATTGTTTGTAAGACATGATTCCTCTGATACAATAGCTTTCTGACCAACACAAGTCAGCCATTCCCTCTCCATGCGTGTAAATCTTATGTTTCCGAATATATTCCAACAACTTACTCATCACCAATGTCAGACACACGGACTATCGTTTCCATGCTTCTCCTTCCAGCCTTTAGAAAGCATTAGCCACCCTCCAGTCCTCCAGTACTTCATTTGTGTGTATAATTGCTTCACCTGTATCTGCGGTGATCCCATGGTTTCAAAAGTAAAAGAGCAAAGAAAAAATAATGAAGAATATTACACTACAGGAACGGGCCCTTCATCCCTCCAAGCCTGGGCCAAAGGATGAATTTTCTAAGGATCTGTATCCCTTTTCTCCCTGTCCGTTCATGTATTTGTCTATAAAGATCTTAAAGTTCACCACTAACACCAGTATTGGCAAATCGTTCCAGGCACCCCCACCCTCTGCATAATGAATTTACCACA
Source organism: Hemiscyllium ocellatum (assembly GCF_020745735.1). Taxonomy (NCBI): domain Eukaryota; kingdom Metazoa; phylum Chordata; class Chondrichthyes; order Orectolobiformes; family Hemiscylliidae; genus Hemiscyllium; species Hemiscyllium ocellatum. The sequence goes on from NC_083408.1 coordinate 16,053,887, forward strand.
TATACCTGCCACCAACATATCCAATTTCACGTTGAACTCGTGGCCAATAAAAATTCAGTATGCCTACCTGGAGAAACAAAAATTCTTGCTATCCTCCCTATCTATACCTCTCATGATTTTGTAGACTTCATTCAGATTCCCCGTCCCCGAACTCTGTCTTTCTAATGAAAATAATCCTAATCTACTCAACTTCTCTTCATAGCTTGCACCCTCCATATTAGGTAATATCCTAGTGAACCTCTTTTGCACTCTCTCCAAATCATCCACATCGATTTGGTAATGGGGCGACCAGAAATGCACCAGATATAATGCTGAACCATAGTCTTGTTGAATTGGAACATGACCAGCCAGATCCTGTACTCAATACCTCGTTCGATGAATGAAAAATTTGATGTGTCTTCTTGACAAATCTATTGACCTGCATTGCCACCTTCAGGGATCAAAGGACTTGAACACCCAGAGACCTCTCTGTACATTAACTTTCCTCTGGCCATTTCCACTTATTGTATATATAGCTCTTGAATTGGATCTTCCAAAATGCATGACCTCATATTTGGCAAGATTGAACTCCATCTCCAGTTTCTCAGCCCAACTTTCCAAACTACATATCTTTCCTTCCACACTGCCCTGGCATGCACATGATCCGGTCCTGGAAATTGATTAATCCTTATGGGTTCTCAGAACTTGCACGCACAACAACGCCCAAATCTCTCTGTGCTGGTATTTTTGTTTTCACAATCTCGCTCTATTTAGTTTTTTTATTATTCCTTCTGCACTGCTTGACCTCACACTTTATTACAATGAACTCTATCTTCCAATTACATAGTACAGATTTGTTATATCCTTATCACATCATGCATTCCAACCTGTATTGACCACCATCAAATATGCATTTATTGCATTCTACATCACCACCACACCCCAAAACAAAAAAACAGCCTTTAATACAGAGACTAAGCAATTGAGAGTCCGAGGGCTGACATTTGTGGCACTCCACTTATTATGTCTGTCTGAACTCATACAGACATATTCATTAAGACTCACTCGTTTGTGTTTTCACAAATGTTCAATCTCTGAACAATAATCCCCAAGTTCCTCCCTTTGCAATACACGCTTTATACGGTTCTTTCCAAAATGCTTACCAAATCTAGTTACACAATCTAAATGTTCACTTTTATTATCACTGCTTCTCCTTTTCAGATAACTCTATTGAGTCTGTTTGATTCCATTAAATATTTGTAAATCGCACTTTATTTTCCTGATTACTGGACTCAAGCAGTTTCCTAACAATAGACATAAATCTACCTGGCCTTTATTTTCCTGCTTTCTGCCTTTCTCCCTCCTTGAATATAGGCATCACAGTAAGATCTTTGAATCCACTGAAATCCCCATGGACTGTAGTGATATTTCAACTAATGCAAGGAATATATCTAGAGCACAATCTTTTAAAATCCAGGAAAGGGATCACTGGCTTTTGCTGGATAGTTTATCTGGAATCATATCTTTTATCAAACGGGTTGTCCTGAAGATAAGGCCTGCGATCCTTTGGAATATTCTCTGTCGAAACAGTGTCACAACCGATATAAAATAGTTGTTTGAGTTATTTGAGGGTTTCCGTTTTTCCTATTTGGAATTTCCCGGTGTCATCTTCCAATTATTCCAAAAAACGTTTTTTGTTTTCTTTTTTTTCTTATTTTGATTTCGACATGGAGCCTCGAGCTATTTTTGGTTGTACTTTTCAACAACTGACCGTTCTAAGTCAATTGTCTCCAACTTTATTTGCTTTACGTCTTTCAATTGGTGGGCTCTAAAAAATAAAGTCCCAAACATCACTACTCCCAGCAGTTTTCATCATTCATGCAACTTTGTTTTCATTGGGTACTCACCCAGACTATATTTGCTTATCATACAAAGTTTACTATCTCATCAATTCGCGGAAATATGGAATCACTGGCTAGGTCAGCATTAGTTGCCCATCCCTAATTGCATAGAGGGCAGTTATGAGTCAACCATATGACTGTGGGACTGGAGTCACATGAAGGCCAGAGCAGGTAAGGGTGGCAGATTCCTTCCCGAAAGGACTTTAGTGAACAAGAGAGGTTTGCCCAACAATTGACAATGGATTCATGGTCATAATGAGAATCTTATTTCGAGATTGTTTTTAGTTGAAATAAACTTTCACCATCGGCCGTGGCAGGATTTGAACTCGGGTCCCAGAAGGTTATCGTGGTTTATGGATTTACAAGTTAGCGATAACACCACAAGGCCATCGTCTCCCCATCATAGTTGGCCATTGGGAAATGTTAATTTAAATATCTGCCAAGGTTATCACCTGAACTTCCTTTCAGTCTATATTCCAGCTCATTGTTAGCAACAAGTGCCGAAGCTGTTGATTATAACATAAGAACTAAGAGCAGGAGTAGGCTGTCCAGCCCTTCAACCCTGCTCCATCATTCAATCAGATCATGGCTGATCTTTTTGTGGACTCAACTCCACTTACTCAACCACTCACTGCATCCGTTATTTTCTTCCATTGTGAGAAAAAAATCCCTTACATTGAAACAGTTTCCTGAATAGCGTCAATTACTTCACTGGGCAAGGCAGTCCACAGATTAACAAACCTCTGGGTCAAGAAATTCTTTCTGATTTCAGTCCTAAATCTGCTTTCTCTAGTCTTGCAGCTGTGCCCTCTTATCCTTGCTGCAACGTCTGTGAAAACATCCTCTCTATTTCTATCGGATGTGTTAGCTTCATTATTTTATATGTTTCTTTAAGATCCCCTCTCATTGTTCTGAATTCCAACTAATCTAATCCCAATCTATTCAGTCTATTTTCATAAATCAACCCCCTGCAAAGCCGGAATCAACCTCCTCTTCACATCTTCCAGTGCCAGTACATCCTATCTCAAGTACGGTGACAAGGTCTGCACACAGCACTGCAGATGTGATCTCACCAGCATCTTGTACAGGTGCAACATTACCTCTCTGCTTTTAAACTCAACCCCTTCAACAATGAAAGAGAAAATTACATTTGCCTTCCTAACCGCTTCTTGTACCTGTAATTCATGCCCGATTCTTCTCAAACCTCCAGGGATTTTCCCATGTGGATGCAAGTATGATCAGCTGACGATGGCTAACAGTGAGTTTCAATGGATTGACAGAGAATACTTGCGGAAGTAATGAGTCAAAGTTGCTGATATCCCTGTCTGACATGTGACGCTTTCAGAAGTGAATGCAAATACAAGCAATGACACAGTACCATCAACTGTACAGGGGCTCAAATCATAGTCAAGGAGGGAAAAAGGGAGAAACACATTCATTTTAAGAAGAATTCCGGAAGGGAAAACAAATTTGGGGGATCTATGAGAAATGACTTGAGGAATGATACCAATTGGAGACGTGATGCCAGAGAGAGACACTGATAAGAATGAGAACTTCCAAATGAGATATTACCACACCTGAAGCCACTGTAGGTCAACAATTATAGGGGTGATAAGTGAATTAGACTCCGCTAAGTTGATGGACATGCAGTAGAGTTGAGCATAATCTGAGGTTCATGAAGAGTATGAAGTGATACGCCAATGAGACGATTATTAGAATAGTTGAGACAGGAGCAGATCGAGACATGGATGAAGCTTTCAGAAGCAGAGTGTCTAAGGCAGGGATGAATATCGAGGCTGCAATAGAGCTGGGAAATGGGGAAGGTTTTGGTGACAGATACAGAAATTAGGAAGATACTCAATTTACTTTAAAATAGAATGGGGAGATTGTACACAAACCTGTTCAGGCTCAGGTAAAAGATGGGAGAGGAATAAAGTCAGTACATGTGGGAGATCACAGCAGAGTTTGATCAAACGGAGTCCTGTGTTACAACAGAGCGGTCAGTATTCATTAATGCAGGGATTATCTATGGAGCAGAAGGCAGCATTTATGAAAAAAAAAGAGCATGTCACTAATTCTATCATTGATATGATATTTAGAATAAGTACTTCACAAATTAACAGTGTTACAGCTTCCAAAAGATTGATCACCAAAACAAAAGCACGGCCTGTGTAAGATACAAAGCACAGCTCCCTCACTGTCTGTATGTGGAGATGGGGATGGGGGTGAGTGATATTCAACATTTCAGTAAGGATGCTGAACTACAGTTATGCAAAAATTCGTGAGTTTATACCTTGAATCTTATTTGCAGATTTGCTCAGTTGTTTCGGTAAGTATGCAAATACCTTATTTTAGATTACTTACAGTGTGGAAACAGGCCCTTCGGTACAACAAGTCCACATCGATCTGCAACCCACGCATAACCCTACATTTATCCCTTCACCTTACACTGCGGGCAATTTAGCATGGCCAATTCAACTGACCTGCACATCTCTGCACAACTCCACACAGTCAGTCGCCTGAGTCGGCAATTGAACCCGGGTCTCTGGCGCTGGGAGGCAGCAGTGCTAACCACTGTGCCACCCACAAGAATGCGCTGCCCGAAGAAGTTTACTCAATTGAAGCGTCGGAGATTCAGGCTATCTTTTGAGAAAAGGTGATAAGCTGCCCTTATTTACATGCGTGTGCTCAGGGGAGAGGAATAAATTTACAAAGTACTGTATCATATTCACAATGTGCATATGAAAATGATGATGTAAGTTATTGGTCGCTCCACCTATAGTATTAGCATTGCTATTTATCTTTTGATATCATAGATGAGTTGTTTACGAGTTTTTAAACACCATGTCAAAGAATGTACAAACGGAGGAAGCCGAACTGAGAGCATGCCATTCAGTTCCTTGTGCTTCCCCTGATTGAATAAGGTCACGCTGAGCTGATTACAGCATTGAAACTGAGTCACCAACAGATCTGAAAATCTGCTCAGACCTTTGCTGACCTAGAACCTATCTACCTCTGCCTTAAAAAGGTGATTAGTTTCTCTGATTCAACTGAATTTTCAGTTAATAAAATCCAAAATAAAACCACCTGCAGAAAGGAAAGTTAATTGCTGCCTTGAATGGGTGATCCCTCATGTTTAACAAATGAACTATAAGTTTTCATGTTATACGTAAGTCGAAGCATTATCTCCCCTGCTAATCTGATAGAATGTTTATCAGTCCTTGAGCTAACATGGTCTATTCAACAAATCAAGTCTGCTCCACAATTCATGGCTGATTGATGATCCTCAAGTCCGCGTTCTTGCCTTATCCCCATAGCTCTTGATTCTTGCTGCTTATAAATCTGTCCACCATCTGCTTTGATTAGACTTTCAACAGGCCTACAATTCAGTAACGCAATGAGAGAGAAGGCACTCCTCACCTCCATATAAATATATGCTCTCTTTGATTGAGGGTATACCTTCTGGTCTAAGACTCTCCCACAAATTGAGACAACCTTCTTGGCAATGAGCCTGTCAAGCCTACGAAACATCTGATTTTGCTTTCATTAAGATCTCCTCTAATTCTTTCAATCTCCAATGAGTTTTTTACGAAGCTACTCAATCTCACTCCATAAGAAAATACCTCAATTCTCAGGATTAATTCTGTGGAGCTTCTCCAATACGTCTCTTATTACCTCTACATATTTCCTTAGAAAATTAGACCAGAACCGTTCACATTGTTGCAGTTTCAGTCTAGTCTGCATAGAAACGTGCACATGTTTAGAATGATATTTATGCACCACCACATTTGTAATAATTGCTAATAGTGCATTCGAATTTCCCAAAATTGCTGAATTGCATGCCAACTTTTTAACTGCCAGCCAAGGGCCTGAAATTCGTGAGACTTTTCTGTTGTAAGTTAGAGTCACTCTTCTATTTTGCCTGACAAAGTTAATCAGTACAAGCTTTCCAAGGCCTTATGTCAGATGCCAACTTTTTGTGCACTCACCTTATTTTTTTTTTCTCATGATAAACGCCTTGCATCATTCTCACAATTTGCCTTTCCACTTCTGGTTGTGTTACTCACCAATATGGAGGCAGTACTTTCAATTCTATCACCGAGGCCATTGTGTGGTTAATAATTCCGGCCCAAGCACTGATCCCTGTGACACCGCACTGGTTAAAGGTCATCATCCCAAAAATATTTCCTATGTACTTCTCTTTCAGCGGATCCTCTGTGCAGACATGTTATACTCAATTAAGTTATCAAGCGAGAGCAGGAATTAAACCCATGCAATTACTGTCGTTCTGTTTGATAAACTAGCTATCTCAGCAACTGTACTTGCCAACATCCAGTACCTGATACAACTGAAACATTACCATCTACATTTATTTTCAATGTTGCTCACCATAACTGATACAATTCTGTAACGTTGCCCCATTACTTATTGTACCTGCTTTAAACGTTTTGCAAATAAAGGAAAAGTGCACCCAGATTGCAGTGCATTCTACAACTCTGCCATCTCTCATCTTATTTTCTTTCTTCCTTTGAACGATTTCGCAATTCCTCATCTCATACATTTGCTTCATCTTGTTCATCTGACTTCTCATTACGTTTTTCAAACCATAAATATGTAATGGAGATGGGTTATTTGCATAAATTTAAGGGTGGGGGTGCAGGTATTCATATTCCCTTAAAGAATGGGATCAAGCATTTTTGAGGGTAGAGGAGAATTTTGGATACAAATCAGAAAAGAGTCAATTACGATCTTGTATGTCAGAACGCAAGGAGCCAAATAGCCAACATCAGTTTCTAGCTTCTATGCATATTCCTGTACAATTACTTTCTGGATGACCTCCTTTTCATCAATATTACTTAGAACACTACAGTACAGTATAGGCCTTCGGCCGTCGATGATGAGCAGACCCACGGAGCCAACTTCAAAAAAACCTCTAACCTACACAGATTAAAAATGACAGTTAAACAACACACAGCTCAAACCTCATACAGTGATTTGTTTTTCTTCATGTTGCAATACTAAGCAAGCAGGAAACTCTCACTAGTGCCAAAAAGGCATCAAACATCTGAATTGATTTGTCTAAAGGGGGTGATGATCTCTACAATGAAAACTTATCTCTGGCCAGATTTTTATAACGAAGGGAATTCTGATACTACACCGTAAGATTGCAGTTACATTTAGCAGAGTGAAATGTAGACTGAGTAGACTTTTTTTCAAATTTGGAACACCGTGTGAATTCAGGGCAAAGGGGGAGAGGTGTTTTCAATAAGGTTTACTCTAAGAAGGAAACTTTCCAGAATGCGATGTGAGTGGACGGTGTAAAACAGCATTAATGGAGAGGCCAAGCCACACTGAGACCAGAGGCAAAGTGGCAGCACAAAATGTAGCTTGATGTTAGTGCAAAGACGGTAGACTGGATCAGAAAGCTTAAGTTTATGTGGGGAGGGACCATAATGTGAAAGAATATGCTTTGTAATTGGAGAGCGAGAACCTGGAATCAGGAAGGGGAGACGAACAGGGAAGAGAATGGAACATCAATGGCAGGGGTTTCTAGGATAATTCAGGAAGTACAGCTGAAATTCATGCCTAGCATCTGCCATTAGTTCCTGAAATAAACATTCTAAATCTGGCCCAATATCAATGCTCATCAATTTGTGATTGAATAGTATCCTTGAGAGCTTTAGTCAACCATGGGTGGTTCATCTCCTTATCGAGTCCTTCTTTTTGAGCAAAATCAAATAATTGCTGAGCATTATGGGATATCTGCTTGAATGTCTGCTCATGTATACCCACTGACCTTCATCTGGGTTTCTCTCCACATCACGCTTCTGACAAGACGTGAGTCAGAACTCCTCCATTTAATGTCTGGCTCTTTTCAATCATTCAGAGCGAACCTCTGCATGTAGCTGAACACATGATTAGCGGAGGGTCACACCTTTCTCAAATTTTCTCGTCTCTGACGATTCTGCTTCATGGTGCCACATTTCAATGAGCTGCCTCTGACGTGAGCGCTTTTCTGTCAAACCAGGAATCCCCTAACTCCGGTGGACAGGGCCTTATGCTGTGACTGACCTAACTCCCGCGTTGCCACCTCCACTGCACCCTCATTCACTTGTACTGTTTCAAAACAGACTCCAAAGAGTTGGAGGCCGGCACGGTGGCTCAGTGGTTAGTACTGCTGCCACACAGCACCAGGGACCCAGGTTCATTTAGAACCTCGGGCGACTGTGTGTTGTTTGCATTTCTCCCTGTGTCTGCGTGGGTTTCCTCCGGGAGATCCGTCTTCCTCGCACAATCCAATGATTGCACGGCAGGTGAATTGACCATGCTAAATTGCCCATAGTGTTAGATCCATTCGAGCGAAATGGGCCTGGGTGGGTTACTCTTCAGAGAGTCGGTGTGGACTTGTTGGGCTGAATCTAATCTAACCTAAAAATCCTGTCATTGCTGCTAACAATGCAGTATCCTTCACACTGGGGAGACTAAACAGAACACTCCCACTCTTTGAGGAACACTCCCACTCTTTCTGTAGGAATAACCCTGACCCTCTCATTGCTTCCCATTTCAATAATCTGCCTTGTTGTCATGCTAACATTTCGGTCCTGAGCTGCTGCAATGTTCCAGTAAAGCACAACCCAAGCTCGAGTAACAGCTCACTTTACACTTTGATACGTTAAAGCCTGTAGCAGTTAATATTCAATTCGATAACGTGACAGCCTGCTCCCATTATAACTGTTCTCCATTTTCAGACATTCTCTCTCCTAGTCTGGCTTTGATCTTGTGAGAATGTATCGTCTTTATCTTGCACTCAATAGCTAGAGCCCCTTTCGCCCAATTCGCATCTTTCACATCATCTTCTCGTTCGCCACTGTTAAACGCCCATTTATCTTTTGACACACTCTCTTTTACGGCATCACCCACTCCTCTACTCTGTCAAGGGATTAAAAATCCCATTTTCCAATCGTTTTCCGTTCTGAAGATTTGTCACACTGGATTAGAAACGCTGATTCGAATTCTCTGTTTCTCCAGGTTGAATAGGAACAGCACAAATATTCAAATAAAGAAATAATTATGGATACTGTAAATAATAATACAAATATTTCTGAAGAAACGGCACCTAAAAGATGAACTCTGCTTTCATTCCACAAGATGCTGCCAGACCTGCTTAGTTTCTGCAGCTATGTCTGTTTTTGAACTAGTTCAACAGATGCTCAAAAGCTCTGTCCAATACGGAGCGCTGTTTACCAGGGAAGTGAACAATAACACCAGGTGCACAGATTCATTGGCTCTGAAGGTGCAAAAGGCTGCATCACGGGCACTGCAGAGCTCTTCATCATGGTCGGGAGAGAAGCAGACGGAATCACATTCATTTTAAATATAGAAGATGTCATTACGGGAATGGAAATGATTCACATGATTATGTTAAAGAATGCAAATAACGTGACAAACTGGAGGAGTGACACCATGGAGCGATCCTAACAGATTGAGAATATGGAAATGGAAATGCCAGAACATCAGAAACCAGGTTAGACCACTGAGTACAGTGCTGATGGGTGAATGGGTCTCCGTATGAATTGGAGGAATGTCAGTAGAATTGAATTACAGATATTGCACATCAAACTGGGCATTCATGTGATGATGTAAATCGCAGCAGCAGCAGAATTGTGTTCAATCACAATCTTTAACTTTATTCACTCCGATAATCTCTCGATATACCATTATCATCAAACTGATTCATGGTTCAGTAAGGAGCGAGGGTGAACATACCAGAGTCAGAACCATGTGTACCTAAACCTGATGACAAACCATTAAGTCGATGGCACTTGATCGGTTACATTCCAAATAGCAGGAATAATATCTGATTGAGAGGACAAAATTATCTCAAGACCAACAGATCAGATCTAAGCTCTGCAGTCCTGCCACATCCAATTATAAATGTCAACTCACTGGAGGAGAGGTCTCCACAAGTATCTCCATCCAAAATAATGTAACAGCTCTATACATCAGTGTAAAAGATAAGGATATAGTGTCTGCACCATCCTCAGCCAGGAGTGTTGAATGGGTGATCCAATGACAATGGGCCCTGACACCATTTCTGCAATAGGACTGAAGACTTGTGCTGCACAACAAGTCGGGTCCCTGGGGAACCTGTTTCATTCCAGCTCCAACTCTCACATCTTCCTGGCAATTTGGAAAATTACTCAACTATTTCCAGTCCGCTGAGAGAGAATAACTACAATCTGCCCAATTACCATCCCCTCAGTCCGATCACTATAGTCACCTTAGTGGGAGTACTTTTTGACAGAGTTGTCAAGCAGCACAGGAATAACCAGCTCAAAGTGATTTCTGATAGGTCGCCATGTGGAGATCGTAGGCTATTGAAATGTCACAGGATTACTAATCCAGACCAGGCTAATGCTCTGGCAGCTGGTGGAAGTCAAAAACAATTAATAAGATATCGAGATCTAAAATCTGGTGTCTGGAATAGTGACCTTGAAGCCAATGTCAATTGTAAATACATTTTCCTTCCCCAGTGTACTTTCAGGAAGTGAGTCTCCCGTGCTTTCCTGGTCTGCCTAAAAGTGACTCCAGATACACAGACATGTGATAAACTCTTCAATGGTCTCTGAAACTTCCAAGCAAGACACTCTTTTGCATCAAACTGCTCATCGTTCTTAAAGGATAAACCGGGACAAAACACCCGGTTCCAGCCATGTTGTTGGAAATGGGAGTGAGAAACGCAATCCTGACTTCCCCGCAGAGACCTCCTTTCGAACGTCTGAGAGCTTGTGACAACTTTTGCGGAGCTATTCCACAGACTGCACAGAAACGTCGGGAAAGGAGGAAGTCATTCAACACATTGAGCACCCCCCATTCTAGATAGTGGAGAAAATCTCCGCAGTGCGATTTGCCCCGTATAGTGTTCATATCACTTAACATGTTTAAACATCGGGATATATAAACTGGGGACTGCTGTAGTTGCTTTGGTCCATCAATTTTGATCATCCCTTCAATATACTGGCAGTTCTCCGATAGTGCATGTTTATGAAACACAGCTTGTCTGCAACCCAATTCGTGAATTGTGCATCCTATTTATAAAGCAAGCTCCCATTCACTGCCACGCAATTCCATCCCCGGAACCAGGAAAACAGCAACACCTAGCCACAGGATCCTCTATCTGCAAAGTGCAACCTCAGTGTGTTAACTAAAGCAGGATGCAATCTGCGCTGCAAGCCTTGAAACTGAGACTGAAACGAGGAATTGTACTCTACATTTAGACGGACCTTTATTTCAAACCGGAATTCCATGTCAGCATCATACGGTCAGTCGGTTCACGCGTTTTCTGGTGAAGAGCTTGGTGAAAGGTACAGTGCTGTAGTCAGTGACTTTAGTGTGACAGTGCAACATTTACAGCATTGCTTCATTTCAATATATGATTGAAATATTTTCTTAGACTATGCTCTTGTGTGTTAGATTAACTTAAAGTTTTGGTTTTTACAGATTTTTTTTGGTGGGGGGAGTGATTTGCCCCTTCCTCACTTTTCCCCATAGGCCGTATTATCAATAATGCATGATTTTCTGCAACACGATCCTTGCTCTATACTCCAAGCCTTCCATTTTATAAAATAATGTTTTATTCCTACTCACTACTTCCTGTCAGCACTCCCATTCTAAAGTCATGACCATATATTAGCCCCAGTCCGATAGGATTTAAATTTGCACAATCAGCTTGGGGCTTTATGAAAAATCTTCCTGAAAATTCAATCGTATTTCATTGATTGCTTCTCCATAATTTTCCTAAAATTCACTTTCTCAAATATGACTTCCATTTCGTAAATATATGTTGACTTTGTCTATGCCCATTCTGTTCTGTTCCAATAATTTCTCTCGAACTGTTTCGTGGCTAATTTCATTCTATTCTCATTTTCTCACCAGACTAAAGTTTCGTGGTATTGCTGGGAAGCTTTTTTTTGCTTTGGTATCTTCTGTGAAGACAGATGAAGTAGTTGCTTCATTGTTCTAACATTTCCCTGTTCTCCATTCTCCATTCTTTTTTTTTCAGATTCTAAAAAGCTGCAATTGCTTTATCTTACCTTTCACATTGGCATATCTTGAGAAGCTATTACAGTTCACTCGTATAACTGTCATTCATGTACTCTTCGAAAAAGCATTAATTTCTGCCTTAAACAGTTTAATGATGAGAATTCCACAATCACACAATCACAGAAACATATACTCTCTATCGTCCGAAATACAGCACGATCTTCATTAGTTCCACTCTCTGACATGAGGCCCAGAATCAGGCATGCTATGACACTGAAAAAAAAAACACGTCCAAGTACTTTGTAATTGGTGTGGAGTTACCCGTAACAACCATTCTCTCTCTTCCGGACCCCCAACATCTTCTGAGTGACAATATATCTTTAAATTCTCTCTAAACCTTAAACACTCCACTTGCTCCCTTGTTCTTGACTAAATGGAACAGTGCTGTCTGTCCACTCTGTCCATGTCCTCACTGCCAACCACCCGGCCAATCTTTTTGTCCAACTCAAGCTGATTTATCACACTATCTCCCACGCTCCCCTCCACATTATCATTTCCAAAATTTATGATAACCATAAATGATAAGGTTAGTAATTTACAAAAAAAAGCTCACAGTCCAAAAGGTTTATTCGTTAGTACTAACTTTAGAAGCGCTGCATCTTAATCAAGTGGTTGTGCACTTTGAAAGCTTGCGTCTCCAATTAAACCTGTTGGACTATAACCTAGTGTTGTGTGATTTTTAATGTTGTTGACCCCAATCCAACACCAACTCCTCCGAATCACAAATATTTTCTTGGATCCCTTCCATTCATCTAAAATGCTTGGAACACATTTACTACCTTCCATTAGTCTACAATGGCTTCCAGTCTCTGCAGAATGTACAGGGGAAAAAAAAACAGTCATCGACTTTGCAATCAATACGTCCATTGGTGCCTTAGTTCTGACATTTTGATACGAAGTAAATTTGTTTTGTCAGACTTATCAATGCCCCACCTAGTTACATTTTCAAGTACTCCCCTGTTACTGGTATAAATTGGCTTTATGTGTTTAGTTCCATAAACTCCATCTGATCACTTGGTTTTCTGGGTGATTTTCTGGATTTTCCTCCATGAAGACAGATACAAAGTAACTGGTTATTTTCTTGGCCATTTCCTTGTTCTCGACAATAAACTCTCCTCTCCCGATTACAAAATTCCTCGTTTGATCTTGCTTTTCTTTTGTTTCCTTTGAAATATAGATAGTTGTTTGATGCAGTCTGTGTGATGCTCTTTGTGAGCATGCATGTTCGCATTTTGATTTCCTTATCAGCTTCATCATCAATTTCTGAGAATTCTCAGTTTTCCACAATTTCTGAAATTCTTCTGAAGTCACTTTCTATGATTAATACAACATTTAATTTATTATGTTAACCATCATTTCGTCACTTGCTCACACTGTGGTGTTTTTAAGTTCAAGAAAGGTACGTACTTTTCGGACTTTGCAGTACTTCCATAAATCTCCTGATCCTGACCAGGTCTACTCAGGAAATCTGCGGGTGGATAAAGAAGAGCCTTGGTTGGTACGTTTCCAACTTCGCTGTCTAACGAGTGATGTCCCGGAGGACTGTAGGATAGGGAATGCTGTTCCCTTATTCAAGGACAAAGACCAACTTTCTCGAAGAAAGTGAGGAATGCAGATGCTGGAGATCAGAGCTGAAAATGTGTAGCTGGAAAAGAGCAGCAGGTCAGGCAGCATCCAAGGAGCAGGAGAATCGACGTTTCGGGCATTAATCCTTCTTCATGAAGAAGGGCTCATGCCTGAAACGTCGATTCTCCCGCTCCTTGGATGCTGCCTGATCTACTGTGCATTTCCAGCAACAGATTTTCAGCTACAAAGATAAACCTGGGAGCTATAGAGCATTAGAACTAACATCTGTAGTATATAGTTACTCGAGAAGATTCTGAGAGATAAGATATACAGAGAAACCTCGATTATCCGAATGGGATGGGCAGACTGCACGCTCCGTCTGCTCCAAACCTGCCTTGTCCGCTCCCACCATGTGTGCCCCGCCCACCCCGAACCCTGTCCACTCCCAGCGCCCGCACGCCCACAACCCCGTCCACTCCCACAACATGTCCCTATCTGCCCCCACGCACCGACAACCTGCCTGCTCCCACACCCCCCAGCCACCCACCCACCCACATCCTCATCTGCTCCCACCCCATGCCACTGCCTGCCCTCGCCCTCCTCAACCCTGACCGTTCCCACCCCAACCCCACCCCACCAGCCCTGTCAAAAGCCACACCCATCTGCCCCTGCAAGTTCCTAACACCGAAACACCAACCCCACATGCCCAACCATCCCACCCATCGGTCCAACCATCCACACACGCACACGCCTCTAACCCTGCATCCCCAAAACCGCATCCCCTAATCCTACACCCTCAATCATCCACACCCATTTACGGACTCCCGTCCGCCCCAGCCCTGCACCCCCAAAACGGCATCGTCAACCACCACCCCGGGGCAGCAGGACTGTACACCACAGGACTGCTTCTGCTGCTGTATTTGTGGGGCAAGTCTTCAAATAGCGCGCGCACACGCACACACACGCACACGCACGTTTTGACAATGTTGGCGCAGTTACCTGGGGAAGGAGGGTTTCTGGGAAACACCTGTATAGAACTGCAGGGAAAGTGTGGGATGAGACAGAGACATAAGTTGGGAGGTCAGCTTTTTAGGAGACGCTGCCTGGACTGTGCTTGGCAGCAGTTTAGTAAGTCAAGTTGTTTTTAATTCATTGTACCTAAAAACAAAAGACGCAATCAGGGTTGAAAGGCATAATGTTTCTACGGGGGCCTTGAGGTCCCCTTCGGATAATCCAAATTTCGGATAATTGATATTTGGACAATCTCGGTTCCTCTGAACATGCACTTTTACGACAGGGTTTGATTAGCAGCAATCAGCAGTCAGCATGGCTTTGTGCATGAGAGATCATGGCTCTCAAACTTGTTACAGTGCTTTGATGAAGTGACAAGGAGCGGTGATGAGGGGAAAATGGTATACATAGTCTGTATGGATTTCAGTAAGGCCTTTGATAATGTTACAGAAGATCAGCTACTCTGGAATGTTTGATCGCCTGGAATCCAGAGGGAGGAGATAAACTAGATGAACAATTGGCTTGGTAGTAGGAAGCAGAGGGCAATATAGGAAGGATGCTTGTCGGACTTGATATATATATTGAATAAATTACATACATAATACTAAAAGAGGCAGCATCATGGAGAGTGAGGGAGGTTATCATGAATTTCAGAAATTTCAGCAGTACATTGATCAGCTGGAGAAGGGCACTGAGAAATGGAATATTCAGTTTAATACAGATCGGTGTAAGTTCTTGCATTTTACAAAGTCGCGTCAAGGTTGGAGTTTCAAGGTGAATGGTTGGGCCTTAAGGAGTGCAGTGGAGCAGAGGGACCTTGGAGCTCAGGTGCACGGTGCTCTGAAAGTGATTCACAGGTAGACAAGGCAATGAAGAAGGCTTTTAGCACACTTGTCTTCATTAGTTAGAGCCCTGAGTATCGAAGTTGAGGAGTTATGTCGCAGTTATACAGGACGCTGGTGAGGCATTATTTAAAGCGTCATGATCAGTTTTGTTCACTTTGTTATAGGAAGGATGTTATTAAACTGGAAAGAGTGCAGAAGAGATTTACAAGGACATTGCCAAGGTCTTAATTGTCTGAGGTTTAGTGAGAGGTTGGAAGAGCTGGGACGATTTTACTTTAGAGTATATAAGACTGAGAGGGATCTTATAGACGCTTAATAGATCACAGGAGGCATGGATAGAGTGAATGCATCCAGTCTTTTCTTCCCAGGGTTGGACAGCAATCATCGTCTAGAGGGCATCAGCGTAAGGCCAGGGGGTAAGAATAAAAGGGAAACTGACGAGCAATGATCTTTACACACATCTTGATATGCATATGGATTAAGCTGCCAGGAGATGGGTTTGAGGTGGACACAGTGTAAACATTTAAAAGGCATTTGGACAAATACACGGATAGGAAAGTATTAGAAGGATACACGGCAATGGCAGGGAAATGGTTTGATGTGAATGGACATTTTGTTCAGAATGGACCACTTTGAGTTGAAGGACCGGTGTCCGTGATGTAGGACTCTACGAGTCGAACAAACATTGCTTATCTCCCACTCAATGTTATATTGTACTTTCCAAATTTACTCGAGTGAACTTGACCCTCTACCCTCCAGGCTTCCTTTCTGGATGTTTGACCAGAACGTTCACACATTTGATATGTAAAATATACCTTATTAACGTCACTATTCCTCAAAATCTGCTTCATAGTAAGGTTTAGTAATTAGTCTTTCTTACCACGCAACACCAACTCCGAAATAACCTGCTGTCTCTGCTCTCTAGTTTGTTTCACAACATACACTTCAACCTTCCTCATATACACTTATGGAATTTATTTTTCGCAGGGTGTGCAGTCACTTAGTTAACGCAGTTTAGACACAACTTAAGACCATCCCACAAGACTGTAGTATTCACAATACTTGCATCTGTAATTTCTACAGCACATGATGTTCAAATTTTCTGCTACCGTTTTTGTTTAGATATATAAAACACCAATGTTTGCTTCTCCTTGCTATTTGTAAGCTCTACCTAAACTGATTCCGTGAAAGCTGAGTGACATGGTCTGTATCGTTATTAATGATAGACATGGACAAGACATTCGGAAGGCTCACCTCGACACTGGGATGAGTTGAATCAATGTCCAACAATACATGAATAATCTTCCCCGCTCTGCCAGTATAAATGTCACTGCATTCTGCCTGCGCCCTCACACTTACTGTATATCTGTCGAAGCACCTACCCCCGAACAAGGCTCGAGCTCTATCTCCAAATAAGGCTCAGTCACTAACACTCTCACTATTAAATTCACCGTTGAACTTCCTTCCCTCACTTTCTCTGTCACTTATGCAATAGCCTCCCCACTAATACTAAGAATAAATATAACACGTTGGACTGACACACTAAGGACACCTCACCACGTCACCCCACCTGGACCAGCACTAACAACAGGGCCACCTACTCCACGCTCCCACCCTCCCTTCCTTTTTCCCATTCCAGGAGAAACAGCCTGGAATAGGACAGAAGGGGTCTACACAGGTGGTGGGGTGCCTGATATCTGTTCCGTCTCCCCTCCCCATGCCGTGTGGGGAGGACCTTGGTACGAACCAAAGAGGACTGGGACAACTTGTGTGGAGATTATGAAATATCCACATCCTACCAACCGAGTAAGGAGCAATGATCAGCGAAGGGCAATTCTCACTTTAAACCTGCTGGCAGTTCCAGCGTCAGCTCTCTCTCTCTCTCAAAAAAAAGATACCCCTCAGTACAGAGATGCAGGCATAGAATTACTTAGACACATTGGTAAACACCCCAATATATTAACATGTGCAATATGTACAAGAAGACAAGCACACTCACACGTAGAAGCACACAAAGCCATATACAGTCACACACAATAGAAACAAACGCAGATAGAAATACGCAGGCAGGTACACTTATAAACATTGGCCAACAAATACTCATATCACAAACAGATGGATACACACATACACAGACACCCGTCTCATTAAGACACAAATAGATTAGTTTTTGATTTATAAAGGGATCAAGGATTCTAGGCAAAAGGCAGATGAATGAGGTTGAGGAACATATAAGAAATTATTGACGACATATCAGACTTGATGGGTCGAATGGCCTAAGCCTGCTCCTTTTCTAATTCTCGCGTGTTGTTATGCAATCAGGTTTTCTCTTCCTGAGACAGCAGCAGAGGTTGGGTTTGATAATTATTTGATTGGAAAGAGGCAGTGGAAATGTGGGACTGGTTTGGAGTGCGGAATGGTGTCTATCTATTCCTACTTACTGATTTGGTGATTTGGTGTTGTGTCAACAAAGTTTAAAATAACGGGTCCCGCAATGAAATAGTGTTGTGCTCTCTATGGTGTCCTCCTTCAGGCTATGAGCAAATATTGTAAATAACTGATGCCATCGGACTCATATCTGTGGCACTCCAACAGATGCATTTTATCATAATGATCCATTAATCTTGACTTTCCGAATTCTATGTGTTAACCAATCGTCATCCCATGCTAATGCATTATCCGTCAGACTATGAGCTTCTGTCTTGCGTAATCTTTTTGTGATACCTTGTGGAAAATCTTTGGAAAGCCTCCTCTCTACCAGATCCCCTTTGTCAAATCCGCTTGTTACATTCTCAGGGATCTCCAGAAACACTTTCCATGAACTTAAAAGGCAAATTATGATTTCCCTTTCACACAGCCACACTGACTCTTTGTGAAGGTTTTGCTGGCCAGACTTCGAAACTAGATTAGTCCCATCTGTTTGCATTTGGCCCACAGACCTCTAAACGCTTCCTATTCATGTATTTGTTCAAATGTCGTTTCAATGTCACGGCTGTACCTGCATCTGCAACTCTTCCTCTGGCAGCTCATTCCTTAACCGCACCACCCTCTGTGTAAAACGTTGCTCCTTCGTCCCTTTTAACTATTCCACCTTTCACCTTAACGCTATTCCTTCAATGTTTGAACTCCCACATCCTGTGAAAAAGATCTTGGTTATTCACCATATCCATGCCTCCCACGATTTTCTAATTTCTATAATGTCACACATTAATCTCCTACACTCCATCTGATACTAACTTCAAGATCAAGCATTTAAAAAATCAACATCGCAAATTTGAAACAGTACTAAACTTGGCTGGTAAACAACTCACAGTCCAAATTTCATATTGTGATTTGTTGTTCTCCATGTTACAATGTTGAGGCAGCATGTGATTTTTACTAGTGCCAATAAGTAGTCAAACACCTGAATTCCTTTTTATAAAGGTGGTGATGATCTCTACAATGAAAACTTACTTCGGGCCGGATCTATATGATACCACAGAGTTAACATTCACCCGCTTGGCCTCCCTATGATCTTGAATGGTTGTGTCATCTTTATCTTGCACTCAAGAGAAGGAACCCCTTTCCCCCATTCATATATTAATTTAAACCCGTTTGACGTCATCTTCTCGCTCACGACTGCTAAAAGCCCATTTATCCGTTGCCACACACTCTCTTCCCTGACATCCATCTCCCACCTCTGACAAGGCATCAAAAGCCCATTTTTCAATCAGTTTCAGTTCTGAAGAAACATCACACTGGATTTGAAACGCTAATTCTGTTTCTCTGTCTCTGCAAATGCTGCCAGACCAGCAGACTGTCTGCAGAAATGAATAGGAATAGCACAAATGTTCAAGTCAGCAAATAATTATGGATACTGGACATAAAAATGCAAAAAATGCTGGACAGACTGGGAGCTTTGTAGACGGGTCACTGGGAG
Organism: Hemiscyllium ocellatum; assembly: GCF_020745735.1. Lineage (NCBI taxonomy): Eukaryota > Metazoa > Chordata > Chondrichthyes > Orectolobiformes > Hemiscylliidae > Hemiscyllium > Hemiscyllium ocellatum. The sequence continues at coordinate 16,073,212 of NC_083408.1, forward strand.
AATTAAATCGCAGGTATTACAGATAAAACTGGGTTAACATCATGCTGAAAAACCACAGCAGCAGCAAAATCAGATTTTTTTCAATCATAGTCTGTAACTTTTTCCCCACGATAATCACTCAGCATACTATTACCATCAAGCCGATCTATAGTTAAGTGACGAATGTGTGTGAACATGCCAGAGTCAGAACCATGCGTACCTAAACTTGATGATAACTCGTTAAAGCTATCGCACTGGATTGGTTCCACTCCAAACAGCGGAGCTAACATCTGATGGAGAGGGAGAATTGATCCCAATTCAAACAGATAAATCTAAGCTCTGCAGTACTGCCACATCCAGGCATAAAGGTCGATGGCACATTAAACAATTTACTGGCTGAGAGGACTCCTGAAATATCCCCATCCAAAATAACGTAACAGCCATGCACATCTGTGCAAAAGACAAGGATGTACTATCTACAACGTCCTCAGCCAGAAGCGTCGTGTTGATGATCCACCTCATCTTCGCAATGATACTGACAGAATCACAGACGCCAGTCATTAACCGATTCGATTCGCTGCCCGTGACATGAAGAAACAGCTGAACGCAGTAGATACGACAAAGGCAATGAGCCCTGACCCCATTCCTGCAATACGACTGAAGACTTGTGCTGCACAACAAACCATGTCCCTGGGGAAGCTGTTTCATTCCAGATGCACTCTTACATCTCCCATGCACTTTGGAAAATCACTCAGATATGTCCAGTCCCCTAAGAGGAGAATAATTACAATCTGTTGAATTACTACCCACTCTGTCCCATCACGGTATTCAAACCGAAGGGAGTTATTTCCGACAGATCTGTCAAGCAGCACACAGACCAGGTCAATGCTCTGGCAACTGGTGGAAGTTAAAAACAATTAATGAAACATGGAGTTGTAAACTCTGGTCAGTAGTACTGACCTTGAAGCCAATTTGTAAACACCAATTTACTTCCCCAATGTGATTGAGAAAGTGAATCTCCCGTGATTTCCTGATATGGCCTAAAACTAACTTCGAACACACAGACATGTGGTACATGCTTCAATGGTCTCTAAATTGGCCAAGAAAGACTCTCAATAGCATCAAACTGCTTTGAGGTCTTAATGGATAAACACAGACAGAACAATCGGCACCAGCATCAGAAATGGAAATGGGAAACACAGTCCTGTTGTCCCTGCAGAGACCTCCTTCTGAACATCTGAAAGCTTCTGACAACATTGACAGAGCTTTTCCACAGACTGCACAGAAACATCGGGAAATGAGTAGGCCAATCAGCACACTGAGCTTTCCCTCATTCCAGCTCATGGAGAAAATCTCCTCAATGCAATTTTCCACAACAATATACACATGCCACGACGTGATTAAACATCGGAAAACATAAAACAGGAACTATATTAGTAGAGTGGTCTACGAGGAGAAAGTGAGGACTGCAGATGCTGGAGATCAGAGCTGAAAATGTATTGCTGGAAAAGCGCAGCAGGTCCGGCAGCATCAAAGGAACAGGAAAATCGACGTTTCGGGCATACGCCATGCTTCAGGAATGAGGAAACTGTGTCCAGCAGGCTAAGATAAAAGGTAGGGAGGAGGGACGTGGAGGAGGGACGTTGGAGATGCGATAGGTGGAAAGAGATCAAGGTGAGGGTGATAGGCTGGAGTAGGGTGGGGGCGGAGAGGTCAGGAAAAAGTTTGTGGGTTATGAAGGTGGTGCTGAGTTCGAGGGATTTGACTGAGACAAGGTGGGGGGAGGGGAAATGAGGAAACTGGAGAAATCTGAGTTCATCCCTTGTGGTTGGAGGTTCCTAGGCGGAAGATGAGGCGCTCTTCCTCCAACCGTCGTGTTGCTATGGTCTGGCGATGGAGGAGTCCAAGGACCTGCATGTCCTTGGTGGAGTGGGAGGGGGAGTTGATGTGTTGAGCCACGGGGTGGTTGGTTTGGTTGGTCCGGGTGTCCCAGAGGTGTTCTCTGAAACGTTCCACAAGTAGGCGGCCTGTCTCCCCAATATAAAGGAGGCCACATCGGGTGCAGCGGTTCAATAAATGATGTGCGTGGAGGTGCAGGTGAATTTGTGGCGGATATGGAAGGATCCCTTGGCGCCTTAGAGGAAATTGAGGGAGGAGGTGTGGGCACAAGTTTTGCATTTCTTGCAGTTGCAGGGGTAGGTGACGGGAGTGGAGGTTGGGTTGGTGGGGGGTGTGGACCTGACGAGGGAGTCACGGAGGGAGTGGGCTTCTCAGAACGCTGATAGGGGAGGGGAGGGAAATATATCCCTGGTGGTGGGGTACGTTTGGAGGTGGTCTACCCCATTCAATATAATGACATCTGATCCTTTATCTCCACACCATAAGCCTGTTATCACCACCATTTTACTGTCTAGAAATCCCTGTGTATAATCAGTGCTTTGGTTTTCACAGCCTGATCTGGGAGAGAATTCCCTAGGTTCACCAGTCTCTGAGTGTAGGCATTTATTCTCACCTCTATGCAGTGTGGCCAGTCTGCACCTAAAACTGTGGGCCATGGTTTTAGACAGCTCAGCCAGGGGAATCATCACCTGTGGTTCCAATCTGTCTCACCCTGTCAGAGTTTTACATATTTCATTGAGATCTTCGCGCACTTTCGTAAACAACATGGAATACAGGCCCAGTCTCGTCAAACTCTGCTCCCACAACAAGCCTGTCATCCCAGAGATCAGTCTGGTCATCCTTCACTGTTCTCACCCAATGTCTGCTTTGTCCTTTATGAGATCAGGAAATCAAAACTGCACACAATGCAATACAATGATCGAGATGGGGGTCTCACCAAGGCCCTGTACAACTTCAGTAAGACAACCTTACTCCTGGCCTCAAATCCCCCTGAAATGAAGGTCAACACATTATTTATCTTACTAACAATTTTCTGGTACTGCAATATTGCTTCAGTGACCGGTGTACATGGAGATCCAGATCATTTTCAATATTACAGCTCCTCACTTGCTGGATCTATATACATGGTCAGTGTGCCAATGCCATTCCCAGTATTGAATTCTGGATTCAGAACTCACTGCCCTGCATAGACCTCGGAGGGCTGCACCGACGGAAACAAATAAAGGACATAAGTCCTTTTATAGTTCAACATTTTACAACCAATCCTTTTCCAATAGTCGGTTGCTGTTATATTTATCCAACGAAGTGCACAACGTCACATCTAACCATACTGCTCTGCAACTGCCAAACATTCACTCCACTTATCTAAATCAATTTACAGCGTTTCTACTTCTTGTTCACCCACTGACAATCCAACATGGTTTAGTGCTGTCAGAAGGCCGGGAAATATTGCATTTGGTTCCCTCAACCAAATGTTGGATGTGTGTTAGGAATAGCTGGGGCCCAATCCCCGATCCCTGTGATACACCATAAGCCTTCGTCTCCAATAAAAGGGTCCTTTTATTCCAGTGTTTCTGGTTCAAGGTCTCCTTTGCTGGAGCTTGTACACTTTGACTTTCTTTTTTCCCCCTATTTTCTCCCCATCTCATTTTCTCTGTAACGTACTGACCCTGTAGCTTGGACAGCATCAGCAGCAACGATAACGCAAAAATGCAGACTTTGAATGGACACAGGGCTTGGCATATGGATCTTGAGCTGGGCCCAGTGCAGAGGAGAGTGTGTCCTTGCTTACTTTTTCAGAGCATGCACAGGACCTGGAATTGTAGACTGCTACATTAGCAGAGGCAACGTATGTGAGATAGGCCCAGTAGCAAAAGGTGATGCCAGAGGATCGGAGACTTCGTTATTAGTTTGGTGGTGCGTTGGTGCTGATGAAGTAGACGATGGAAGGGCATTATGGCAACATCAATGAGGTGGGAACAATGTAAGAGACATGTCTGTGACATTGGAGGGTGTGGCACTAGGGGCGACGAGGCGGTGATGGAAGAGTATTGGCCCAGCGGCAAAGATGTCACCTGAGGATCAGCAGCTTCAATTTTGGTGGCCTCTCGTGTAGATGGTGATGAAGCTGGTGTCCAGTGATGGTGGATGCAGGTGTCACCGATAGTAAGGAGCTGACTCAGGACCCATGGACTTTCTTCCAGCCATACCTTTCATTTTTTTTTCAAGAGTCAGTATTCAAATTATTTAAACGGTGCAGTTTGATGCAGAAATGTCTTGTATTTACCATGTAAAATACACCTGGGTGTAATCTCAAAATCGATATCAAAATATTCCACTCATTGTTTCCTGCCAGCTCTGCTGTGCTAAGGACATTTCCATACGTTAGCCCCAGTTCCATCAGATGTGATGCTGCACACTAGCTTTCGGGCTTTACCGAAAAACATTCCAAAAATTCAAATACGTTACATCCATTGCTTCACCATAATTAACTAACCAGCCAGTATCTCAAATATGAATCCCATTTCATAAACTTATGCTGACGTTGTCTATGTTCATTACTTTCAGTCCCAATATTTTCTACAAAACCATGTATTTACTAATTTCATTCTGTTCTTTTTTTTCACCTGACTTCGGTTTCCAAGTCGTGCTGGGAAGTTTGTTGTTTTGTTTTGTTGATGTTTTCTTCTGTGAAGGCAGAATTGAAGTATTGCTTCACAGTTCTGCCATTTCCCGGTTTTCCATTCTCCATTCTCTGATTTCAGATTGTAATAAGCTGCTATTCTTCGTTTACTTTCACAACAACATACTTTTGGAAGCTATTGCAGTTGAGGTGTATAACCTTTTTTAATACGCATTTTCATAACCCTGCTATTTCTGCCTTAGGCTGCTCAATGACTCACCTTCCACAATCATACAATCAGAGAAGGAGATATTCTGCACCATCAGAAATACTGCACGGTATACATTATTCCCACATTTCTACATGCAGCCTGTAGTCGGGAATGTTGTGAGAGTCTGATGCTGGTCCATGTACTTCTTAACGGTTGTGAGGTGACCCACGACCACACCCCTCTCAGGGAGTGCATTCCAGACCACAACACTCTCTGGGTGAAAAACAGTTGTCAAGTTCTCTCTCAACCTCAAAAGCCTTCACTTTAAATGTCTTACCCCTTGTTCTCGGCCTTTAGACTAAAAGGAACAGCTGCAGTCTGTCCACCTGGTCCATGTCCAATGAAATCTTATCCTTCTGAATCACGTCGTCTTCAGCCCTATCTGTTCCAAAGTAAACAACCCGAGCTTATCCCATCTCTCTTCATCCCTGATCAGATCCATCCCAGGGAACATCCTGGTGAGTCTCCTCTGTAACCCTCCAGTGAAATCACAATCTTACTGTAATGTAGCTCACAGAGCTGCACGCAGCATTCTATCTATGGCCTCACCAATGGCGAGTTTAGATCATATTATATACACCTCGATGAATAAACAAAACGCCTATGGTCCCATGTGCTTTTTAACAAGCTTATTACCCTGTCCAATCACATTCAGAGATGTGTGGAAAAGTACCCTCTGAGCTTCCTAGTGTGCTGTCATTCATTGAGAATTCCAATGTCTGGTTCCTTCTTCCAAATTGCATCACCTCATATTTGTCAGGGTTACATTCCATCCCTCATTAATCTGCCCATCTGACAATTACATTTGTATCTTCGTGTAAATTAAGGCCTTCCTTCGAACTGCCAAACATATGGCTAATCTTTGCGTCAAACACAAAATTACCTATCACACGCCCCAATTCTCCCTTGACACGACCCCTCTACATTCACATTTACATCATTTATGAATACCACAAATAGCCACAAATAATAAAATACACAGCATTGCTCCCTGTGGTAAACCAAAAGACACTGGTCTATCTCCACCACATTTTCTCTCATGTGGGACCACATTAGTTGCTCTCCAGTCCTCTGGAACCTCTTTTGTGGTCAGATTTGACTTAAAACATTTGGTAAGATCATTTCGTCTTTTGTCTGAAACATTATCCTGTGATACAACTCATGTGGATTTACATCATCTCAACTTGCATCCTAGTTGAGAACTTCTCGAATTCTGTAACTGCATCCTCCGTCTCTCAGGGAAAACAGATACAAAGCACCCATGTGATAATCCATCAATATTCTCCAGCTTCACATACTGATTATCCCCTTGGTTTCTAATTGGCTCTAATTATTCCCTGGTTATTCTGTTAAACTTGATGTTTCTTGTAGAGTATATTAGGATTCTCTCTAACCTTGCGTGCTGCACTTCTCCAGCACCTGTATTAGTAAGTCTGCTGTGTGTGAATTTTCTAAGTTTCCCTGCAATCACCTCTCATTCTTTGAAACAGGACAGAACACAGGTATAATCTCATCCGCACTCCATGCAGCCTGTGCAGAACGCCTTTACTTCTATGTTCCCGTTCCCTTTAAATGAAGGCCAACTTCACTTTTACCTTTCCATTTCCAAATATCCCCCCTGAACCGCTTTGCTTTAATATTATTTACTACTCACTGTCTGAGCTCTTAAACCTTATTAACTAACTTTCACACATGTACTGGTTTTCCATTGTCTCTGTCTACAAGACACAGCTTCAAAGAATTTTTTTAAAAAGTCATTAAAGATGATTTCTTTTCGGGGGAGATCGAAGATATTGGTGACCAAGTAGGTTTGCCCTGCTCAGCTCTACAGCAGAAATCAGACAAAGTGGTGCATTCACCTTCTCTTTCTTACCCATTGAGGCTAAAATACTGACCCCCTGTGTTGCTGTATGTCAGTCTAAATGAGTAAGGAAAATGATTAAGGGTAAAGGACCACGTGGATCGCAACGAGCAGGCACTGCCCTGCAGCCACGGATACACCCGCGGCCGTGGCGTCGGCCTCTGCGAACCCGCCAGGGGACTTAACATTCGAGCCAAAACTCTGAGAGAAGATTGATGCAGAGATGGAGGAGACACAGACCAGGTTGGAGCTGATCTCGGCCAGAGTGCAGAAGCATGACTAGGAGATCTAGCGTCTCAGACACATGTCATGGAGGATGAGCAGCGGACTGTGTCCTCTGAACCTGCAGTGGAATCCTCAGCAAGTCGTGTCTAGACCTTGGGATGGCGGGTATCAGACGTGGAAGAGCAGGTCGACTTTGAAAATCGAGGCCATCATAAGAAAATCTGCCTGGTCGGGCAGAAGGGAGGGAAGAAGAAGGCCAGCCCGTCAGTTTTTGGAGCAATGGCCTCGGTAGTGTTTTGAAGCGGGAATTCGAGGAGAGACCGGTGGAGGTCGAGCAGGCCCACCAGGTTACAGTGCACAAGCTCGGGTGAGACCAGCGCCCCCGCCCAGTCCTTGTGCAAATCCAGCACTATGGAGAGAAACAAATGGTTGTCCAGCACTGGGGAAGGATCCACAGGCTCTTATATCCAAAGGATCACGAATTATGTTTTTCCAGGACCTTTCTATGGCCATGATCCACACGAGGGAGGTCTTTGATAGGGTAAAAAAGAGGCTGAGGGAATTGACTATTCAGTGTACTGTAAGATAGCCGGTAATATTACGTTTCAAACATGGAGGGTCTGTGTTTAATTTTGACTCACTAGAAAATGAAAGGGACTTTCTGGACGCCTTAAGATATATTGGCTAGCTCAAATAGTATGTACAATAATGTTCTCTTTGTTTCCTCTGTGGTTTGCCTCGTGTACATGATTTTGTTTTTTCAAATACGTGGGGGTCCCATTCATTTCTATTTCTCTTTTTTCTCCTTTCTTCCTCCCCTCCAATTAATCTTTAAATCTATAATTTCCTTTTCGTTTCTCTCTCTTAGTATGGAATGGGCGCAGTGTTTGGGGTGGGGAGGTGTAGAGGGTTACATTTTTTTCACCAGGACTGTCTTGGATATGGATGGGACGGGTTGAGTACCCACTTTCATTTTTCTTGTTGTAAGACACTTATAACTTTTTAAAGTGTGTTTTGTATGCCTTCATCCAATCTAGTCCAACCTGCCCTCACACAGCCCATATACCTGCAAACCTTTCCTATTCATATACCCATCCAAATGTCTCTTAAATGTTGCAATTATACCAACCTCCATCATTTCCTCTGGTAGCTCATTCCATACAAGTACCATCCTTGAAAAGTTGCCTCTCAGGTTTCTTTTATATCTTTCCCTTCTCACGATAAACCTCTGCCCTCTAGTTCTGGACTCCCCAACCCCAGGGAAAAGACCTTGCCTATTTACACTATCCATGCCCCTCATAATTTTGTGCAACTCTATAAGGTCTCCCCTCTGCCTACGAGGCTCCAAAGAAAACAGCCCCAGCCTGTTCGGCTTCTCCCTATAGATGAAATCCTCCAACACTGGCAACATCCTTGTACATCTTTGCTGAACGCTTTCAGGTTTCACAACATATTTCTGATAGGAAGTAGATCAGAATTACGCGCAATATTCCAACAGTGATCTAAACAACGTCCTGTACAGCTGCAACATGATCTCCCAACTCCTGTACTCAATACTCTGAACAATAACAGAAAGCATACAAACGTCTTATTCACTATCTAATCAACCTGCTACTCCACTTTCAAGGAGCAATGAACCTGCACTCCAAGGTCTCTTTGTTCAGCAACACTCCCTCAGACCTTCCCATTAAGTGTATGAGTTCTGCTAAGATTTGCTTTCCCAAAATGCAGCACCTCGCATTTATCTGAATTATACTCCATCTGCCACTTGTCAGCCCACTGGCCCAATTGGTCCAGATCCTGTTGGAATCTGAGGTGACCCTCTTCGCTGCCCACTACACATGCAGTTTTGGTGTCATCTGCAAACTTACGAACTGTACCTCTTATGCCTTCATCCAAATCATTTATGTAAATGCCAAAAAGTAGTGGACCCAGCACCGATCCTTGTAGCACTCCACTGTTCACAGGCCTCCATTCTGAAAACCATCCCTCCACCACCACCCTCTCTCTTCTACCTTTGAGCCAGTTCTGTATCCAACTTTCCAGTTCCCCGTATTCCATGAGATCCAACCTTGCTAATCAGTCTCCCGTGGGGAACCTTGTCGAACGCCCATATAGATCACATCCACTGCTCTGCCCTCATCAATCCTCTATGTTACTTCTTCAAAAAAACTCAATCAAGTTTGTGAGACATGGCTTCCCACCAACAATGACATGGTGGCTATCCCTAATCAGTTCTTGCCTTTCCAAATACAGGTACATCCTGTCCCTCAGGATTCCCTTCAACAACTTGCGCACCAACGAGGTCAGGCTCACCGGACTATAGTTCCCTGGCTTATCTTTACCGACACACTTAAACAGTGGCACCACGTTTGTCAACAGTCTTCCAGCACCTCATGAGCGACTATCGATCATAGAAATACCTCAGAAAGGGGCCCAGCAATCTCTTCTCTAGCTTCCCACAGAGTTCTTGGGTACACCCGATCAGGACCTTGAGATTTATCCACCTTGACCCGTTTCAAGACATCCAGCCCTTCCTCCTCTGTAATCTGGACATTTCCCTACTGTCTATATCTTCCATATCCTTTTCCACAGTAAATACTGATGCAAAATGTTCATTTAGAATCTCCCCGCTTTTCTGCGGGTACACACAAAGGTCGCGTTGCTGATCTTTGAGTGGCCCTATTCTCTACTCGTTGCCTTTTTGTCCCTAATATATTTGTAAAAACTATTTGCATTCTCCTTAATTATATTTGCAAAAGCTATCTCATGTCCCCTTTTTGCCCTCCTGATTCCCTCTTAAGTATGCTCCTACTTACTTTGTGCTCTTCTAAGGATTCACCCGATCTATCCTGTCTATATCTGACATATGCTTCCTTCTTTTTCTGAACCAAACACTCAATTTCTTTCGTCATCCAGCATTCCCGATACCTACCAGCCTTCCCTTTCACCCTGACAGGAATACATTTTCTCTGGATTCTTGTTATCTCATTTCTAAAGGCTTCCCATTTTCCAGCCCTCCCTTTGCCTGCGAACATTGCCTGCAATCAGCTCTCGAAGTTCTTGACTAATACCTTCAAAATTGGCCTTTCTGGAATTTAGAACTTCAACTTTTAGATCTCGTCTATCCTTTTTCGTCACTATTTTAAAACGAAGAGAATCCTGGTCGCTGGCCCCAAAGTTCTCCCCCACTGACACCTCAGTCACATGCTCTGCTTTATTTCCCAAGAGTAGGTCAGGTTTTGCACCTTCTCTTGTAGGTGCATCCACATATTGAATCTGAAAATTGTCTTGAATGCATTAAAGAAATTCCTCTCCATTTAAACCCTTTAACACATTGGAAGTCCCAGTTTTTGTTTGGAAAGTTAAAAATCCCCTACCATACCTATCCTATTATTCTTCCAGACAGCTGACTTTTCCTTACAAGTTTGTTTCTCAATTTCCCTCTGACTATTGGGGCGTCTATAATACAATCCCAAAAAGGTGATCACCTCGATCTTATTTTTCAGTTCCACACAAATAATGTCCCGGGATGTATATCCGGCAATATCCTCCCTCAGCACAGCTGCAATGCTATCGCTTATGAAAAATGCCACTCCCCCTCCTCTGTTGGGTCCCTATCAATCCTTCCTGGAACATTAAGCTGCCAGTCCTGTCCATGCCTGAGCCATCTTTCTGTAATTGCTATGATATCCCGGTCCCATGTTCTTAACCATGCCCTGAGCTTATTTGCCTTCCCTGTTAGACCCTTTGCAGTGAATACATGCAATTTCACTTATCAGTCCTATATTGTTCCTGCCTGCCCTGACGGTTTGAGTGACGTCTGTTCTCAACTGTATCAGTCTCAGATTGATCTCTTTTCTTACTACCACCGTGGGTACCCCCCACACACCTTACTGGTTTAAATCCTCTCGAGCAGTTCTACCAAATTTCCCAGACAATATATTACTCCCTTTCCAATTCAGGTGCAATCTGTCCTTCTTGTACATGTCACTTCTACCCCAAAAGAGATTCCAAAGATCCAAAAACGTGAGTCCTCCTCCCATGCACCAGTTCCTCAGCCATGCATTCATCTGCTCTATCTTCCTATCCCCGACCTCACTAGCGCGAAGCGCTGGGAGTAATCCAGATATTACTGCACTTGAGGACTTCTTTTTAAATTTCTGCCTTACTCTCTATAATCTCTCTTCAGAATTCAACCGTTTCACTTGCTATATCGTTGGTTCCAATGTGAACACTGACCTCTTGCTGAACTCTATCCCCCCGTGAGAATATTTGCACCTTCTCTGAGACATCCTTGATTCTGAAACCAGGGAAATAACACTCCATTCTGCTTTTCCTCTAATGGCCACAGAAACGTCGGACTACAGAATCCCCTAACATAATTGATCTCTTGGAAGCCGATGTTACACTCGTTGCATTAGAACCAGTCTCAATATCAGAACTTTGGCTGTTCGTGCAACATTCCCCTGAGAATCCATCATCCCATACATTTTCCAAAACAGCATACCTGGTTGAAACAGATACAACCACAAAAGACTCCTGCCCTTGATGCCTACCTCTCTTACCCTTCTTGGAGTTAACCCACCTATGTGACTGTATCTGAGACTTTCCCCCTTCCTATCACTGCCAATCCATCACATACTGTTGCTGTTGCAAATTCACATCGCTTCTAACTGTCTATCCAACCGATCCATTTGATCCGATAAGACTAGCATCTAACTGCATTCATGGCAGATATAATCCGCCATAACCTTAAACTCTCTTTAAACTCCCATATCTGACAAGAAGTATATATCACTGCAAAGGCCATTTTTGCTTCTTCACAATCTATAGACCCAGAAAATAACACCGTCTTATTCCTCTACAAAACACTGCACCAGGTTAAATTAATAGCTATGGCTTATATGTTAAGTTTAATCAAGAGACTTATCTCCAAAATCATACAATCAAGAAAGATCCAACTATACTCACTACTGCAGCCTTTCTATTGTCCAGACTGAAAACAACTATTAACTTATCTGATTCTGTGTTGTGAACTTCACCCAAACAGGTTTCTCCAAGATTAGTCGTGAAATTCATTGTTTGTTAATTTTCCCAGACGCACTCTGATGTCCAGCAACACATGAATTCAAAAACAGCAGAGGCATAACTGTGCAGGTTCCCTCTCTCTCTGTTTCTCTCTCTTCCCAACCCACCCCCCACCCCCGACCCCCGGCCCGCACTGTCCTTTCCATGTGCTTGTTTTGTCTAATCTTCTCCCGTTTGAAATGCTATTGTTTTGACATTGTCTTTTTTCCCGGAAGTTCCAAAACAATGCAACAGCACATAAAACAGTAATTGCTGCTGCTGGAAATTGAGGAAATCACCTCCAGCACTTCAAACACCTCAAAAACAGGAGCAGCTCTTACAGCCAGAAATTTTTCCCATCGTCCATCTTGCACCTGATACACCCTTCAAATTAACGGATGCACTCTCCAGGTTGATGGCCCTTGGGTGGCATCATACAATAATACGGGGAGACTTTAACTGACATATGACTCCCAAGGTTGATATGGTGCTTCGGGTTCTCACGGATATTTCCCTGAAATCTAGGCAGCACATGGATCTAAACAGGTATCTGGGCTTGGTGGATGTGTGGAGATGGTTCACCTGTGGGAAGGGACTTCAGCTTTTTACCTAACCCCCAGTAATGCCAAACTAGGATTGACATGTTTTTGCTTCATTGGCCTTTTTGAATTCAGTGCTGTCCTGTAGAATTGTGAAAGTAGCCATTTCTGATCATTTGTAGTGTACATGGAGGTTAAATGTGATGGTGATGTGACAGGCTCGCATTACTGGTACATGGATACTTTCCTCCTGAAGGATAGATAGTCATACAGTCATAGAGATAAACAGCATGGAAACAGACCCTTCGGTCCAACCTGTAAATGCCGACCAGTTATCCCAACCCTATCTAGTCCAACCTGCCAGCACCCGGCATATATCCCACCAAACCATTCCTATTCATATACCCATCCAAAAGCCTCTGAAATGTTGCAATTGCACCAACCTCTACCACATCCTCGAGCAGTTTAGTCCATATGCGTACCACCCTCTGCGTGAAAATGTTGCCCCTTAGGTCTATTTTATATCTTTCCACTCTCACCCTAAAATTATGCCCTCTAGTTCTGGACTACCCGGCCCCAGGGAAAAGACTTTATCTATTTATCCTATCCATGCCCCTCATAATTTTGTAATCATCTACAAGGTAACCCCTCAGCCTATGATGCTCCAAGGAAAACAGCACCAGTCTGTTCAAACTCTCTCTGTAGCTAAAATCCTCCAACCCTAGCAACCTCCTTGTAAATCTTTTCAGAACCCTTTCAAGTTTCACAACAACTTTCTAATAGGGAGAAGACCAGAATTACACGCAATATTTCAACAGTGGCCTAACCAATGTCCTGTACAGCCGCAACATGACCTCCCAACTTCTGTATTCAATACTCTGGCCAATAAAGGAAAGCATACCAAACGCCTTCTTCACTATCCTATCTACCTGCAACTCCACTTTCAAGGATCCATGAACCTGCACTCCAAGGTCTCTTTGTTCATCGAAACTCCCTAGAACCTTACCATTAAGTGTATAAGTCCTGCTAAGATTTACTTTCATTTGAATATTTTTCATGGGATTTAAAAAAACAAATTACACATTAATTTGGACGGCCTGTAATCCGACTGTGCTCTGGGAGACTGCCAAGGCCTATGCAAGGTGTTTGATTATTTCTTACTCGGCGTCTCGGAAGCGGTAAAAGGGAGAGCAGTAACTGACAGAGCATATTTTGACAGACCGTCTGTAACTAAGTTGCAGCAGATTACAATGCTCCGGGCTGCTCTGAACGCTGCGCTCACCCAGAAAATAAAGAGAGCGATTTCGTTTGCGAAACAGAGGGTATTCGATTATGATATTAATCCAGGTAGATAGCTGGCATACTTGGTCAGAAAGAAGAGTGCCCCCAGTTTACCATATCCATTAGCAAGTGTGCTGTTAAAATCACCTGCGATCCCAAAAATGTGAATACGGCATTCATGAAGTTCTTTTCTGGGCGGTTCCAGTTAGAGGGCTGTGAGGACAGATTGGCGGCAATGAAGCCCTTTTTTAGTATCCTGGACCACCCAGGTGTAGCTTCAGAGCAGACGTTTGCTTGCCCCTCTGATAATCCAAAAGATACACGAGGCGCTGAGGCAGATCCAGAGTGGTAAGGCACCGGGCCCAGATGGATTTTAGAGAGATTTAAAATGAGTTCATAGACATGCTGGCTGGGCCAATGTAAGATATGTACAATTATTCGTACAGTCAGACAAATATTTGTCTTATTCTCCCAAGGATTACACTTCATAAAGGCCTATAACCTGATTAAACGTGTACTTTAATATTTTGGTGCAAATGCTGGCGTTGAAGCTGGAGAAGGTTATGCCCTTCATTGTGGAATAGGACCAGACAAGTTATTAGGGTTCACATGTCGTCTAATAATAATAATAATAGGAGAGTGCTAATATGGTTCAGGTATGCCAGAAAGGGTCGAGTCAAGGCTTGGTAGTGAATGCATAGAAAACATTTGACCGGCCGGAGTGGCCAAACCTTTTTTATGTCTGGAATGGTTTGGCCTCGGAGGGGCCTTTGCCAGGTGCATGACAGTATTGTCTAGTTATAAAGCATCGGATCTCACTCATGGTATAAAGCCTGACAATTTTAGCAATGGTAGAGGCAGCCGTCAAGGGTGTCCCTTTTCACCATTATTATTTACATGGATGATTGAGTCGTTGGCAGAGTCGATCCAGAGGGACCACAATATTGCTGCCCTGGAGGTAGGATCAGGATGGCATAAAATCACACTTTATGCAGATGACATTGTTCTCTTTCTAACTCACTCGATGATATCTGTGCCCCAAGTGATTAATGTATTTGGATCTTTCTTGAGGTATAACATCAATTTTATGAATCGGAGACCATGCCTGTCGGGAGTCTTGTTAGAGTACCCGATCTTGGAGGTGGAATCTGATTCCCTTTCAGATGGTCAAAGGAAGGTTTCCTGTATTTAGGCATTTTTATCACCCCAGCCTTCAATCAATTAGATATAGCTATCTTCCTGCAGTTGTTCGAGAACATAAGGCAGGACCTTCTGCACTAGGACGATCTTTCGATCTCCTGGTTGGGTAGAATAGCTCCGGTCAAAATGAATGTACACCCCCGTTTATCATATCATATGCACCTTTTTGATGCTGCCAGGCAGCATATATGGAGCTTTACAGTTGGCTTGGATACTTTATTTGGCATCACATGCGGCCTGCTGTGGAGCTCACCCAATTGCAACTTCCACAGAGGCTGATGGATGTGGATTTTACACTCGTTAACATTTACCAATTGAGTTCCCTCCTAGCCTATTTGGCTGATTTGACACTTCAAGACCTGCGGTCAATATGGTTGGACATCGATGCCACCCAGGCAAACTCCCCTCATTAATATATTGTCCATGGACAAGATGCGGATTGTTATGGACCATTGCAGAAATCCAACTGTCCTTAACACAGTTAAAACATGGAGAATGATGCAACGAAGTGAGGGCAATTTCCAAAATTTGGCTTTTGGTTCTGGAAGTCCAGAGGAGTTTCCTGTTTTGGAGACTTATTTAACAGGGTGGGCATGATGTCTTTCGAGCAGCTGAGCCAGAAATATGGGCTATCTAGGAGATTAGGGATTTTATACAGAAAAAGGCTACATTAATGTGTAGTCTCCGTAAGTCGACTATGGAGTTGGGAGTGATTCAGTCCACGTGCGCTCTCTCGGTCAGCACACTCTAGCATTTAATAGGAGGTAGTGCCTCAAAGGACATCGAGCAGTTGTGTGGAATTTGGGTTCAGCAATTGGGGGTGGGTATCTTCACCAGAGGAGTGGGCAGATATTTGGAAGAATGCCTGGAAGATTTCGATTTGCAATACGAGGCAAGCTATTTGTCATCGGAGTGTCTTGTCAAATTTAAGAGAGGAGCATCCCCAAAGTGCCCAAATGTAAAACAGATGTTGGTACGCATACTCATTGCTTATGGTCATGCCACAAAGTTCGTAGATATTGGGGCAGTATAGCAAGTGCTTTGGAAGGGGTCTTGGGAACCGAGGTCAAGGTAGATCTGATGTCCCGCCTCTTGGGTTTGCCAAATCAACCATCTTTGGGAAGAAATTGTTTAATATACTTTCATTTTGTGCGAGAAAGGACATTCTGATGAGATGAGTGTCGGAAAATAACCCCGGGTTCTCGGAGTAGTATAGGTTAGCTATGGACCACATATCCCTTAACTTCCTTACAATTATGGTGCACCAGAAAATGGAAACTTTTCATAGGACGTGGCGGCCCTTTTTGAACCATGGACACACAGGCGTATTGGCTATTTTGGTCAGTGTCTTTGTGTAACCATTAGCATTGTGTCTGGTGCCACAGATGCCCCATGGGAGGAAGAATTCAGAACAAATAAGACTACACAATCTCAGCTCGCGATAAACTAAGGAGCCAACCGAGACCCACTGCCGAAACATACAGGAGAGCTCAAGCCATGCATCTTGCACATTGTGTCTGAGCTTGATAGCGACTTCCCCGGAAATCCAGGGATATGAGCACCAAATGCGAGGTTAACGTACAGAGGGTCGGATATTCATATTATACTTGGATGATTACTTGACCGACAAATTGAATAAACGTGGCTCTTCTCAGAGAACTGGGACTAGGTAGAGAAATTAGAATTGGAGGGGGGTTCCAATAACAAGTGTAAGAACATAAAATAAACATGCTGAGAGATAAGCTCAAATGGTCAGTTATATCAGATGCCCAATCCACCTCACAGAATCAGACACCATAATCCAGATGACATATCTATTTACCATGGAGCACACTGCAGACCAAGCTAGTGTACTGCTGAATACAACCCAGTACTCTGTACAGACAGCGCAGACCACAACGGTCTATGGGGTGATGTGCAGTGTATAACAGTGAATTGCTCTGTCGTGCTGGAGCAGTTAGTGCTGTGCCCACCACCCCAGTACGTTGTTCAGTAAATACTGTGTTAGATCACTGCCCAGCGTGGGGAAACTTGCAGCCCATGCTGGAAGTAACAGAATATGTAGCTCCTATCCATTTACAGCTTCATCCTTCCATTGTGGCAAGGGATGTAAAATATCCAGTCAAACGGTACGAGGACGTTTACATAAGGTTGAGGAGTCAAGGATCAGACACGGTTCTAGAGTGTTAAAATTAGCCAGGAAGGAACTGAAGAATTAACACATGAGAGATAGAAGCGGGCATAAAAAAAAGGTTTGGTGTGTAGGGTTAAGGCAAAATCTAAGATATTCTACACTTATGCCAGAAACAAGAGGACGGCCAGAGTGAGGATAGGGCTCATCAGAGATTGTGGAGGGAATTTGCGTCATGAGTGGGAGGAGGTAGGGAAAGTCCTTAATGAATGCTTGTCTTCAGAATTCACTACTGAGAGGGGCATTGAAGTTTATGGGGACAGCGTGAAACAGGCTGATATGGTAATACAGGAGGAATTTGATGAAACATTTGAGAAACACAATGATATATAAATCTCGTTGGCCAGACGGAATATAAGCAAGGATGCTACAGGAAGCGAGTGAAGTGATTGCTGCACGTTTGGTATTGATTTTTGCATCCTCACTGTCCTCTGGAGTAATGCCAGATGAATGGAGGTTGGCAAATGTTATTCCCTTGTTCAAGAATTGAAATAGGGATAATCCTGGGAATTATAGACCAATCAGTCTTACGACAGTGGTGGGCAAAGTATTGCAGAGGATTCTGAGAGACATGAATTATGATTACTTGGAAAAGACCACCATTTGATGGAGATAGTCAGCACGCATTGGGAGGGTGAGTTCATGTCACACGAATCGTATTGAATCATTTGAGGATAAGACAAACACATTTATGAAGGTAGATCAATAGATGTGGTGTATTTTGATTTAAGCAAGTCGTTTGATAAATTTATCCATGGTAGGCTCATTCAGACAGTAAGGTGGCATGGGATACAGGGAAATTTGACTGTCTGGATACAGAATGTCTGGCCCATGAAGACAGAGGGTGGTAGTAGATGGAAAGCATTCAGTCTGGAGCTCTGTGATCAATGGTGTCCTGCAGGATCGGTTTAATATCTCTGCTCTTTGCGATTTTTGTAAATGGCTTGATGAGCAAGTGGAAGGGTTGGTTCGTGTGTTTGCTGATGAAACAAAATGCTGGTGGAGTTCTGGATAACGTCGCAACGGATCATTCACTTGATTCAGAACTGAGTTGATGAGTAGCAGATTGAGTTAAACCTGGAAAAGTGTGAAGTCATTCACTTTGGTAGGTCGAATTTGAATGTAAAATAGTGGGTTAATGGTAGTATTATTTACAATGTGGAGGAGCAGAAGGATCTTGGAGTCCATGTCCAGAGATCCCTCAAAGTTGCCACTCAGGTTGATGTCAAACCGGCAACAGCAAGCACTGCATATGCTGGAGATCAGAGTCAAGATAAGAGTTTTGCTGGAAAAACACAGCAGGTCAGGTAGCAACCAAGGAACAGATGATAAAGGGTTTTTGTCTGAAATGTCGATTGTCCTGCTCCTCAGATGCTTGCTGAACTGCTGTGCTTTTCCAACACCACCCTAATCTTGACCCAGTTTGATGTGGTCGTGAGGAAAGTGCATATTATCTATAAAGCCCGGATTAAATCATTGTGAAAAGTTGAAGGTGTGTTTAGTACCTTTAAAGCGAGAGTGAATGTTGTTCTGCACTGAGAGCTTGCAAGCACCTGTCATATGACTAGCCAGCAATTTCAGAGTAGACTGGAAAATATAAAGCATGCTGTGAAACAGATACCTTGAGTTTTGGTTGCGGTTTTGACAACAATTCGAATTTCACCAATCAGTTTAATTTATGCCCCAATAAACTAATATCAATCGATTTTGAATTTATCGTTTTGCCCACATCCAACAATAAGATGATCCAATTTTGAGGGGGATAAAAGAGGCAGGTAGTTCCAGAGTTAGACAGACAGTAACTGCCATCTAGAGACAGAGTGCCATGCAAAACTCTCTCTTTGCAAGATGCCGTTTTTGTCTGAAACATCCCTGCACTAAAATTCAGAAGACAAACAAGGGAGCTCTTCAGCTGAAATAAGAAGGACACTGGAGATGACAGGTGTTGTGTGGTTTTGAAATTAAGTTGATGTAATTTTAATACGGGCTTTTCTTATTGGAACATTATGTTGTAATAAATTTGCAGGCAAATACCAATCAGTTCAGAGAAAGAGGAGCTTAGAGTGGTAAATAGTTGTTGTTCTACGTTCACATTTAGAGTTAAGGAATAAATTGATGCTATTTATCCTAAAAGAGTGGAATTTGGGATTTGTCACTCGTACGTTAACAGATTACGAGACGAGTTGAACTTTGCTGCCTGTTTTGTTTAATTAGCGGAAGGGTTCCTTGCCATGATGTAACACCACACGTGGAACATCATGTTCAGTTCTGGTCGCCTTGTCATAGAAAATATGTGGAAGCTACAGAGAAGGTGCAGAGGATTTCCTGCAGTGAAACAGAAATATTGGCACACACCACACACAGCAAGTGAAATATTGAGTAAGTCACCACGCGAAAAAGCAAATACTGGCAGATTCCTCATGTCTGCATAAACATCAGCGTGTCACTGTGTGTATAGTATGCCTGGATTGATGACTGGGTATCTGTGTGTGCATGTGCATCAGTGTATCAGTTTGTGCCTCTGTATGCCTGTATTAGTATCAGTGTGACTGCATCAGTTTCTGTGTGTGTTTGTCTGTGTATCTGTAGGAATTTCTGTGTGTCTTTGATGTGTCTGTATTCGTCTCAGAGTGTACCTGCGTGTCTCTGTGTGTATCTGTGCGCATAGCGGATCTGTCAGCCTCTGTGGTGTTTAAAGTGAAGCAATGCCCCCTCTGCTGGCCTTCACACTCTACTTCATCGACGGCATTCCTGATGAAGTGTTCTGGCCCAAAACGTTGATGATCCTACTCCTCGGAGGCTGTCTGACCTGCTGTGCTTTTCCAGCACCGCACTCTGGACACTGATCTCCAGCATGTGCAGACCTCACTTTCTCACATCAGAGTTTCAGTCTGGGAGGGAACAGCTCACAATCCAAACTGACAGCACCGTCAACACACACACACACACACACACACACACACACACACACACACACACACACACACACACACACACACACACACACACACACACACACAGTTATATGGAGGATCGTCATTGTACTGAGGACCCGAAGAGTGGAGAATGCTCATGTAGAGTAATGTCTGTGCTCCTTCTTATTCGTGAAACAGAGTGTACACAATAAAGAGTATTTCCACTGCAACTGCATTCAATCAAGTTCGACTGTACCATTTGTGAGGTGGTAAAATGCGTTTATTGCTCGTTCTTTAACTTGAAATCTTTGGTAATGCACTCTTACAAATTATAAGTGAGAAAGGATTGAAAAGTCCTGAAATTAACCCAATGAGGGTCTTAATATCTCAAGAAAAACATCTTTTGGTATCAGATGAAACTGATATGTGCTTGAAAAGGAGTTATTTGAAAATCCAATCAGCTGCGTCCTCTGAGAGCGAGAAAAAAATCTGACACTTGTGCAGTGGCATGGGGAGGCAAGCAGAGGGTGACATCGTATGACTCTACACACAACATTGACAGACAGTAGAGATGGGGAAGGGGGAGGGTGTTGATCTCAATTTAAATGGATTTACCGCAAAAACCAAAACGGCCACATATCACAGAGATGACGACAGAGATACACACAAATATACATAGACACATTAAATAAACAACACACATAGATGCAGATATGAACACTTGCACACTAACACATGCACACTCCCACACACAGAAAAAAATATAGTTTCTTTAAGATAGAGATAAATACGTTTTCGTTAATAAGGGAATCAATTGATCAGTTCGGGAATGCAAAAGAATGCGGCTGAGCAACATTTCACCCGTGATCAAACAGCACAGCATATCCGATTGGCTAAAAGGCTTCATTCTACTGCAATCTCCTATATTCTGAAGTGATTCATTTTGGAAGGCAGAGTTCAAATGCAGATTGCAGGGTCAAAGGTAGCATTATTGGCCATGTGGAGGAACAGACGGATCTTGGGGCCCACGTCCATAGGTATCACCAAGTTGCCAATCAAGTTGATGAAGGTGTTAAGAGGAGTATGGTGGGTTGGTTTTTATTAACAGGGAGATTGAGTTCAAGTGCCACTAGATTATGCTGTACCTCTGTGAAGCCCTGGTTAGACGACACGTGATTTATTGTGTTGAGTCCTGGTCACCCCATTATGGGAAGAAATTGAAAGCTTTTGAGAGGGTGCGGACAGGATTTAGCAGGATGTTGCCTGCACTGCAGGGCAAGTCTTATGAAAAATTTCTGAGGGAACAAGGCTTTTCTCATTGGAGTGAAGAAGAATGAGAGCTAACTTAACAGAGGTGTGCAAGATGATGAGGCATAGATAGAGTGGACACCAGAGACTTTTTCCCAGGGTGGAAATGGCTATCACGCAGGGAACATAATTTTAAAGTGATTGGAGGAAGGCTTCGGGGTGATGTCACATCCAGGTTGTTATACAGGTAGTGATACGTGCGTGGAATGCACTGCCAGCGATGGCAGTAGAATCAGATACATTGGGGATATTCAAGCAAATCTTGGATAGACATATAAATGATCATAAAAGGAAGGGTATGAAGCTTACTTTAATCTTATACTAGGCTAAAAAGGTTGGCACAACAATGAAGGCTGAAGGGCTGTACTGTGCTGGACTATTCAATGTGCTAATTTCATACACTCTTGTGAGGTTATGGTATCTGGAATTAAGCTAATTTAGATTGAGGCTAAATTTGTTAAGTATTTGATTGTCGAGTATTATAGGAATTGTGGACAGGTTTGAGGAATTGAGTGGTCTGTATCTCTTTCTCATTGACAAGACCTTGTGTCAAAAGAGTGGTGATTGGCATGAGGGGGGGCACAAAATAATCCATGTTTATTGGGAGCAGACAAGAAAGGGATGTTTAGTTACAATCACATCAACATTGTGCACTCGGAATGGAGCATCAGAGGCGAGGGGCTGAAAGGCAACCCTGCTGCTCCTAACCCATGTCTTGTTCTCTCACTCAAACCCTCGTTGCTTTCACAGAGGGAGAAGAAGTTCCCATTCAGCCCCTCAGCAATGAGGCACGTGGAGACCATTCTGCCCCTCTAAGGATTTACAAAGGAAAATTATAAAGTCATTCAGCCATTTGAGCACTTTACACAGCACTGGAGGAGGCCGTCCAAACTTTCTAGGCTGCTACTCAGGAATAGGGAACCCTGGGTAACTCTCAGGAAATAGACAGCAGGGATTGGTATTTATTTTCAGTTTGGTAAACTTTACCTTGGTGGAGTGCCTTAGAGATCAGTTCAAGATCAACAATTATATCGAAGCTGTAAATGATTTGGATATGGGTATTGATTGAATTGGAGCTCTATTAGCTCAGGCATTCAATAAGGTGTCAAATGGAGGTAGAGAGTCTGTAATGGGATATAGACAGGAGACGTTAATGCATAAACAGTCAACAAAAACAGTATAACCTGGGCTAATGAAGTTTATGCTGTGACAAAAGGGTAAAACAACAGTAAACTACTTAAAAGGAGAGAGATTAAAAAAAACCCAGTGGTACAACGGGATTTGTGCATCCTAGTACATATATCACAAAAAGTTAGTATGCCAATGCGGTAAGTGATTAGGAAAGTATATGGAATGATTCTACTCCATGCAAAGGCTATCAGGACATTTTACTATACATGAGCTTTCTGCGGTCACATTTGATGTATTGTGTGTAGTGATGATTCCCAAATCTGACAAATAAATATACTCAATTGATTTTGAAACTTTACTAGATGTTTCACTGTACTTGTCGCTGGAAAGAAGGTCTTATTCCGTCATACAACAAAGAAACAGATCTTTCGGTTCACCTTGTCCATGACAACCAAATGTCCTCTATTAATCTCGTCCCATTTGCCAGCACTTGGCCCATATCCCTCTCAACCCTTCCTATTCACGTACCCATTCAAATGGCTTTTAAACGCTGTAACTTTCCCAGCTTCCAACACTTCCTTTGGCAGTTCATTCCATACACTCCGAGAAAATGTTACCACGCTTATCTCTTTTGAAGCTTTCCCCCTCACCTTCAATCCGTGTGCTCTAGTTTTGGACTTGCCCAACTTCAGAAAATGTATGTCTTTGGTTATTCACCATTTCCATGCCCCTCATAATTTTATAAACCTCTACCAGAGCACGTCAGGGTAGAGAATGGGAGATTTTCATACTGAACTATATAAGGTCATGGGGAGAGTGTATCAGGTGCGTGGCTGATGGACATTTCCTCTGGTATGGGAAACTAGAAGTAAGGATTCAAATTTAAGAGAAGATGTTTTCATTTTAACACAGATAGTACAAAGACATGAAATTGTTGGACAAAATTATGAGGACACATACAAGCGCATCTTCAAATTACACCTCCTATATGGAGCAGGGAACAGGGACGGATTCATACAGTCCCGACCATGTTCAAGGAAACTTCACAATTAGGTTGTCAAATTAGGTGGCCAGTAAACATTATTGTATATTTCAGCTCAATGTTGGAGAAGTTGCAACCTGCTAGAAAAGTCATTGTTTATTGCTTCCTCTCTTACCTTGTTCCTTCTCACAGCAACGTATAAGAGGTGAAAACTCATCAGCAATCTTTAGCACTCGTGAAGGATTCCAGTTGAGGATTCATTGGAATCTCCACACTGCCTGAAGCCAAGGATATTCAGCCAAATCCAACTGTTCCAGGAAGGAATTCGATTGCCAGCAGCTTGTATGAGCAGAATGACCTCAGAAGCAGAATACAATTTAATATTTCCTTTTCTCTTGAATTTAACTTTTTCTATGGAAAGCTCGTTCAAGCTGATATTCTGCAGAGTTTTATTCTGTTGGTCTTCATGCACGTATATGTGTGTGCCTGTGTGCAAATGTGTGCGACACTGTGACTGTCTCAGTGAATGTGTCTGTGTATGTGTACGTTTCTGTGTATACAAACTGCGTCTCAGTATACATTGAAATATAAATATTAATGTACATTTTTGTCCACACTACTTGCCATGTATCTTTCCATCACAGCTTGAGTAAGTATGCTTTGGTGAATTACTTTCAGAAATTAAAGATATCTACCTGACTTGTGCCTCGCAAAGAACCTGACCTAGTCTGAGAACTATACCATTGGCCATATCAACAACCTAGTTACATTTAAAATGTGTCATGACCAATGGAGGAGCTGGAGTAGAAAATGCAACAGAGACCTCTCCAAACCCAGTCTGAACAGGGATGAGAAGAATTTCACAAAGGGCTGTTTGAGTGGGAATGATCTTCCCCAGAAGTTTATGGTGCCTGTGTGTTTGCATTTATTCAAAGCCATGTTACTTCGACATTGGATGGTAAAGAATAATGAACTACAGGCAGGAAGGTGAGGTTGAGACCACAACCTGATCAGCCACAATCTTTGTGCCTGGTGGAGAAGGCTCAAAGTGTCTAATGACCAACCTTTCTCCTCAGTCGCATGTTCCACTGAATCTCTCAAACCTAATGGACAGGAACAGTTGGAGGCCATTTACCCCAGTAACCTGGCGCACAGAAACAGCGGAGAACATTCAGCGGATGAAGACTATCACACACGGTTTGGCATGGCGTTGGAAAATATTCTTGGGAAAAGAAAGGGTAGGTAACGGTGTGAAACATCTCAGTCCTCTGTCTTTACAGAAGTTTCTTCATTTCTTGGTCATGTTATTGATTCAGATTTGCTGTAAATACAGCGCCCTAACCTCACCCAGATACGGTCCACAAAATCCTCTGGTCTCCCTGGCTGCAACATCCAATAACTGAATTTCCAAGAAATTAACTTCCCAATGACAGAATGAGAGAACATCAGATACTCGAATACGTCCCTCAGCTCTTCAGGCCTGTCTTTCCCTTCAATATGGTCATAGCTGATCTGTGAAAGCTTCAACTCCTCTCTTATGCTCAATCCCTGCAGCCCTCGACATGCTGATGCCTCGTATATTCATTGTGCTCCCTTCCAAATATCTTAGTGATCTGCCTCCCCTACCTCTCTGGAATACAAAAGTCCCGACCGTCACTAACCTCTGCGAGAAGGAACCACTCCTCACAAATACACCGTGACCCATTCACATGAATAAAAGATATGAACACGCGGTAGGAGTGACTGGCCCTGATATCAAGGCAGGATTTAACTGTGGATGGTATCGGTGAACCCGAATACAATTAAATGCAATGGGACTAAATTGTAAACTCCCCACTGGTTAGAGGCATTCAGAGGACAATGGAAGATATTTGTGGTTGGTGTGGATCAATCATTTCAGTCACAGGACATCTCTGTCTGCATCCTCAAGGTAGTTTTCTTCAGCTGTTTCAACGTCTTTCCCACATCTTACGGTCAGAAGACGAGATGTTCTCTGAAGATCACACACTATTAAGAATGATTTGTCATCTGTCCACTGCTGAAGCATTCCGTGTCCATGTGCATCAAGACCTGGATAGCATTCAAACTGTGTTAAAGTGAAGGTAACTTTCCTGTAACAGTCATACGAGAAATGTCTCTATCTAGTGTTCCGCAGTTAAATAACAGAAGCGCATTCAGCACGTCAAGCTAATTTCAACAGAATATAGTCAACCCACTGAAACTATTGAATACGAACAGGAAGAGCCCATTCAGTTCCTCCTGCCTACTACATGAGGAGGGAAGGAGTGTAGTCAGCACAAAGAGTTGTTAAACAGGAACCAGGAGTTGCCAAATCAGGTCTTTGACCCTCTTCCATGAGACCAGAAAGAGGCCATTCAGCCTGTCAAGTCAATTTTGCAGAAATAGGAAGATGTCATTGATGTCACAACATGACAAACAGTGAGACAGTGACTACATAGATAAACTGCTCTATGTTCTTCCGACTGGGCCCATTGCCAGTGGTTCAAGTGTTACTTTAACTTGGTTTCCTGAAGGTGAGAAGGGAAAGTGGCTGGTTTGTGCCAAGTCTCAAGGAAAAATCTTCTGTGTCCGAGAAGACAGACTGGTATTTCAATGGAGGTTACAACCTGGTGGGAATGGCTAACCTTTTCACGAATAAGGTGTTGTGGCTGCTGACAGATTTGTGAACAGTAGGTTCGCACCCCAACTGCATATTGAGACAGTGAGACTTCATTCAGAGACTGGATATGCCTCTCAAACAATATGGGGGCTCCGCACAAGTAAGAGAACTATTGGGAATCAAATATCACGGAAAAAATGTCATGCTTCACAAGAGCACTGTCTTTCTTGACAAAGTGAGTGTTACTCCCTAATCTTCAATGTTAAAAGTAAACGCCTGTTATTTTCTCTCAGCGCCACCTATTAAACACTCATTTTCCTCACACTTTCCTCATGGTACCACCATCCCAGCAACACGTCTGGTGGAAGTATTTTGCACTATCTCAGTCATGGTGAAATAAGTCCTTATGAAGGAGAGAGACTCTGTAATCAGTGGCCGAAATACTGTCCAAGCAAGAATCTACAACAGCAGGAAGGTGAATTTACTCCAACACTTGAATCATTTTATAATGAAGGACAACGTACCATTTACTTTCCTGATTACTTGCTGGTTCATTTGAATTGTGTAAGGGATAACTGCACTTCCCAACCTCTCATCTTCTAATAAATACAAAATGAAAAGAACTGTGTTTGTTGCTCACATTCAAATCATTTCTTTGCCTTGTGAGCAGCTGTGCTCCGACCACTGATACATGGGATACCCGATGAGCAATGAGCTTTAGTCCAGTGCAGAATCTTACTCTCTGTATTCTCCCCATTATCCAATTCTCAATCCATGTAGTATATTCACTCCTTACACAAGGACTCTAAAGTTCTTCACTCACCAGTCAAAAGCTCCTGACAGATTACACTGTTCCCATTGGTTCTCATTTGTAGATGTCACAATCAACATCCTCCACAAACCCCAAGTGGTTTACCAAAAACAATTTCCCTTTCTAAAATCTAAGCTGACTCCGCAAATCATATCATTATTCTCCAAAGATCTAGTTACTATGAATTACTTAAAAATTCTACAATTTTTCCACACAACTGGATTGATTTATTCATCAGTTGGTATTCTGTTTTCCATCTCGCTCCTGTTTTAAATGGTTGTCGTCACAGTAGCTACTTCCAAGTCTGTAGGATCCTTTCCATAACATAAAATGCGTTGACATACTTTCCCCTCCTTCATAGAGTTAAGGAATTGACAGTATAGATTTAGGCCAATGGCCCATCATGTCTGTACCTGCTCCCGAAAGAGCTACCCGGCAAGCACTACTCTCCATTCCTAACTCTGTATCCCTTTAAATTCATAATTCATTTAGTCCAGCAACTTACCAACATTCAATACAATGAGCTTTGTTTTTATTTCCCAGTACTCCCTCTTTAATAATTCTAACTTCTTGAAATTCCACATTTTCGCCAGTCACCATACTCCCTAACATTTCGGGAAGATTTTTCTTTTCCTTCCTCTGTGGAGATCGAAACAACATCTTCACCTCACCGGACGGCGACGGCCTCCGTCTTCTTGTGAGTACATGAGAGGATCGCACTCTGGCAAATGGCTCCTTCACCCACTCCTGCCTTGAAAGTTTCCGAATCAAAACAGTTGATGGGCATTTTGAGTACTGCCCTGATGGAGGTTTCACAGCTCTGTGACGTCATTGTTGAAATTAACTGGCTTCACACTTTGCACACGGAAAACGTACAGCATTGAAAAAATATTTGTGGAAATCCCAGAAAGGATAGTGCAGTGTCCTCCTTCCTATGCAGTCTCTGCAGACCCAGACTATCACCGAAATGCAGTACCCAAACCCTGTCCAGAGTGGGGACACCAGACCCTCAGGTGTCCCTAAATTATTGATAACTGATTTAGTTTGGTAGCTGATAATACAAACCCAAGAAAACCATCCAGGCAACCTGCTCTGACTTTCCATGATGGGAACAAGTCAGATCTCTGTATAAATGTCACACCCACTCAGTGTTAACAAATGGCTTTCTCACCTCAATTTCTATTCCTCGACGAAAAACCATTGCAGCTCTGCACAGTCCCTGTGATCTGAAATATTACTAGTTCTGTTTTCCATGGACGTAGTTGTCAATGTGACTACAAAAGTTTCGGTACCTCAGTCATAATAACAGCAACAGTACCGTTACCAGTGTAGTTCTGGAGATGCGATGGTCCAGTGATATTACCTCAAGATTATTAATGCAGAGAGCCAGCTAATGATTCAGACCTGGACTTGAATCCCCCCTCATCAGATGGTAGAATTTGAATTCAATGGAGTATTTGGGTTAACAGTCTAATGAAAGATTGTCAATTGTTAAATAAAAACAAACACCTGGCCCACTTGTGTCCTTCGTGGAAGGAAATCTGTTAGCTTCACGTGGTCAGGCCTACATGTGACCCACACCCAAAGCAATGTGATTGACTCTCAACTGCCCTTTGAAATGATCAGGCCCGCATTCAGTTATATCATTACAAGGCCTTAAAGAAATGAAACCAAACAGATCTCAGCACTGGCAGCCTTCAGCGTGTGGACTGCGATGATTCAAGAAGGCGTTGAAGGCAGCTCACCAACGCCTTCTCATGGGCAACCCGGCAAAAGAAATATATACTGGCCCAGCCAGTTACACCCATGTCGCAATAATTAATTCCAGAAGATGACCACACTCAGGGAAATGAGATAGAGGGGACATACCTCGTTTTAAAAAGTGACTTGGATAGATATCTACATGGGCATGATACTCAGAAATATGGGAAAAATGAAAAAAAACAACGAGATTAATCACATTTTATTTCCATCCTAGCTCATTATCAACAATTGCTTTTTCTCTATCTCTATTCCTCCATATATTCAACTCACTCCACCAACACAAATTACATTATTTTTCAGCTGCTTTCAGATCTGATGCATGGTGAATAGGCTCAAAACGTTAACTCTGTTTTTCTCTCGACAGAATCTGCCAAACCTATCCCGTTTCCCCAGCACTTTGTTTCTTTTTGTTTCAGATCTTCGGTAGCTTTCTTTGTTTGATTTAATGTTTCTTTTTGGTATTTCCTTGGATGTCACCATCACTGTGAAGGGAAGCATTTGATGACCATCACGAATTGCCCTTAATTGTGACCATTCCACAAGGCAGTACAGAGCCAAGCATATTGTCGTGGTTCTGAAGTCACTCTCAATCAAGTCCAAATAACGATGTTAGATTTCTTTACCAAAACTCATCAGTGACACAGATAGATCTTTAGACAAAATGCTCCTCGTTTTATGGTTACAGTTCGTGCATTTGTTTTTATTTCGATTCTTATCATTTGTATTTAAGTTCTGCGATCAGGTGTGGTAGGATTTTAGACGGTATCTTTAGTATTCTAACCTGTGCCTCTGAATTACCCGTCCAGCGACATTACTACTCTGACACGGTGTCCCCATCATGAACTTAATTTAGGAACATTACAAGTTTGTGGTCGATATATTCTTAACTGGAGCAGTGGCCAGAAGACAACTGTAAGTATAAAGTATGACGTTTAGCAAGGCTTATGTAATGGTTTATTCAGCAACGGCACTGACACAGTGGTGGAGACTTTGGCTATTATGAAGCTGGTAGTGGGCAGGTTTGATGATACAGACAATACCGAGACATACATCACTAGGTATTGGTCTCATCTCCAATCACTAGTGAAGTCAGTGCCGAGGAGGGGGTTGCGGGTGGTGGTGTTGGGGTAGGGGGTTGTTGGAGGAGGACTGATGGGTGTTTTCTTTTCGCAGGTAAGATGATTCTGCCGTGTTGTTCATGTACAATGTTGTAATGGCTTGCAGCCTCAGAAATCACAAAATCAAGTTATTGTTATTGTACTGTTCTCTCCTCCGATTGAACAACTGCCAACCAAAAGATTTTCCCTGGGCAGAGTTGCCCTGGCCTTCCAGAGGAAACTTGGATAGGTCTAGACATGACTCTGACTGCTGTCTGAAGGCAACGCTGTCTTATCAATACACAAGTTGCACTTTAGATTTTTTTTAAAATTGGCAATCATCTTATTGCTGTTGTGTTCACTTTAAAACAGTGACATCTACGCTTTTTAAAAATTCAATCTGAAGAAAAAAAATCAAAATTTGTGAGAACATTTGTAGCTCAGGTGATCGTTGTTGTGGTTATGTTCGCTGAGCTGGGAATTTGTGTTGCAGACGTTTCGTCCCCTGTCTAGGTGACATCCTCAGTGCTTGAGAGCCTCCTGTGAAGCGCTTCTGTGAAGTTTCCTCCGGCATCTGCCGCTTTCGGTTGTCAGTTCCAGCTGTCCGCTGCAGTAATCGGTATATTGGGTCCAGGTCAATGTGCTTATTGATTAAAGCTGTGTATGAGAGCCATGCCTCAAGGAATTCCCTGACTGTTCTCTGTTTAGCTTGTTATTTATGATAGTGTTATCCCAATCGAAATCATGTTGCTTGTCATCTGAGTGTGTGGCTACTAAGGATAGCTGCTCATGTCGTTTCGTGGCTAGTTGGTGGTCATGGATACGGATCGTTAGCTGTCTTCCTGTTTGTCCTATGTAGTGTTTTGTGCAGTCCTTGTATGGGATTTTGTACACTACATTGGTTTTGTTCATGCTGGGTATCGATCGTTCGTTCTGGTGAGTTGTTGTCTGAAAGTGGCTGTTGGTTTCTGTGCTGTTATGAGTCCTCGTGTTCGCAGTAGTCTGGCTGTCAGTTCAGAAATGTTTTTGATGTATGGTAGCGTGGCTACTCCTTTAGGTTGTGGCATGTTCTCATTCCATTGTCTTTCCCTTCGGCATCTGTTGGTGAAACTGCAGAGGTATCTGTTTTAGGCAAATATATTGCATAGGTGTTCTTATTCGTCTTTTTGCAGTTCTTGTGTACTGCATTGTGTTGTGGCCCTTTTGAACAGTGTCTTATTGCAACTTCTTTTGTGCGTGTTGGAGTGGTTGCTTTCATAGTTTAGGAATTGCTCTGTGTGTGTGGCTTTCCTGTATACCTTTGTGCTGAATTCTCCGTTAGGTGTTCTCTGTACCATCACGTCTAGGAATGGGAGTCGGTTGTCTTTTCCTTCCTCTCTAGTGAATCGGATTCCTGTGAATGTGGCGTTGATGAACCAGTATGTGTTCTCTATTTCAGTGTTTTTAATTATCAGAAAGGTATCATCTACATATCTGACCCAGCTTTTGTGTTGAATTTGCGGTAAGACTGTTTGTTCTAACCTTTGCATTACTGCTTCTGCTATGAGTCCAGAGATGGGTGAGCCCATGGGTGTGCCGTCGATTTGTTCATATATTTGGCTGTTGAATGTGAAGTGCGTTGTGAGGCACAGGTCCAGTAGTTTGAGTATGCAGTCCTTGTTGAGAGCTTCCCGGTCTTGGTGTCTGTTCTGTATGTCCAGCGGGTTGGCTATTATTTCTCTGGCAAGCGTTTTGTCGGTAGAGGTGAACAGTGCCATTACACCGAATGAGATCATCGCTTCTTCCTTGTCTATGTGTACATTTCAGATGATGTCGAAGAATTCCTGTGTTGACTGTATAGAATGTCTGGATCCGCTGATCAGGTGTTTCAGTTTCTGCTGTAGTTCTTTAGCCAGTTTGTGTGATGATGTCCCTAGTAGTGATACCATGGGTCTGAGTGGGATGTCTGATTTGTGCACTTTAGGTAGTCCATAGAATCTGGGGGTGTTGTTGCTTTCAGGTTTCATTCTCTGTCGGTCAAAACTGGTTATCTGTCCATTTTTGTAGCCCCCTTAGTGTGTTGTTTATCCTATTGGTGAGCTGTTGGTTGGGGTCAAACTCCCTCTTTTGGTAGGGATGGTATATACAAAGACCTTGCTCATTAAAACCCATGGATTAATGAGCCATGGACAGAATGAAAATAACATTAGTTAGGATACAGAAAGGAATGGGAGCAGTGGTTGTGGAGATTTGAGGGGAATACAACGATAATCCCCCAGTCACCATCATGCTTTCTGGCAGACAGAATGAAATGCAAAGCAGAACAAGGAAACTGAGATAGAATGCTGATTGCTGATGTGGCTCTGTGGGTCAGGGAGTAGCGCTACACTTTCACAGTGCTCGGGGTCTGGTTCGGTTGCAACCTCAGGCGATTCTATATGCGGAGTTTGTGTTTTCTGCCCACGTCTGTGTGTATTGCATCCCACAGTTCAAAGATGTGCAGATGAGGTGAATTGTCCAAGCTAATCTTCTCATTGTTTTCAATAATGTGTAGGTTAGGCACATTAGTGTGGGGTCAATATCGGGGGTAGAAGAATGGGTCTGTGCAGGTTAGTCTTCCAAGGACGTGTTTCCACACAACATGCATTCGATGAACGTGAACAGGACAATCTCAAACGGAAAGAATAGTATGCTACATAATTACTGAATCAGTGGATATACAGTTCGACAGGGTTGCGCACATATACAATATAGTACATGACAGCGCAGTACTGTCCCTTCTGCCCTCAATGTTGCGCCGACCTATGAAACCAATCTGAAGCCCATCTAACCTACACTATTCTATTTTTCATCCATATGCCTATCCAATGACCATGTAAATGTCCTTAAAGTTGGTGAGTCAACTTCTGTTGCAGGCAGTGCGTTCCACACCCCGCTACTCTTGGAGTAAAGAAATGACCTCTGACATCTGTCCTGTATCCATTACATCTCAATTTAAATCTATGTATCCTTGTGCTCGCCATTGCCATCCAAGAAAAAATGCTCTCGCGTTCCAGCCTATCTAATCTCTGATTATATTATATGGCCGAATTAAGTCACCATTCAACATTGTCTCAATTGAAAACAGCCTCAAGTCCCTCAGCCTTTCCTTGTAAGACCGCATCTCCATCCAGGCAACAACCTAGCACAGCTCCTCTGAATCCTTTCCGAATAATCAACATCCTTCCATGAATGAGGTGACCAGAACTGCATTCAATAGTCCAAGTGCGGCTGCACCAGGGTTTTGTACAACTGCAACATGACCCAATCGTTCCGAAACTCAATCCCTCTAGTAATAAAATCTATGTACACGGACACTAAGGAATCTCTACGCGTACACAATACCAAGAGTCTCACCAAGAGCCCAAGACACTGCATTCCTGTTGCTCCATCCAAAGTGAATCACCTGATATTGTTCCATATTGCATTCCATTTTCCACCTCACAGAGCAGCCTCCAAATTATCTGTGCCGTTCCTTAACCCACAACGTCATTTGGCACTATCCACAACTCTAGCGACCTTGGTGTCATCTGCAAATTTACGAACCTTCTATGCCAACATCCAGATCTTTATAAAAGTGACAAACAGCAGTGGGCCCAAAAAAGATCTTTGCGATTCACCTCTGGTAACTGAACTCCAGGGTGAACATTTCCCATCAGCTACCACCCTCTGTCTTCTTTCAGCTAGCCAGTTCCTGTTCCAAACCGATAAATTACCCTCAATCCCATGCCTCCGTATTTATTTTTTGCAATAGACTATCTTGGGGAAACTTACCAAACGCTTTATTGAATGTCATATACATTACATCAACCGTTTTACCCGCATCCATCTGCTTGGGCAACTTCTCAAAATATCCAATAAGGTTTGTGAGGCACGACCTACTCTTCACTAAACTGTGTTGACTACAGATAATCAAATTATTCCTTTCTAAATGAGTATAAACCCTATCTCTTTTACAATTTCAACACTTTATACACAACTAAATTAATGCTCACTGGTCTATAATTAGACTCTACTCTCCTTATTGAACAAGGTAACAACATTTGCTATCCTCCAGCCTTCTGCACTATTCCTGTAGACAATGACAACATAAAAATCAAAGCCAAACACTCTGCAATCTCGTCCCTGCTTCTCAGAAAATTCTAGGATAAATCGCATTCAGCACCGGGGAATAATCTATTTTTACACTTTCCAGAATTGCTAAAACCTCTTCCTTGTGAATCTTTATCCTATCTAATCTATTGACCTGTATCTCAGGATTCTCCTTGACAACATTGGCTATTTTCTAGTGTGAATATTGATTTTAAAAAATCACTTACCGCTTTCCCTATCTCCTCTGACTCCAAGCACAACTTCCCACTACTACACTTGACAGGCCCTAATCTTACTCGAGTCATCTTTTAATTCCTGACGTAGTTATCGAAAGCCTTCGGGTTTCCTTGACCCAATCTACCAACGATTTCTCATGTTCACTCCTGGCTGTTCGATGAACAGAATATTAAGAATTAAAAGCCACGACATGGATAGCACAATGTTCAGGGCCATGGGAAGAATACGGAACAACATTAGGAGAAACATAGCTCATTACGCGTTGATACAGAGATGTTGGCCCCAGTAACCACCGCCTTTGTTATAATAATTCGAAAGTGTTAAAATAAAACATTTGGCACATCGAGCTGACATTTATCCTGTGAAGAACTTTGCAACCAGATCCACTTTCTACATGATTCCTCTATCTCCCATCCTTAACGCAAATAGTTGCAGATGAACAATTTCTCATGGTAAATTGGGAGGGATCAGAAACTCCTGGACGAAACACTTGCAGACACGGGAAGAATATGAAAGCTCATTACAGACGGTGGACCAAGGGTTGAATTGAGCATCGGTTCCCAGTTGCTTCGAGACAGCCATGCTAACCACTGAGCCACTGTGCCACCCACCAAAATATGTTACTGTGCGAGCGTATACGAGGGAACTTGGAAATCACAAATACAAGTGGAAAATGTTGGTGCAACACAACTGATGAGTCAGTATCTTGAGAGTGAAAGAGAGTTAGCATATTGAGATGAACATGACTCTGCTCTGAAAAAGTCATATTGGTCTCAGAACTTTAATTCTCTTTCTGCTCAGATGCTGCTGGACTTGTTAAATTTTTCCAGCACTTCCAACTTTCTTTTACTTTTGGAGTGTGGATATTTTTCTGATATGAAAAGGAACAGTGAAGCTGCCATTTCAGATAACGCTCATGCATTTGTTATGGTCCTTGAATGAAAAATTAAAAGCTTTTACTTGACAGAGCCCTAAATATTATTAACATTTTCCGTGTTATAAATCACCATGGAAATATTGAATTCAGTGGCCCTGAATCACATGATCAGTTCTCGAAAAGTAACCAATTGAATTAAGGATCCCAACCATTACCTCAATGTCATATCATGCTCCTGGTGTTACTACTGTCATACTCATTCAGCAAGGTCTTATATTTCTGAAACTTTAGATGAAATTGAGGAAACATGAGATACAGGCTCATAGTCATCCACGGGTTTTGGAAGGAACTAGCATGAGCAGATTTTACGTGTCAAACACAATCACTCTGGAAAAGGCAAAATAGAGCAGCCTGCTTGAATCTCTTTTGTCCAAGTGATGCACATATACACAGAGCTGTTTATAGGCACATTCCAAGAAGTTGTAACAACTGGTAGTGAAGGAACAGCAAATTAGTTCCTACTCAGGATGGCATGTAACTTTGAAGAAAACTTGTCGAGATTATTTTCCCAATGCTCCCATTACCAGTGCAAAATGTTGTCGAATTCCCATTAATCACTGTTTTGCTCAGGGTCCTTGATTCCACGCTCAGTCAAGTCCTGCTTCGATGGAAAGGGATGTCTCTCTGATCTCATCTCAAATTATGTTGGAAGATCAGTTGAAAGAACAAGTAACAAAAGACAAGAATACTGTTTGTTGGAACAATCCCCTCACAATATACAAAAGAAAATTGATATATGGACTTCAAATTCTGTCCCAAGATGTTTATACTGTTGATAATGAGGCAGTTTGGTTCAGGGCTGTGATAGAGGGACAAGAAGGAACGCCACTCTGTACCAATAGTTAACAAAGCCATCCCGTTCACGGCACATCAGACAGTGGCAAACATGCTGTTTTCTGTTGCTGTTGGACAGTGGTCATTTTAAACGCACCATTCACCAATGAAATGTAATAGCACAGAAGTCAGCAATTTCCAGCATTTAGTGTGAGAGCAAAAAGCGAAAGGGAGAGTCAAGGAAAGTGGAAGTGATAAGGGGCTCGTGTGATGCACAGTGCGAGAAGTGTGAAGGGAGATGTTCAGTGGAAGGGTATGTCACTGAAGAAGGGGCAATGCAAGGGAAGTAGGTGGGTAAGGAAAGAGTAGAAAGGGGAGGAAGCGGTGTGTCAGAAGGACTATCTGTGGCAAGCAATACCATGCAGTTGGAAAACTGAGATTGATGGACAATCAAACGTCACTGTTAAGGAAAATTGGATCTGATTTCTGTTGAATATTAAGAAAATGTTCCTCTTACTTCTTTTATTTACAGGATTCTTGTTCATATTGTACATCCACTCTACATTTCTGTATCTCCATCAAGTGCAAACATTTCTTTTCTCTCCAATTAATTATCTCAACATTATGTCACTTTATGTCACTAAACAATATCCAGAAGGTGGGTGTTTTTTTCTATGAATTTGCTTCCAATTCAGTGTAGAAATGAAAATGTGATTTGATCTTCTTCTGCATGCTTATAATGCAGAATTTAATTGAATCTTTATTCTCATCACCTTAGTTATTTCAAACAAACTTCAGAAATAAGCGTGCATCCATCCTGCAGATTTTTAAAAAAACATTCAGTGTACTCTGACGGTGTTGCAGCGAATGTTACAAAGAATGAGCTGCAGGCCCACATAAAATGGAAATGTTGCAGTGCCAAAAGTGAGACCAAAAATAATGATGTACAAACCTTATGAATCATGCATGCAGTAAAAAAGCATAATTTAGTTCCATATCCAAAATACTATTTGTAGCTCCCTAATGAAAGCTCTCTCCTGCACCATGCTGCAAATTCACCAAAACAAGGAAAACTATAGACTGGAATTATCAATGCTTACTCTGCAACAACGACTTTAGAACAGGTAGAAAATCAAATTTTGTTTCTGCTATTCATACATGTTGATGATAAGAATGTGGGAGATGGGGGTGGGTTTAGAGCATGATAAACAATGTTGTGAATGACACAATTATTATTCCGGTGGTTCACAGTGAGGAAAAAAGTGTTAGGTTACAGGAGGATACAACCAGAATGTTCAGATGGCCAGACCAATAAAAAAAACTTATCACTGCAATATGTGAGATGCTGCACTTTGAAAGAATAACAACACAAGAGAGTACCCAAACCATGAAGATAGGCTAGATTTGCTTTTGCTTTACTTTGGAGCAGAGAAGGTTATGGAGTGAACCTGACAGAGGTGTGTAACAGCATGAGAGGTATAGACAGAGTGAACAGACAACAGCTGTTACCATTAGTCAAACAGTTAAATACTAGGGATACACTTTAAAAGTGAAAGACGAGATTGAGTGAGGATTTCTGAAATCTGCTTTGAACCCAGAGGGCCAGATGCTTCTGGAATGCATTGCCTGTGAGGGTGGTTGAGGAAGGAAACCGTACAAACTTGGCAAAACACTTGTATCAGCACTTGATGGCGCCAGATTTGATAGGCATCTTCTTTATTATAGAGTCCACGATATATTGTGAAGCACCAACCAATGGTAATTCTTGGTTTGTTCCATCGAACTGTGCTCAGTGAGTGGGGAGATTACAAATCAGCATCATCTCGTGGATCATCAGCACTTACTAAACTGAGGACAGCCCGGCCATCCCTGAAAATATCCACGATAATTCATATGTACGTTCAATAAGCCCACCAACATTATTTCGGCTATTTGACACCATTATTTTAAGGACACCAATAACAAAGAAACCAACTTTCATTCATTATAATATAGACTTCTCGTCGTAAGGTTGTTATTTATCGGCAGAATAATAAATTCCTTGCCATACATTCACTTTGAGAAAGAGTCAGATTTCCTGCGTTTTTCTGACAGCGATTCATCACAGTATTGTGGCACAATATTTGCTCCCAGCTAAACTGACACATGAGATGCACAGCTGGCACTCACTCCCAACAGCCACTTGGATTAAGCAACAACAACTGGACTGGTACTTTTCAACGGCAATTAATGTTGGACTAGCACCGTTAAAATCCCAAATGAATTTTTGAAAAATCCGATTTCCTCATAATATTTGAACAATGTAACCATGTTTATTGATCTGATGAGCTTGTTGCTGACTTTGAAGTAGTGTGATGCATTTGCAGAAACCATTTCGTGAATACATTGAAATAACAGGCCAACTGACAGCCCTAGTCACGAATAGCACAAGTTAATGTGGCATTTAATCAGCAGCTGAATGAACACAAAATGCCAGAGCAGAGTGGGTCATGCACCTTGAGGTAACTTTCATTCATGTAGTTTGGTGTATTCTGGTTGGTGTAGATATGTTGCACTGATAAACATAAGAGTTTATCACTTTAATTCTTGATTCCAAGAAATATCTCACCATTTCCATAGCTTGTGACCATCAAATGGTGAAGAATATAATCTCCAAGGTCACATTGCATCCTGACTTGAATCGAAACCATTGCCCCTTCACTGTAACTTGTTCAGAATCCTATAATTCTCTCTGAAACAAAAATGTTACTTTTCCTGCACCACAAGGATACAATATGTGTATCTTCTCTGGAATGCTTGCACATCATTATTGCCATAGCTCTTTCGATGTGGTCTCACCAGTCCCCTTTAAAACGAGAAAATATTTCCTACTTCTGAATGAATTCTGCTTCAAAGAAGTTTCAGCATTTGTCTAGCCTCTCTAAAACTTTGATGTACACAATTTGTTGTGTGATCCAGATGTCTGATTCCTCTGTGCCTCAATCCAATCTCTCCATTGAAATAATTCCTGCATTTCTATTAAACAGCCAACATATTTGAACAGACACATTTTCCATTTTATGCTTCATACACCAATATTTGTTGTTCATTTGACCCAATTGTATCTTTTTATAAACTCGTGTTTTCTTCATGTACAAATAAAAACAAAAAAAAAGTAAAAACAGCACATTTTCAATTCCACTGGAATTTGGCGACAATTTATGTCTTTGGCCAAATATCCTGTCTTTATTATGGAAGAATACAAACATTTGAAATTGTCTGTGTCCTCTCAAGAAGGTTCGCACGTTTATATTCTTCCATAATGGAAACAGAATATTTCGTCAAAGATACAGGTTGTCAGCACAATTCAAAGAAATCGGCAATGTCATATTTTTAGTCCATGTCTAAACTATAAATTTGGGACAATGCTAAATTGTTTTGCAGTCCCTTCACTCAGTTCCCATCACTTCTGAAATATGGAAAGATGGTGAAGAATCGGTCTGGTGGAATGGAGAAACAACAAAAGTTAAAACAAGGTTAAAAAATGCAGAAAACAAAGAGTAAGAATAAAAATGATCTTGTCAGCATGGTAGCTAGTGACATGTGATGTTACACGAGGCTCAGTGTTGGGACCACGCTCGTTACTTTGTAAATTAATGATCGAGAGGAATGATCTAAGGCCATTCTGGTTAACATTTCAGATGATATAACGATAGCTGGAGAGACAGGAAGCATTGTGGAAGTGGATCGGCTGCACAAAGTTTTAGACACGTTAAGACAGTGTGCAAAGAAGTGGCAGATGGAGTACAATGTACGCTCGTGTGAGGCCATGCACTTTGGTAAGAAGAATACAGGCATGGTCTCTTTTCTAAATGCAGGAAAATTCTTCAGTCTGGAGTGAAAAGTGACTGCGGAGTTCTAGACCAAGATTGTCTCAAGGTAAACTTGCAGGCAAACCAATTGTTAAGCAAGATTTGTACCACGAGACTGTGTGTTTTAAAATCTTATATTCAGCAAAAGAACTGTGAGTCGACTTTTAAACAATCACATGTGTTTATTGAGCACAATTGATATTAGAACTTTAAAGGATCTATAAAGTAACTACAATTTATCTTATGCTTTAACTTAACTCTATATGATCGCATATCACCCCTACAGAGCGTTGCCAGGCTCCACGTGCTGATTTCTCCTTCTTACGTTGGACTTGGAGGTATCTTCTGTTTTGGTGGTTATTCTCGATTTACCACACTAAGTGGGGTTATGCGGTGATTCTCATTCTTCCGATTCTACACCCACATCTGGGAGGGTATGGAGGATCTGCCAACAGTATGATAATGTTGGATTACCCTGATCAAACAGGCCTAACAAGGTCGTGGCAAATTGATGGCCCAAGGGCGACACTCCATTATCCCATTCAGGTTCAACTCCAGGTTTGTATTGCAGGGTCTGTAGCTCTCAAATTTGTTTGAAAACCGTCTGTGGGGAGCTGCAGGCTGTGTGGATTCTGCAGCATATGGATTAACACAGAGACTTCCGTCAAGGCTGGGATCCGTTTCCCAGCATGCTTTAATCATTGTCCACTTTTGTAACTCCATGTTTTTTTTATTATCTAACATAAGTTCATTATTTCTGATACTCAATAAGGCTCTAGACAGACCAGATTTGGATTATTGTGTGATGTTTTGGGCACCATATCTCAGGAAAGACATGCAACCCCTGTAGCGTGTTCAGTGGCAGATCACAAGTATCATGGAAAATTATCCATTTACTGTGAAATTTGAAAGAGAATGTTTTTCTTTAAATCAATGCCGTACCGAAATTTGTAAACGATGCTTTGATGATGGCTTGCAGTTAGCTTATCTCTGTTTGTATTCTGTAAACATTCAACTCGACCTTATCATAGTCGAACTTTGCTGAAGCTGAAGTACTGTTATGTCTAGGACCAGGGGATGAGAGGATAACAACTTGAATTACCCCAGTTTTTGCCCTGGAGAGAGTGACAAGGAACATTATAAGGCAGGCGTCTGTATAATGTTTCAGTACTCTTTGCACTGAGGCATCTGACTCAGGATTTTTGAATAAAGATCCTTTCTTTGCTCTTGCAAATAATTAAGTCAAACCGATTTCATTTGCACGACAGTAAACTTGAGGGCTTGTCTGGGATCCCGCGACTGGGTGAGATTCTGATGATTCCCAGGAGGCGTAGGCACCAGCGGCTTGAAGGTCTTTCACTTTGCGTGAGAGGACTGGGAATCTGTGGATCACCCCAGAGACAGGGATTCGAATCGAATAGGCTCGATGTAAGAGTCGTGGCTTAGGTAATCCGACATAGACACTCATTATATGAGAATAAATGCAGCAGGAAAAGGGTTCAGTGAACTCTCCCGTGGTATTAGAGTAAAACCCCAAGGGACCGTCTCTTCAGTGTTCAGGAGAGAGCAAGTCTAAGGGTGGTTTTAGACTTGGAACCACAACTGGCCGATTTGGACTCGCCAAAGACGTACCAGATACGTGTTTTCTTGGTTTATGAAAACCGACGCATTTAGGCGGATGCGCCCATTGCGGGAGGGGACCTCTGGAGGTAAAAGCAAGTCAAAAAGGAAAATATAACGGTACCATGAGAGAGGGAGGGAGGGAGGGAGAGAGAGAACTGAACACTTTTCCAGTTACACTAAAAATGGGCTCCAGCGAGAGGAAACAAAGGGAGAGTCCACACAGGATTGGAATGGCCAACGAAAAATACAGTACATGTTCAAGAATTATGGTCCAAAATGCGTAAATCAGTTGGAA
Organism: Hemiscyllium ocellatum; assembly: GCF_020745735.1. Taxonomy (NCBI): domain Eukaryota; kingdom Metazoa; phylum Chordata; class Chondrichthyes; order Orectolobiformes; family Hemiscylliidae; genus Hemiscyllium; species Hemiscyllium ocellatum. Next base: position 16,114,806 of record NC_083408.1, read on the forward strand.
TTGTAGATTAAGGAATGTGTTTTTTCCGGAGGGAGGAAGTTTTAGTAAAAAATAGCTGGAAATGTTGAGCTCGAGGTAGGAAGAGAGAGTGGAGAAAACGAAGGGAAAATTGAATTATGAATTGGAGTGCTTATAACATGTGGAAGGCTGAGGCTGATATCAGAGAAAGGAAATCTCAAGTAAAGGGTAGATCGAATACACGTACAAACATCAGCGCACATGCGGACGCGTGCGCAAACAACCTAACGAAGCTGTACATTGTCTTAAGTCTGTTTCAGTTCCTGAACTTGATGACTGCCCGCCGTGACATGCAGGCCTCTACGAGATCTGCCTGGAGGAAGTTCCATGTCAGCCATCTCCTGGGACGAAATCTCGTTGCTGATGTCACCAAAATCAAGTATACCTGGCCAGCTGCAAATGTCAATGCCAGAGTAGCCAACCCGCGAGAAGAGCAGAACAGAGACGTTCATGCTTTTTTTGCAGCGCTGGCAACCGCCTGTCCGAAGGCATTCCCATTGCAAATGTACATGACCAAAGTAGCAATATGTAATCAATGGGAAGGTGACACCGTGTCCCAGTACCTTACGCACCTCACTGAATTCCATAATGCCGATAGTGGACTGAGACCACCTGATGAGATAAGGGCAGCAGAAATTACGCCGTATGAGGCAAACCTGAGGAACAATTTCATCAATGGAATGAAGGGTGAAATAGCGAAAAAGGTAAAAGACACATGTATTACCTGAGAACACATGAAAGCTGAATTTGATAGTACAACATGCGATTCATGCTGAAAAATTACTGACCCAAGAGAAGGATAAGGGGAAATTAAAGATGGAACAGCAAGCTCATAAAGCTCAGCTTACTCTGATGCAAATGGTCGTCCAGCCATTGGAGGGGGGTGCTACAGGAAGAGAAAGAAGCAGAAGGGGAGGTCGTGGAAGAAGAAGAGGTAACAGAAGAAGCACAGACAGAGGTAGATCTGACGGGTGCTTTGTTTGCAGAGCAATGAACCACTGGGCAAGACAGTGCCCACAGAGACAGCCTCAGTCGGCCCTGGAGGCTGGACAGCAGGATGATTGACAGAGGAAGGCGGAGGTGGAAGTGAGCAGCCCACTAACGGGGGAACTTGCCAGTTCTCCTTCTTGTTATCGGAATTTTATCCTTTAAATCTGATAGTTCGGGACTCGTAGGGAGACTGGGGTTGGACTTGGTCAGTACACCGACAGGCTTGCAGGTAATTCCAAGAAAGATTTACCAGTGCAGGCTGTAAAATATGACCCACGACCCATGATGTATGTCTATGAGTGGCGATTAAGCCAGAGAGTGATAAGTTCAGTGAGCAGTTCATTCACCCTGGAAGCAAACAACCATGTTAATCGTATTAACACCGATTTTCTTGCTGGAGATATCCCACACTGCACAGGAAACAAAGCCCGTGATGGCTCTGATGAACAATATGACAATGATTTGTTCAGAAAATTGGTTAGACTTGTTATTTTGCGATTTTTATTGGAGTGATCACAGATGTGCAGTCAGTGTGAACTTAACTAAGGTATCTGTAACAGAAAGTAGACTGTACCTTTTTGTTGTGGAAGGCTCCGCTCCTCACTGGCGAAGCCGTCTGGTGATATATGGCAGGATTTGGGACCATGGATGCTAAAGACACAAAGAATGGAAGGTTGGGTCTTCTGGGACAATTTTAGTATCTGGTTTAATGCAGAACTGTGGACATATAAGAAGAAACTAAATTGGCTAACTCAGGCAGATAGGACAGTCCCGGTAAACCCCAAGAGCCCTGAAAAGCCTAGGGAGATAGCCTGGCGTTTCCCTCAGATGTAAGTCTCAGAACCAAATTTAAAAATGGTCCCTACAGGAAACAAAATTACATATCTCCTAAGAAAATTACACAATTCCAGACAATTGAACAAGACGGAATTCCAGAAAATGAAACCCGACGGAACCTACACCCCACGATTCTACGGACTACCAAATATCCATAAACCAGGAGCCCCCCTCAGAACCATAGTCTCACTACCCGGAACACCAACATACAGACTGGACAAAGAACTACACGCAAGACTGAAATGCCTAATAGAAGGGTAACAGCACTCTATCCACTCCACCCAAGAATTTCTAAAAATCATCAAAAACTCCAAAATAGAGGAAGAAGAAGCAATGATATCATTCGACGTGACAGCACTGTTCACATCCACCAACATCGACCTGGCAAAGGAAACACCACAATTTTAGAAGAGACCATCACACACACACACACCAACCGCTATCAATCTCGTTAACAACGAAAACATCATGAAACTAGTGGGCCTGTGCCTCACCATCCACTTCACTTTCAACAACATAGTCTACAAACAAACCAACGGCACACCCATGGGATCTCCACCGTCAGGAGTCATAGCAGAAGCGGTAATGCAAAGACTAGAATAAATACAGTCTGCAGATTCCTCAAGAAAAAACCACGACAATCAGACCAAACACAGCCAGAAACCCTGAACACCTTACCATACATGAAAGAAGTTTCCGAAATGACAGCCAGACTACTAGGAACCTTCGGATTCATAGTAGCACACAGACCCAACACTCTCAAACAAAGCTAACAGACTTAAAAGGCCCAGTACAATCCTTGGACAAAACCAACGTCATCTGCAAAATTCCAGTCAAGAACTGCCACAAGCACTGCGTAGGACAAACAGGAAGAAAGTTAGCCATCAGGATACACGAACACCAGCTATCCACAAAAAGACACGACTCTCTCTCCCTCGTAGCCCTACACACGGATGAAAAAAGTACCAATTCGATTGGACAACACATCTATCCTGAGACAGATTAGATTAGATTACTTACAGTGTGGAAACAGGCCCTTCGGCCCAACAAGTCCACACCGACCCGCCGAAGCGCAACCCACCCATACCCCTACATATACCCCTTACCTAACACTACGGGCAATTTAGCATAGCCAATTCACCTGACCCGCACATCTTTGGACTGTGGGAGGAAACCGGAGCACCCGGAGGAAACCCACGCAGACACGGGGAGAATGTGCAAACTCCACACAGTCAGTCGCCTGAGGCGGGAATTGAACCCAGGTCCCTGGCGCTGTGAGGCAGCAATGCTAACCACTGTGCCACCGTGCCGCCCCCACTGTGCCACCGTGCCGCCCCCACTGTGCCACCGTGCCGCCCCCACTGTGCCACCGTGCCGCCTCCACTGTGCCACCGTGCCACAGGCTAAGCAAAAACATGCCAGAGAATTCCTAGAGGCCTGGAACTTCAACCACAATGCCATAAACAAACACATAGATCTAGATGCCATCTATCAACCCCTCAGAAAAAGAACAGGAAATGACATCACCACAAATCCCAGGAACCCCATCCTGGAGAAAGACATAAATAGAAAGCAGGAGACAACAGCTTCGTTTCACTTGGAGGTCGCCACTTATGATGTTACCTACCCAGGTAATGAAACATCTGGATATCAAACCTTCAGCTCAGCGAAGAAACCTATACCATACACTTCAACCTGATCTACAACACTTCACAAATATTGCGGTCCCTACAGAGTTGTGGGCAAAGTGCAAACATGATGTGGGGCTAATATGGGATGTGAGCCCATAATGATAATCTCGAAGTCTGAGTATCGTCCGTGCAGAGCACAATACCTGTTAAAACCTAAAGCCAACGAAGGAGTTACTCCAGTCGTTGAATCCCTCCTAAAGGCTGGAGTGATAACCCCCTGTGAAAACTCACCGGTGAGGACCCCCATTTTTCCGGTCAAAAAGGCAAATATTCCCGGTGAACTTGAGGAATGGAGATTTGTTCAAGACCTGCATGCATTCAATAACGCTGTTGTTCCGCATGCCCCACATGTTCCCAATCCCGATACAATATTGGCTCACATTCCACCGGACAGCAAATGGTTCTTGGATGTGGATTTCGCAAATGCCTTGAGCTGTGCAGGCTGATCCCTCGGGGCAAGAAGCAAGACATCCTGTGGCGCAGAACACTGCTTCTGTAAGGACCTTGGGGAGTAGTTACGGCGCTGAAAGTTTTACTGCAACGTTGTTTGTCTTTGTGTGTCGTGTTTTGCTTCGTTGTTTACAGGTCATCTTTTACGATTCCGTGTTGATGCGGTCGGTTTGCGAGTATCACGGGACTGATTGAATCACCGGCTCCCGGGGCAGGTCAACCCTGTTCCGTTGTGCAGGCCGGACCCCGTCCTTTTGCCCCCTCAGGGGCTATCGTGAAGCGTCGTGGTAAACAGATAGCACACCCCCAACCCCAAACACCTTTTGAACATTTAAAAATGGATTTTATTGAACTAACACCCAGCGAAGGGAAAAGGTATTGTCTTGTAATAGTTGATATGTTCTCCAAATGAATGGAAGCGTTCCCCACGTCTTAGCAGGATGCCAGTGCAGTAGCCAATGCGTTACTAATTGAGATAATTCCGAGATGGGACATCCCTGAAAGGATTAGTTGTGATAATGGGACACTATTTTTAAAGAATGCCTTACAGCAGATCAGTAATTATTTGGGAATAAACATGGGACAACACTGAGCCGAACACTCAGCGAGCGGTGGGGCAGTGGAAAAAGAAAATGCTACTTTAAAAAATGACAAAATGTTGTGGAACTCGGGGTGACACGGACAAAGGCACTTCCCATTTTGCTAATGTATATGAGATCTCGAAGGAGAGGAAGAGCTAATCTGAGTCTGTTTGAGATTTTGTTCGGTAGGCCGCCCAACACAGGAATTGGCACAAGACCAAAAGTAAGACAGATAACCGGCCACTGTGAGGATGAGATGTTGTGTTACTGTATGAAACTCTCTGCAAGTTTATCTGAAATACTAAATCAAGTGAAAACAGCACTACCCCAACTAGCAGGACGGAAGCTGCTTGATATATAACCTGAAGACTGGTGAGTGGTTAAAGACATCAGGAGGAAAAAAAACTGGGAAGGTGAAGAGATGGCTGGGACCGTTTCAAGTGCTCCTCACAACACATACAGCAGTTACGATCGCAGAAAGAGCCACATAGATACACACCAGCCAATGCAAGCATGTAGCTGGGCCTGAGGAGATATCGGACAGCATTGGAGATAATTAAGTGCAAGTTGTGATTGGAAGCCTCATACGAATATGGGCCTGCCCCAGCTCACACTTTTAGCAAACCGCCTGGTAGGAATATTAATAAGGGGAGGGGCATTGCCTTGACCCCACCCTACCTTGGCTTTGACGACTGTGACGTGTGAACATGGGCTGTGTACGGGGCACACCAGAGAAAGTGACGAAAGCACCACAAAGCTGTGTTTCGGGGATGTGGTGTCTGAGGAAAGGCCAGGTGTTTCCTAAACATTTTCTGATGTATTGCTATTCTGTCTCTGTTTTATTTTAAATGTTGTTGTGGTTGACCTTGTTGTTGTAAAATGACAAAAATGGGAAAATGCAATATAAAACGATCTATTTACCGTGAAATCAATTATCCATTTACTGTAAAATGTGAAAGAGAATGATTTTCTTTAAATCAATGCTGTGCTGAACTTTATAAACGATGCTTTGATGAAGGTTTGCAGTTAGCTTATCGCTCTTTGAATTCTGTAAACATTCAACTCGACCTTGCGATAGCCAGACTCTGTGAAAGCTGAAGAACTGTTATATCTAGAATCAGGGGATGAGAGGATAACAACTTCAGTTTCCCAGTCTTTGCCCTTGAGAGTGTGATTAGGAACACTATAAGGCAGGCGTCGGTATAATGTTTCAGTACTCTTTGCATTGAGGCATCTGACTTGGTGTAATGAGTCAAAATCGTGCAGGAGTTGTAATAAAGACCCTTTCCTTGCTCTTGCTAATAATTGAGTCAAGTCTATTGAATTTCCAAGACACAGGAATGGCCTCAGAAATGAAAAGCCTAAGGTATGAAGTCTCTGGGATTAAACTTGCTGAAGTTGTGAATGATGAGGGGGTTCTAATTGAATCATAAAAAATACTAAATGCCTGGTCAGAGTATATGTCAGAGAGATGCTTCCATTATTAGGAGGGAAAGGACCCAATGACATAGTCTTAAAGTTAATGGAAGATATTTTATACGGGAGGTAAGAAGAAACGTCTTCTGCCAGAGGGATGAATCTATGGTAAGGATGAAAGCTTCCTTCCTTAACAGACATTACTGAACCACATGATTTTTATCTTACAATCGATTCATGATCACTATCAGTCTCTTAATTCCACATTTGATTTCAAGCTCCATCATCTCCCGTGGCAGAATTAAAATCCAGGTCATCAGAACATTATCTGGGTCTCTTGCTGAACAGTTCAGTGAGAACACCACGAAGCCTGTGCCTTGCCTAGTCCTCCAGAGTGTGACTATCTTGTGTCATATGATTTTCCAGAGACTTTTCCCTCATGTTCTTAATGATTTCCTTGCCAAATCATGGATGACTTTGCTCAATTACGTAATTCCTCTTCATCTCACCAATATACTTTAATTGAGAGGTTATTTAATATCTCCTTGCGTCTTTGTCTTTTTTTTAATCTGTCCTGCCCTTTTTTTTTCCTGGCCAGTCCACCCAAGCCAACTCCTTCCTTTGCCCAATATAATTATCATTGCTCAAAACCAAAACCGTCATATGTGACTCTGTCCTCATCCATTCAATCTCAGGTTGAAACTACAGAATGTTGCAGTTACTGCTTACAAGAGGATCCTGAACTGCAAGATCTTTTTATCAATCCTTTCTTGTCACTTAAAATCAAATCTGAAGTAACCCGTTCTCTCGTTGAATCCATGACATGTTGCTCTCAGAGACAATCATCCATATAGTCTATGAATTGTTCTTCGATGTTACTTTTGCCAAGTTGATTAATTGAGTCAATATGCATGTTCATCCAACTGTTGTGCTCTTGTCGCCAGCCGTCATTATTTCCGACCTCAGAAATACTTAGGGAGGACAGTAGCAGAACATTACTCTTCCGAAGACGTTTCTTCTCTTGTTTTTTATTTACGCCTGGACTGATTTACATGCCGTTCCCTTGTGCCAATATCATTTCCTAATGCAGCCTTTATATCATCCTTAACCAATACAACAATTCCACCTCCTGCTCCTTCTTGTCTAACCTTCCGGAATAGTGAGTGCTCTCGGATATGACACTGCCCTGTCCTGGTCTCCCTGTAACCATGTTTCTGTAATCCACACCAAGTCATACCCATTTGTCTCTGTACCTATTGTGAGCTCATCGATATTTTCCAAATGCTGTGTTCTTTTAGGTACAAAGTTTTTAAAATAGGTTTTGTCGGTTTTTCTTTCCCTTCTAATACTTTTTTGTACACTAGCTTCCTGAACTCACACACCTCACTACCTCACATCCTCCACACTGTCCAACCTTATTTGTTAATCCCTGATCATTTTGCGCCTCATCTCTATCATTTATTCCAATCTCCAACTCACATTTTGATTTGACATGATCCATCCTTCATCGTGGTCATGGGACTAGCCATGCCTGATGTCCTATTCACCTCTACCTTCTGCTCAGTTTCTTACCTGCTGCTTTGGTTACGCAACTCCTGATTTATTCGTTTAAATCCATCCAATTTCCACTAGCAAACCTCCCTACAAGGATCTTGGTGCTCCTCCAGTTAAGATGCAACTTTCAATTTTTGAAAGCTCTCACCTGTCCTGGAAAAGATACCAGTTACGCAAAAATTGAAACCCTCACCCCGTACAAGCCCTTGAACCACATGTTAATCTGCACCACCTTCCTAATCATTGCCTGTTTTCCACGTGGCACTGGGAGTAATTCTGACATTACAGAAGATTGTGTTCTCTCTCTCACACACACACACAAACATGCACACACACAAACTGACTTTTGCGTGTACACACACACAGACACAAACAAACACACACCACATTACTTTGTAGAAGAATATCAGTAATCTTATAAATAATCAGAATGACAACTAGACTGAACGATTTAGTTAAAGTCAGAATGCGAACAATTCGGGTTACCCTTCATTAAGCAGAACGGACAAAGTTGTGAACTTCTTGCAGTGCTCATAATTATGAGAAAAATACAGGTTAAAATGCGAAAACTCTGTTTCTGTTCGTTGGCATTACAGCGTCTAGCAGTTCTAGTTTCAAGATTTTCAGCACAAGATCTCGGAGTAAGATAAGGAAATGCGTCTTCATTGAGAGAGTTGTTAGGATTTAGAATGCTCTGCCAGGGAGAGTTGTAAATGAAGATTCAAAAAGGAACTGGATATATATTTGTAAGTTATGAATGTAAAGGGTTATAGAGAACGGGTGGAAAATGGGAGGAGTTTGGGAGACATTTCCGGAGCTGATGCATACATAGTGCCCCAGTAGCCTCTTTCTGTCCATTAAAGTTCTACACTCTATTATATACAGATGCAAGTCAATATAAGTATCTGATTCTTTCTAGTTGTAAATGCTGGCAAATATTTGATCATATTTGGTGCGGAATAACCATTTAAAATGTAAGTATTGCAACGTCAGCTTGATGATGATGACTAATTAGTACTCAGCACATGTATATTTTAAATCTTGTATTCCAATTATTAAAACAAATTATTTTTTACTTTGGCACTTTGTAAATGTTTGACTTTACACTCAAACGAAAATACGTTCATCGTTTTTACTCACTAAGTAAATTTTGCATTAAATGCCATTAATTCTTTAAAAAATGCAAGATTTCAAAGTATTGTTCTCTACAATTTAATACCATAAATAATTCATTTACGTTAACATTTACGGTGCGTGTTGAATTATTGTCATTTCTCAATTGTCGGCAAATAGCTGAAGCTCGTATATTTAAGTCAGAAATTCAACTGATTGCTACTTAACTATATAAGATCTCTATTTCCAAATGATTGTTCAGCAATTATTTTCTCAATCTGAATCTATAATTGGTCAGACACCAACCACTTTCTAAATGTTGGTGTGACAATATAATTGTTTGAATACCGACAATGAATATGTAATTGTGATCACGTCTGTAGTCAGATAGCATATTATTTGTTCAATATAAAACAAAATGTACATTCTTTATTTTTGAATCATAAAATATTGACAGGAATTTGTGTTTTAGTTCCATAAATGTAACATCAAGCTAATTGCTTTAAGCGAGGATGCAATTATTGTTCAGCTGAAAAATCATACTTTACATCTCACTTTTGCACAATTCATGAAACATGGCAAATACCTGATTATTTTTCGGATCCTGAACTCACCACCTTGCAATCATAATCTTCGTTGAAAATAGATTTAGAAGGATCTGAATTCAGACAGAATGTTACTGAAATCAAACTTGCCTGTGGCACTTCGTGAGATACTGGCCTGCACCGAAATGTATCCAGAGCATTACCACGTGGTTCTGGGCAGTCATTCAAGCATTCTTTCACAGGAAATCATTTGGAATCCATGTTGAGCCAAGTGGAAACTGGCCAACAGGCTATCACTGGTCTCTATGTAAGTACAAGTGCTGTTCAAATTCGACATCAATGACTTGCTAGCAACCACGCTTTACCAATTCATTTTCAGTCAGACCCTGGCCCAGACAGCAGATGTGTGGATATGGAGTGTTAGAAGCACACCACACAAATTACTTACGGGGATGACATCTGGCCTACCTCCCAAACTCCGTACATCTGCAACCTGGGCAGGCACTGAGTGGAGATGTTAACAAAGTGAAAGAGAAGACAGCAGTTGCTGGAAATTAGAGGCGTGAGGGTAGAGCTGGAAAATCACAGCAGCTCAGGCAGCATCCAAGGAGTAGGAAAATCAAACTTTCGAGCAGAAAAACTTCATCAGCAATAAGGCAGGGAGCCATGAGGGTGGAGAGATAAATGGAAGGGGTGGGTAAAGAAAACTGAGAGTGCGACAATTGGATGGTGGTGTGGGTAATGGTGATACATCAGAGGGGCGGGTGGAGTGGATAGGTGGGAAGGAAGATGGACAGGTGGACACAGTGGGTCAGTGGTTAGCACTACTGCCTCACAGTGCCAGGGAGCAGTTTCGATTCCACCCTCAGATGATTTGTTGTGTGGAGTTTGCACGTTCTTGCATGGGTTTCCTCCTGGTGTTATGATGTTCTCCCACGTTCTAAAAATGTGCAATCCAGGTGAATTGGCCATGCTAAATTGTACATAGTTATAGGTGCATTAGTCAGACGGAAATGGGTTACTCTTCGGAGGTTTGGTATGGACGTGTTGGGCCAAAGGGCCTGCTTCCACTCTGGACGGAATCTAAATGAAGTACCCTTTCCCACTTTGAATAAAAAGATGGGACAGGTCGTGAGGGCGGTGCTGAGCTGCAAGTTTGGAACTGTGATAAGGTGGGAGGGGATGAAATGAGGAAACTGGTGAAATTCACATTGATATCATGTGTTTGGACGGTCCCGAGGTTGAAGATGTGTTGGTAAGGGAGTGGCGATGGATGAAGCCCTGGACCTGCATGTTCTAAGCAGAGTGGGAGGAGAGTTGAAGCGATCGGCCACAGGACATTGGGGCTCGTTGTTGCGGTGTTCTCTGCAGTGCTCTGCAAATAGATGTCCTATCTCACCAACGGATAGAATATAGAATAGCTGACATGTGTGGCAGTGCAAGTGAAAACTTGATGGATGGGGAAGGATGTTTGAGGCCTTGGCGTGGGGAGGTGTGGGCACAGATCTTGCAATTACTGTGTTGGCAGGCAAGGTGACTGGAGAAGAGGGTGAGTTGTTGGGGACCTGACGAACACTACTGACCTTGTATACTGTATTCTACATTCAAAATCGATCGCCCGGAATGAATTGCTTCACACTTTGCCAGGTTGAAATCCACCTGTCACTTACCAGCCTAGTTCTTAATCCTGTCAATATGCCAGTGCAAACTACAACAAGGCCCCACACTATCCACAATTCCAGCAACCCTTATTTTTTACATCGACAAATGTAATAACCAACCCTTTCACGCCCTCATCCAAATCCTATATAAAAACACACAAAAAACAGAGTTCCCAGAACGGGACCCTACCTTTCAGAGTGAATAGATTATATTACTTACAGTGAGGAAACAGATCCATTGGCTCATCAAGCCTACACCGAACCAGACCCATCCCCCTACACCTAACGCTACAGGCAATATAGCATGGCCAATTCATTTAACCTGCACTTTTCAAGAGGGGACAGATGCCTTGAATTTTATTCCAGAGAGCTTCTTATATCAACATGTAGCAGAAACAACAATGGGCGGGTCAATGCTGGGCGTCACTATGGGGAACGAAGCCAATCAGGATATCGCAGGTAGGATTGGGACAGCATTATACGGTCAGTGACCATGACATCATACATTATAAGTTTATTAAGGAAAAGATTTTAAAAAAGCAATCTGGAAAATAAAACGATAATGGATTGGGGAAGATCGAATTTATGGAAAAAAAATGACAGGATCTGGCCAAAGTGCAGTGGTTTTTTTTGGGTGAAACTGTAGTAGAACAGCGTGTGGCGGGGGCATGGGAGATAACTTGATCAAAATCGAATTAATAAGAATGTCCGCGCAAGATGGGTGGGCGGCACGGTGGCACAGTGGTTAGCACTGCTGCCTCACAGCGCTTGTAGACCCGGGTTCAATTCCCGACTCAGGCGACTGACTGTGTGGAGTTTGCACGTTCTCCCCGTGTCTGCGTGGGTTTCAGTGTTAGGTAAGGGGTAAATGTAGGGGTATGGGTGGGTTGCGCTTCGGCGGGTCGGTGTGGACTTGTTGGGCCGAAGGGCCTGTTTCCACACTGTAAGTCTAATCTAATCTAAAAACATGTAACACTGAAGATGAAAATTTGGAAAACAAGTCCAGAGAACCTCGGATGTCAACAAACATTCAGAACAGCATTAAAAACGAAAGAGAAGCTTAAAGCAGGTACAAAGTGAGCAGGTCAATGGATGCACTAAAAGAATAAAGTAAGTGTTGGGCTAAACATATAAAGTCAGTAGAAGAGCAGAAGCAGAATCGGCACAAAACATTAGTGGATAAAATAAACAAGAATCCAAAGGCACTTTGTCAGTTTATTAAGAGGATAACAACAAAAAAAGGGGGAGTATTAGAGATCAATGGGGGCAGCCTGTGCACGGAGCCACAGAACATGTCAAACACGGGCTTCCTATCGGTCTTCAGTTTGAAGAAGCCGTTCCTGGGTTCAAGGAGAGTGATTGTGTGACCCTTGAACTAATTGATGAAGAAGCCAAGGAAGAATTGGAAGTTTTTGCATGGTAAACAGTGGGCAAATCCCAAGATCCGGATGAGCTGTATCTTGGGCTGATGTCGAAGGTGAGGCAGAAGATTACAGGCTCTGAAATTTTTTTTTTGCCTCAGAGTAATTACAGAGAGCTAGAAGAAAAGTACAAAATCAAAACTTCAAAGCGGTAATCTCGTGACTCCTTTCTGTTTCATGAGCTCATGAAGGACGATATGGCAGATACATGCATGACTAAAGAATTGATGCAATGGTAGTGACTCAGATATTTAGATCATTGGGGTCTTTTCTGTGGCAGAGTTGATCGTTTCAAGAGGGACAGGTGGCACATACACTTGAGGGCAGATCACTATCTTGGCGACCAGGTTTGCTGGTGTTCCAAGGGAGGGTTTAATCGAGATTGGCAGGGTGTGGGATCCTCAAGAGCAGGAAAGCAAGTGTGAGGCTGGAAGGAGATACAACAATAAGAAACAGTAAAATGAAGAGACGTGTCAGGCTGGATTACGATCGGGAGCAAGGAATGCCCGCTGGATTATTTTCAATACAAGAGGGCTGACAGGTAAAGCCAATCAACTCAGGGCATGGATAGGTACGTGGGAGTGGGATATTATAGCCATTACAGGAACATGGCTAAGGGAAGGACGGCGCTGCCAGCTTAATGTACCAGGGTTTAGCTGGTTTAGGTAGGACAGCGACGGGGAAAGGAGGGGACAGGGAGTTGCATTTCTGATTAAGGGGAGTATCACAGCAGTAATGAGAGATGAAATAACTGAAGGATCAAACAGCTAGGATTTGTGGATGGAGTTAATATATAGGAGGGGGAATGGTGATGTTATATGGGTTGTACTATAGGCCCTCAAATAGTCAACGAGAATTAGAGTAACAAATATACTTGCAGAGAGGTGGGGCAAACAGGAGCAAAAGGATTGTCATATAATTGGGGATTTTAATTTTTAGAACATAAACTGGGACTACCAGAACGTTAAGTGACTTAGTAGAGTCGAATCCATTAATTGTGCCAGGAAAATTTCCTCAAGCAGTATATAGAAGAGCCTACTTGGGAAGGGGCAAAAGTCGACTTACCCATAGGAAATATGATAGATTATTTGATGGAGGTGACAGTGGGGGAGCACTTTGCAACCAGTGACCATAGTTCTATTAATTTTCACGTAGCTATCGAGAGCGACAAAACTGGTCAACAGCTTCAAGTTCTAAACTGAGGCAAGATGAATTTAGATGAAATGACATAGGAGTTTGCAGGGGTTTGTGGGAATAGTTTGTTTCCCGGCAACGGGATCGCTGGCAGGTGGGAGGCCTTTGAACGTGAGATACTAGAGTTCAAGGTCTATTTGTTACTGGGGTGGGGGGTGGTGAAAAGAAGGTTGGCAAGAATGGGGAACCCTGAATGACAGGATTAATTTAGGCTTTGACCGGAAAAACAGGCAGCTCAGTTACAAGCAACTGGGATCAAGTGAATCCCTGGCGGTATATAAGGAATACAGGAATTTACTGAAGAAGGAAATCAGGAGGGAAAAAAGGGGCTTGAGAAGATTAGGATGAATCCAGACAGGTACTTTAAGTATATTATAGGAAAAACAATAAATAGTAAGAACATATGACCCCCAAAGACCAAAGTGGACAAGTATGTGTGGAACCATAAGAGATGGGCGATGTCTTCAACGAATATTTCTCCTCTGTGATTAACTTGGAGAAAGACATGAATGCTTAGCAACTTGACAACGTTGGTGGTGATTTCTTAGGGACAGTCCATATCACAGTAGAGGAGGTATTGGACGTACCAGAACACTTGAGTTTGGATAAATCTCACGTTCCTTACCAGATATATCCAACAACACTGTCAGGGGCTAGAGAAGAACTTATTGGGGATCTGGCTGATAAGTATAATCATCATTAACCATAGTTGAGACCCAGGCAGACTGGAGGTTAGCAAATATTGTTCCCTTATTTAAGAAGGTCTGGGAAAAAAAATGCCTTGGAACTATGGACCAGTAATTTTAACATCTCTGGTAGGTACGTTACTCGCGAAAATTCTGCAGGATAAGATGTGTATTAATTGAAAAGACAGGGTTTTATTAGGAATATTGAGAATGGCTTTGTGCTTGGGAGATCATGCTTGACAAATTTCTTAAAGTTATTTCATGACTTCGTGGGCGGCACGGTGGCACAGTGGTTAGCACTGCTGCCTCCCAGCGCCTGAGACCCGAGTTCAATTCCCGACTCAGGCGACTGACTATGTGGAGTTTGCACGTTCTCCCCGTGTCTGCGTGGGTTTCCTCCGGGTGCTCCGGTTTCCTCCCACAGTCCAAAGATGTGCGAGTCAGGTGAATTGGCCATGCTAAATTGCCTGTAGTGTTAGGTAAGGGGTAAATGTAGGGGTATGGGTGTGTTGCGCTTCGGCGGGTCGGTGTGCCGAAGGAAAAGCATAGAAGCTCAGGCAGGAACAGGAGAATAAGCTGTTCCACACGAATGACCAAAACGTCCATTCTCCTGTTCCTCGGATGTTGCCTAATCTGTCATGCTTTTGCAGTGCTTTATTTGTCAACTCTGATCTCCAGAATTTGCAGTGCTCACTCTCCTCGGGAGGTAGTTTTAGTCTATATGGCTTTTAGTAACAGCAGGACAAAATAAGGCTTTTCAACGTCTGGAGGTTGACATACAGTTACAGGAGGAGGCCAATCAACCCCTCAAGCTTCTAACACTGGACCCAGAGTAGATGATGCAGCATAAGTATTCTGTTAGGATCAGTTTATTCAGCTACGTCTCGTCAGTAACACAGGAAATAGAACAGGTCATAAACTGACTGTACTCTGGGGTACACTGGAATAACACGAGGCTATTTAGCTCCTCAAGCCTGCCCTTCCCTTTAGTACGGTCAGGGAAGATCAGTTTTCGGCTGAAATTTCTCTTCCATGCAAATTTTTTGTGGCCCTCGACTCTCTCAAAATCCATTGACACCCTCCTCAACACCTCCCAAACATTTCAGGGATGCAGCTGTCTGGGATGGAGAAGGCTCAACAGTCACTATCCTCTCAGAGAAGGAAACACTCCCCACACATATACCTTGGCCTATTGACATGAACAAAAGATATGAACTGGACCTGACATTACAGCAAGATTTGACTGAGCAATGTGTCAAAGGGCTTGAACAAGATTCGTACTTAATGAGAATCAGTAGTAATCTTTCCACTGGTTGGATCATTCAGAACACAGTGTGGCTGTTGGACGTCAATCCTCTCAGTTCCTGGACATCGCTATGGGTGATCCACAGGATTGCTTCCTCGCCATCAACATTTTCAGCTGATTCATCAATGTCTTACCCTCCGTCATTCGATCAGAAGTGAAGATGTTCAGTGAAGATCATATGAAGCATCAAAACCTGGACAATATTTAAGCTCATGCTGTTAAGGTGCAGGTGACATTCGTGATGCAGCATTGCTGGACACTGCACATTTCCACAGAATAGGAAGAGGAGATAATTCAGCATCTCAAGCTGCTTTCACTGGAATGTGAGAAAGCCATTCAGCGCATCGAAACTATTCGATAAGAAAAGGCACAGCCTGTTCACTCTCTGTTGCATCTTACACAAGAAGAGATTTTAAAATATTTCGTGGACAATGTATCACATGATTTAGCTCTCTTTGTCTCTCTGTAACAGAAATGAAAATTCTGTCCACTGTGCCGACAAACTACCAGTCTTTGGAACATCCTTCATGTTCCTTGACCATTCCCACTTCTGTAAACCCATTAGTTTCTGCAAACATTCCCATTTGTCAAAAAAAACGTTCTCCTTGCTCTATGAAGCTCCCTGCTTCGAAATCCCCTACCTCCTATGGAGAAGGCCAGACAAAAACGGCGGATCGAATTTTTGGAAGCAGTTAGAGATTAGACAGAGACTTTGTGGGTGGAGAACATTGAGATCGAGAGTTTGCAGGAAACAGAAAAAGACTTGTATTAGCCCTGCAGGAGATTGATACCAGGAGGGCCTACTGAAAGGGACAAGTCTGTTCTTGTGGAAATTTACAGACACGGCGCTGGAGAAACTGGAGGAGGTTTCAGAGATTAGGAGATTTGTAGGTGTTAATGAACTTTAGAGATACATGGAGTGTTTTTATAGTGATTGGAACGAGGTCAGTCAGGTAAACCTCATTAATACGTGTTCTCTGATTGGGACTGTGAACCTGGTCCAATCAGGGAATTCCGGCTCAGAAATAAACAGGAGCATCAGGGACTCTGTTCAGTATAGGAGCTAGCTTTGAGCTAACCTAGGTCAGTGTCATGGATAATGCATGAAGAAATAAAAGAGGATTTGGTGACGGAATACCTCTGTGGAGTTATTTCAATTTTAACGTTTTATAGATATTACAGAGAGAGAGAGGGCTGGAGGTGTTTCCACAGATCGGAATGGATTTGGATTCTGGAGGTTGCAGAGACAGTGAGCTGTGTCGGGGCAGAAGGTGGTTACTAAATCGAGAGCAGTGTCGGGACTAGAGGATGTTACACAGCTGTTTAGGTATTGGAGTAGGTTACACAACAGCCACAACTGGAGGGACTGGAGCAAAGAAAAGAGATGGGCAGGGTTGTCTGTGCTGGAGAACGTTGGCGATATAATGAACACTGTAGTTTATGGAGATACTGCAAACTGTCAAGGCAGGAGGAGGTTAGTAACGCTGATTGTTGTATGGATTGGAGGAGATGGCAATGATTAGGTTTCTATGGATCAGAGTAGTTGCAGAGAAGGGGAGAGTTGTAAAGACTTGAGAAATGTTTTAGAGAGAGGAAAGGTTATCGGGGCTGGTGGGATTCTAGGGAAAGAATGTTTATATGGCCTGTATGAGTTACAGAGACAAGGAGGGCGACATTGGCTGATGGAGATTGCAGAGATTAGAATGTATCATACAGGATCGACGAGGTTACAAAGACGGGATATTTATGGATTTGGAGGACACACAAGACATCACACTGAATGACACAGATGCCTTTTGGCACAGAAGGATGTCATATGGCCGATCATGGCTACACCAGCTTTTCAACTGAACGCTTTGCTGAGTAATTATCTCCTCCTTCATTCACATCCTCACATTTGTTTTTCATCAAAAATCATCCAATCGCCTCCTGAATGTTTCAGTCAAACTTGCAGCTGTAACGCATCTAAGTGCGTCTTAACTACTTGTGGAGATCTTTTTCCAGGTATAAATCCTCTTTCTAATTTTGATGCGGCCTTACTCCATCTTTTAACACGCTCATTATGAGGGGCTCACAAGAGGATTCTGATACTGCTCTATGGTTGCTCTCAGTTTTCCCATAATTCTCTCTGCTCTAACATCTCCTATCTGAACCTCAAGCATTCCTCGGGGCTCCCAATTCGATTCTCCATCTGACACGAATTCTACTGTTCTTCACTGTCACCGAGGGCGTATTGGGTTTTTTTTTCCTACCGTTCCTACTTGAGGGATCATTCCTGGACTGGACCCAAGCCATCTCCTCTTTGCAGGAGCCCATGGTTAAGTTTATCTTTTTCTGACTAAATTAGTGTTCCCGTCAAACCTTCCCAGCTTCATTCTTTCTCCATTGAAGGCTGTTTACAGTCAACTAATGTTTCTTACTCCCAATTACTGTATATCATTCTCTACCATCATCCTGAACATTACAATATAATGATCACTGTGACCCAAAATCTTCCTTTACTGACAATAGATCCACTTGCCCAACCTTTTCAGAAGGACAAGGTCCAACAGTGCATGCTCTCTTGGGCTGGACACATACTCCTGCAGTAAGCTCTCCTCCATGTAATCCAGGAATACTCGACCACTGTGATCCTGCAACACCAATAACGCAGTCAATACCTGAATAAATTAAGTTTCTCAACATAACCACCCTGTAGTATTGTTGTCGCTCTCAAATGCGCGTGCATATTTATTCACTCCATCATCTCTTTGGTTGCTGACCGACAGACTATACCTCACAGTGTAATTGTATACTTTTTGTTCTGTAGCTCCAGCCAAATTCATTCTATCCTTGGACGGATCCTCTTTCTCTTGCACTCCTTAACTAATGCTAATCTAAACCAGTACTTCTACCTTTCCCTTCCCTTCTATTGTCCTGAATACTCTATACCCAACAATATTTAACACCCAGTCCTGCCATTCCTTGAGCTAGCTCTCGGTGATCAGTACATCAGATTTCCACACATCAGTCTGCATCGGGAACTCCCCAACCTCCAAGTGTTCAGGTCGATGCAGAGGATCTCTGATTAAGGCTTCCTTGCTTAACTCGATCTTCCACGAACAAACTTGTTGTAAGTTAGTACTAGCTGTATCTCCTATTATTTTGTGAATCTTGGTAGACTCCTCTACTATTCATTTTTGGACCCTAAGCACACACCAAGTTATTTTCAACCTCTCCCACACACCCCAAAAGGAATACCGTCCCAGCTCTGTCACGTTCGACCATCCAGCTTGTACAGTTGCTGCCTTCCTCAGAACCAGTCCGAATGTCCCAGGCATCTGAAGCCCTTCCTGCCGCAAATCGTTCCAGTCACACTCTCATTGACCTAAAACTCCGAGTTCTGCTGTCAATTGGACACAGCACTGGGAGTATTCCAGGGATTGCTACGTTTGAGGTCCTGATGCTGACCATCCACCGAGCTCCCGAAATTCTAATTCCCAGACCAGTTAACCTTTCCGACCCAGGTCATTCGTATCAACACGGACATGACCTTTGACAGCTCACTGGCCACAAAATGAATGTCCTGCAGACACAGTGATGTTCTTAACACCACTATCCTGGAATTACAGGAACGCTGACACCTTCTAACCTTACCTGACTCCCCTATGCCTATTGCTCCTCCTTCCTTCTCCCTCCCCTCCTGAACTGTCACGCTGCTTGTGGGGCCACAGACATGGCTCTGACTGTCCTCCCCTGAGCAGGCTGCAACTTCAACAGTTTCCAAACGGAGAAACTGAATTCAGAGGGAGATATCAGGCTATTTCTGGATTCCCTGGCTGTTTCGCTTCGATTGCCTAGTCTCCCATTCCTTACTTATTACAGGCTGTCATGTCTGCATGATGTGTGTGCTATCCCCCTAACTCTCATCATCACAGAGTCTCTAGTCACTGTCTGTGCTCCAAGACCCGGTGTTCATCTAGGACACAAGCAGGAGCTATGAATTCCCAGTATAACAGAAAACATTTTCCATCTGACAAGCATGTATTGTCATGTCTTAAAATGCAACATGCCTAGAGTAACTTACTCAATTACTTAGAATGAAGTTAACATCAGGGACATAACAATGTGGTTAAGTCCGTTATTCAACTGTAGCTTACCGAGGGTAATGTATTATATTGGCTCACAATTATACTTCTCCCACTTATTTCGGAGTTCAATCCTTACTTCAGAAGTTAAAAAAAATAATTTGCTGACTTACAGCAATTAACTGACAGTCATTAATAATGAGTTATTATCAGCCAATGAACTTACAGACTTTTCTGTGATGGCTCCTGCACGTCTTTCAAACAGAGTGCAGGCAGGTCCTTGCAGCAGAAGGTGATCACTCTGACTCCCAGGTACATGTAATCCTCCAGCTCCCAATGCACTGTACTTCCTCACAGCGTCACCGTCTCTGTGACTCCCAGGTACGTGTAATCCTCCAGCTCCCAATCCACAGTATTGGGGGGAATATAAACTTTTGGAGCACTGGTGGTGTTCAAGGACCCTCAGGCCATGAGGAGGTGCAGGCAATGGGTGCATTCCAAATAGTGGGAATGTAGTGGCTAAAAGTTCTGAGATGGATAAGGAGGAAGAAAAGTGTCAATTTAGCACATGCAACCATTGTAATTATATAGATTTAGGAAGGTAACCTGTGCTATCATTGATTACATTTATATGGAGAGTTACAGAACCATAAAGGGTTAAAAATATAAAAAGGGAGAGATTTTAGGTGATCAGAAGTTTAAACAAGAATATAGAAATTTTAGAGATATCTAGCACAGATGGGAATGAAAGAGGCAAGATATTGTGAGGAACTATAAGAGTTATCAGCAGAGGAGGATGTCACATATACAGAGAGAGCTGCGTTGTCTGTGTGCAGGTAAAGACAAGAGGAGTGTTGTAGCGCCTGCTGGAGGGAACACAGATAACAACAATTCCAATGGCTGGTGCAGGGGCTCAGGAAGCTAGCTCACCACCACCTTCTTCGGGACAACTCCAAATCAACAATAAATGCTGGCTCAGCCAACAAAGCTCATGTTCATGAATGAATGAAGGAATAAAAGACCTACACGTAGCACTGAGGTCACTCAGGAAGGGTCTTTCAACAGCCCTTCACAAATCCAGAACAACTGTACCCTGGAAGGAGAGGAGTCCAGGTGCACGGGAACACCAGCATTTCTAAGGTGCCCTCCAAGTCACGCTCTATCCTGCCAGCACGATGTCTGTCCATACACAAGGACTGCAATGGGTCAGGAAAATCAGCTTACCACCACCTTTTCCAGGGAATTACACTTTGGGAAGGTAATGGTAATACTTTGCTGGTTATGGCCAGATAGAAATTTAAATCCAGCAGTGTGTGTGAAATAAAATTTCCGTTTCTGAACAACATGCTTAACATAGATAGAGGATTTGTCTGATTGGCACAAGGCAGAACATGTGAAAAAAGTTCACGATGGGAAATGATGATGAGGCGAGCTCCGCAGGGGTCAGTGTTGACTACATTGTACACGAAATACATTAAGAGTCTGGATAAAGGATGTGAAGGAGTACGAGAAATAGGTTTCCAAGGAAGATCCCAGGGATGAAATTCGTGTCTTAAGGGGAGCAGGTGAAGTCTCTGGGCCTGCACTTGATGAAGTTTCAGAGGTGGCGGCAGACTCTCATTGAAACTTACAGAATACTGAGGGGTCTGAACGGAGTGGACATGGTGTAAGATGTTTACACGGCAGCAGAGACTAGGAGACAAGGGCACAGCTTCAGATTGAAGGGACGGCCCTTCTGAATAGAGATGTGGAAGGATTTATTCTGCCAGAGGGTGATGGATCAGTGGAACTTAATGCATCATGGGGCTATGGATGCTAAGTAACTCAATGTGTCTAACTCAGAGATAGCTAGGTTCTTGATGAGTAAGGAGATCAAGCGTTACAGGGAGTAAGTGATAGTATGGGGTTGAGAAACTATACAACCATAATCAAATAGTGGAATATACCCGATGGACTGAATGGCCTAATTCTGCTTCTATACATGATGGTCTTATGGACTGGGCTTTTTTGTTAGGTTTCTAAGTTTGCAGTTATCATTTCTGGCATATAGTTTACCATACATTCCAGCACTTTCCTGATTATTGCTGTCACCTCTTGGTTTCAGATAAACTGCACAAAGCTACAACACGGAGTAACTTGTGAATCCTTGTGTATAAATCTCAGAAAGGTAGCATACGGGGCCAGCAGGTCATAGAAAAGGCAAATGGAATGCTGGCACTGATTCCAAATGGAATGGAGAATAAAAATAAGGAAGGCTTGTAACAACGATAGAGGTCTCAAATCAGCTCACACTGAGAATACTGTGAACAAGTTTGGCCCCCTATCTGGAGGGAAAATGTCCTTGCACTGGAGGCAGCCCAGGGAAGGTTCACCAGGCTGATCTTCAAATTGGAGGGGCATTGATGAGAAGAGGTGGAGAAGGTTGAACATGCAGTCATTATATTTTAGAAAATGAGGCAAATTTATTGATACACCGAAGATTCTCGTGTTCTTACAGATTTGGCACTGAGACATTGTTTCCCTGAGCAAAGACCTGTAACCAGAGATAAAGGGGAATATAGGCATCACACAAGGTAACAGAGAAAAGCTGGGTTGTGGAGACTGGGGAATGTTATAGAGTTCGGATAGTTTGAGATCACTGTTGGTGGTTAAGAGCAGATAGGTTGTCGGGCTGAAAAATGTCAAGGAGTGATACAGGTTATCAGTCCTAAAGAAGTCAGAGAGATCGGGAGGAATATAGGGACAAGAGATTACACAGATAAGCGTGGTCGTTAGAGGTTCAGCAGATACAGAGACTGGGATGGTTGTCGCGACTAGAGATTACATAGATATTGGTGGGAGTTGGAGCTACAGAAGGTTTTAGAGAAAGGGAGGGTTTATGACACTGGTGATTAGGCAGATAGGGTGGTATTTGGAGTTACAATAATTTATAGATAAAGGGAGGATTTGACGAACTGGAGATTACATGGATAGGGGTGGGTGCTGGTTGAAGCTGCAGTAGTTTATAGAGACCGGGATGATTGTTGGTGCTGGGAATTACACTGACATGGACAATAGTTGGAGCTGCAGGAGTGAGTGAAATAGTGAGGGTTGAAGGGGCTGGATCAGTGCATACAACCAGGGAGAATTGGAGGGATTGGAGGAGCCAAAGATACTCAGGGATGTAGGGCTGCAGGAGTTCAGAGAGCTAGTGAGGACTGTGAAGGCAGGTTTGAAGAATACCCAACAGTTAACAGACATTTGGAGCGCTGTTCTGGAGGAGGCTACAGAAATTAACAGGGTTGCAGGTACTGGAAGATATTACAAAGACAGTAAGCTGTAGTATTTGAGGAGGTTACAGCGACAGGATGCGTTGAGGATTTGGAGGATGCAACAGATGTTAAACATGCTGCAAGGGATCAATAACCTTACGTCCATCAGGAGGATTAGAAGCTCTGGTGAGATAGAATGAGAATTGCAGGAACTGTAGAATATCACAGAGTCGTTGAGTAACATATGCGTTAGAGGAGTTACAACATAAGATGAGCTGTGTTCAATGGAGTCAGGAAAGATACAGGGAGATCTGAACAGACTACAGGTGTTCAAAAGGACAGTGAGGCCTCTCTATGTAGGATTAGGGCCGTTTATGCAGACAGGGAGTATTTTATGGAATTGTGCTATTTGCAGAGATTAAGAGAGTTGTATAGAATTGAGGAATGAACAGCCATATGGAAGGCTGTAATTAATGAAGACATTTGTTGATGTCGGATGCTGAGGTTCTGGAAATTGTATGTACCGGATAGCTGGACAATCTATCTGGGCTTACAGAGACAGAAACAGCAAGAGCGCCTGGAGACACTAACACAGATAGGGAGCATTGCATACACTGGAGTAGGTTTTTGCTTCAGGGATGGTTGTAGGGGAATCTATTCGAAACTCTTCCTCTGCGTTCCGTATTCCTGAACCTAAACATATCCCTCTATCCATAAACAGCCCCAAATCCTTCAAACCTCCCTGTGAATTCCCACATATGAGAAACAAACCCACTTAATCAATATTTTTAAGTCCGAGTCAAAGACTTCCAAAGCAGTACACTTATTTTAACAACCTTAAAGATGGGTGGCTCTACGAGCGGTGTCACACTGATAAGGGTGAAAGAGCTGGAGAAGGGTATGGAAATGATGAGATTGGTGGGGACTGGCGGACCTTAAATTGAGAGGGCTGGTGATAGTGATGGGAAGGTATTACATAGATAGCCAGTCTCGTAGAAACTGATCGGAAGAGTGACACGCATTGGAGTTGTTTCTACAGATTGGGGTGTTGCAGGGACCTGAGAGGATTACGCAGACAGGGAGGTTTGTAGGATGTCCACAGTGCTTCAGGACTGGAAAAGGTTACACAATTAAGGAGGGATGTTGCAGCCGTTGTGAGAGAGAAAAAATTCAGGTTGTCAGATGTATGTTGATTTTAACGAATATAGAGGAACTTTTAAATAATTAGTTTTAAGCTAACAAATAACTTTGAGTGTTGTAGCTTGACCACAAAAGAAGCAGGAGGGGCATTTCGCAATTAGCTTGTAGTTTATAGGTCTGCTTTTTGGATTATCAAAATAGTAAAGGATGATCTCAGAAGCCATAAGGTTAGAAAAGAGGAACTGTATAATATAACAGGAAGGCTGTAACGAACAAGGACAGCCAAATGAGAGAGATTTGAAAGGAAAACAAGTGACGCAATTAATAAGTATGATTGAGTTAGGCTTGGGTGCAGGGAATTAACAAATGAGGGAATAACGGGCGCAAGTAATAAACAAATAAGGGGACAGAATGAAATAGACACTTATGATAGGTCTATTGCTTCGTGTAGGGATGTCGAGAGTCCCCTCAGGAAATTATTTTAAAACCTCTGTATTTTATTGTCGAGTGTGACACCGCTCGTAGAGCCACCCATCTTTAAGGTTGTTAAAATAAGTGTACTGCTTTGGAAGTCTTTGACTCGGACTTAAAAATATTGATTAAGTGGGTTTGTTTCTCATATGTGGGAATTCACAGGGAGGTTTGAAGGATTTGGGGCTGTTTATGGATAGAGGGATATGTTTAGGGTCAGGAATACGGAACGCAGAGGAAGAGTTTCGAATAGATTCCCTACAGCATGGGAACAGGTATTTCGGCCCAACAAGTCCTCACCAACTCTCCAAAGGGCAACCCAACCAGAACCACTTCTCTCTGACAATGCAGCTATCAATTTGGGCAATTTAGAACTGCCAATTCACCTGACCTGCTCATTTTCGGATTGTGCGAGGAAACCGAAGAACCCGGAGGAAACCCATGCAGACACAGGGAGAATGTGCAAACTCAACACAGGCAGTCACCAAACGGTGTAATCCAACCTGGGTCCAGGGCGCTGTGAGGCACCATTGCTCACGACTAAGCCACTGCAGAATTATCCAAAGAGACAGTGTTTGAAGTGCAGGGAGGGGTGTAGGGAGAGTAGGAACAAACAGCGATGAGGAGTGCTGTTGTGGCTTGAAAAGGGTCTGGACATATTTATATAGATAAGGAGGTCGGTAGGGTTGAAAGAAGATTACTGAGGTCATATGGTGGTATAGGCCAGGAGGGAGGAGTGTTATAAGGCCTGCAGAAAGTTACAGTGATACCATGTTCTGTTGGGGCTTGGTGAAAGTACACAGGTGGGCATTTTGATCAAAGCTGGAGGATTTTACAGAGACAAGGTGGACAGCAGTTATGGTGCAAGTCAACAAAAATATGGATTATTGTACTGAGTGAAGGATGAGATTATTGAGATTGGCAATGTTATGGTTATTGGAGAAATTTACAAATAGGGAGAGTCCTCAGCATTGGAGTGGATTTCAAATATGTTGTGGAATTATGGGAGGTGTGGAATACGAAATAACAAGATTCAAGACACTGGCGCAAATGAGTTGGACCGAAAGGTATGTCTCCTTGCTGTATGACTCTATCACATGACAAGAGACAGTGTGAGGGGGAAGTACAGAACTGCAAGATCCCAGACTACAATGCCATCTCCTTGAGGGAGGCCTGCTTTCCCTTCTGTTGTACTGATCCTCACTAAGACAGCACAGGCCTGGATTGATAACTGTCAACTTGCTATATTTTTCGAGGAAGTCTCCGTACAGCAGAGATGAAAGTTAACAAGAGGGTTGGGTTTGTGCCTGGAACCATCATGCACTGTGTTTGTTCTTCAACACTGTATCTATGTCATGTCTTCTGGACCGAATTTCGATCTTAAATACGCTCTGCTCTGTTCACTGTGAGTGATCTTAACTTTCTGCAAGATTTACTGAAGGCTCCAGATCTCATTCTCCAATTCTCTGGCTGACCGAATTTCTTCAAAGTGATGATTAACAAAACAGGAATTGTGAAGTCTGCTGAGCTAGGAGCATTCTGAGTACCTGCCGGAGACAGAGGACTATACAGAAGGGGAAATGAGACTGATGCAGTGAGGGTTATACATGTAAAATGGCACTGAGACCCACAGAGATCTGGAAAATCCCAGTCTCCATCCCTGGCTTGTGTTGCCTTGTCTCCCTGGAGTGGAGAATTCTGTTGGCTCAGGATTTGGAGTAGCTGCAAAGGGTGTAGTCATCGGCATTAATTAAACCCTACGGTGACAGATACCACATGGTCAGATACTGAGTGATATCACCAGAGTGCAGGAATGTATCAGAATCAAACCATAGTCAAGAAGAAAGGGTTTTATTCATGGTGCACTGGTATCAGTACTCAAGGATGAATGAGCAATCAGTGGGCCAGGCAAAGGCCTCGCGTTGCACTCACTCGGTTGTTCATCCAGAATTTAATGCTGGTGTCAAGAACACTAAGGTCGGTGGAGTTGTGGATAGTGCTGAAGGATGTTATAGGCTACAGAGAGACATACAAATGCTGCAGAGCTGGGCTGACAGGTGGCAAATGGGGATTAATGCGGACAAGTGTGAGGTGATTCATTTTGATCAGAGTAACCAGAATGCAAAGTACTGGGCTAATGGTAAGACTCTTGGTAGTGTAGATGAGCAGAGAGATCTCGGTGTCCATGTATACGAATTCTTGAAAGTTGCACCCAGGTTGTCAGTGTTGTTAAGTAGGCATACATTGTTTTAGCTTTTTTCAATAGAGAGATCGAGTTCCAGAACCATGACGTTAAGCTGCAGCTGTACAAACTCTGGTGCGGCAGCACTTGGAGTCCTGTGTACATTTCTGGTCTCTACATTATAAGAAGGATGTGGAAGCTTCGGAAAGGGTGCAGAGGAGATTTACTAGGACGTTGCCTGGTATGAAGGGAAGGTCTTACGAGGAAAGGCTGAGGGACTTGAGACTTGAGAGAGGAAGATTGAGAGGTGACTTAAGAGAGACATGTAAGATAATCAGAGGGTTAGATAGGGTGGACAGGGAGAGCCTTTTTCCAAGTATGGTGACGCCGAGCATGAGGGGGAATAGCTTTAAATTGAGGAGTGATAGATATAGGACAGATGTCAGAAGTAGTTTCTTTACTCAGAGTGTAATAAGGGTGTGGAATGCTTTGCCTGTAACCGTAGTAGATTCGCCAACTTTAGATTAGATTACTTACAGTGTGGAAACAGGCCCTTCGGCCCAACAAGTCCACACTGACCCGCCGAAGCGCAACCCACTCATACCCTTACATTTACCCCTTACCTAACACTACGGGCAATTTAGCATGGCCAATTCACCTGACCCGCACATCTTTGGACTGTGGGAGGTAACCGGAGCACCCGGAGGAAACCCACGCAGACACGTGGAGAACGTACAAACTCCACACAGTCAGTCGCCTGAGTCGGGAATTGAACCCGGGTCTCAGGCGCTGTGAGGCAGCAGTGCTAACCAGTGTGCCACCGTGCCGCCCATCAGTACTTTAAGTACTTTCAAGGCGTCACTGGACAAGCATATGGACGTACATGGAATAGTGTAAGTTAGATGGCTTCAGATTGTTATGAGAGGTCGGCGCAACATCGAGGGTCGAAGGGTCTGTACTGCGCTGTAATGTTCTAAGTTCCATGTTCCATTTCCCCTCCCACGTGGGCGACAATGCCCTCCAGCGCATCTCATCCACTTCCTGCACATCCGCCTTCGAAACCCACTCCTCCAACTACAGCAAGGAATTAACCCCGCTGTTCCTCATCTTCCATCTCACCAACCTCTGGATACATCATATCATTCTGTGCCATTTACACCAACCACAAACATACCTTACCAACAGAGATATATTGACCTCCCAATCCCTACCTGTGTTCTGTAAAGAACATTCCCTCTTCAGCTCCTTTGTCAGGTCCTTGCCTCCCAATAACCCATTCTCCACTCCCACACCTTCACCTGCAACTGCAAGAGACGTACAATTTGCACCCACACCGCCCCTCACCTCCATCCAAGATCCAAAAGGATCCTTCCACATCCGTCAGAGATGTAACTGCTCCTGTTGTCGTCTCCGCTGCATTCGGGAGACTGGAAGCCTACTCGCTGAACCCTTCAGACAACATGTCTGGGACACACGCATGAACCAACCCCACCAGCCTTTGGCTGAATATTGAACACCCACCCCAAATCCACTGAGTACATGCAGGGCCTGGGCCTCCTCCATCACTAACTCCTAACCACCCACCACCTGTAGGAAGAACGTCTGTCACATCTTTCGCCTTGGGACCTTTTAACCAAACGGGATCAATGGATTTTACCAGTTTCCTCATTTCCCCTCCTACCACGTTATTCTGGATACAACCTTCAATCCCGGCACGGCCCTCTTAACGTGTCCTAGTTGTCCATCTTTCTTCTCACCTATCTGCTCCTCCTCTCCGAACTATTACCTTCACCCTCGTCTTTACCTTCTCTGCTACCTTCCCCACAGCCCACCCTCCATCACATTTATCTTTCTTCGCCTTTGGACCTAAAGCTACATTCCTGGTGAAGGGCTTATGCTCGAAACGTATTCAGATGCTGTCTCACCTGCTATGCTTTTCCAGCA
This sequence comes from Hemiscyllium ocellatum, assembly GCF_020745735.1. Taxonomy (NCBI): domain Eukaryota; kingdom Metazoa; phylum Chordata; class Chondrichthyes; order Orectolobiformes; family Hemiscylliidae; genus Hemiscyllium; species Hemiscyllium ocellatum. The sequence goes on from NC_083408.1 coordinate 16,143,324, forward strand.
CCACATTCTCGACTTTGACCTCCAGCATGTGCAATCCTCACTTTCTCCCTTGGGTTAAAGCATCTAGACATTTCACATTTTCTGCAGCTGGTCTGTTATTTTATCCTATATTTTTGAAACAGGCGGAGCATGTACAATCCTGCAGGATTCTAGCGATACTCCCACATACAAGGGAAAGTTATTCAAAAGTTTGGAAGGTATACTGTCCATCCATAAGAAACTTCATCCATTCCATCCAGACCTTGTAAAGGTTTGCTTGTATTGCGATATGAAACGAGATGTAAGAAAGGGGTTAACTGAACTTGTTTGTTCGGTGACTGTGAATAATGTCAGTCTTCATGGATTGTGATTATCCCTGTGGAGGGTTCCAATCTTTTGATGATAAATAGGCTCCATTCAATGTGTTATCCCATCGTTTGAGAAGGAGTATCACCGACAACACTAACAGGGATCAGCAGCTCCAGAGAGAGGGAAGAACAGATCGTAATCTGAGAACCTTAAACTGGAATATTCCACATATGGATCAAAATCGGAGAACATCAGACTGGAATATTCCAACAATGGATCGGAATGGGAGAGCATTAGACTGGAATGGTCAAACAATGGATCAGAATCTGATAACATTAGACTGGAATGTTTCAAGAGACAGGAGTTTATCCTTATATGTTTGGATTCTTTCTACATACTATGACAGGTTGCCATTATATTCACGGGTCTATTTTGCCGTTCGTATTATTCAGTACTTCTGTTACCCTCTTCTGTCTATCGTTGGTGTCCCTGGTAAGTCTTAGTGTCGAGATATTATTTCTATAAACCTATTACGATTGCATTAGTGTTCTTTCATATATCCTCCAATTCTTGCCACCAACAGTGTTCCTGTTGAGACTCTGAATACAGATTCATATACCACTATTAACTGCATCAGGGAGCTTGTTCGAGTACTGTTCTCCCTTCTTGTTCTGGCAGCGTTACTCATGGGTCTCCACGTTGAACAACTCACTTTCAGCTATGCACCATTATCTCACTGCCCTTGTTATTTAAATAATGGGAGCATGGAGGTCACTGCTTTCTGTTACGTTTACAAACTCTTGTTCCTTACTCTGATCACATTCCATCACTGGGAAATGTCTTTTGACCTTGGTCATCACTGATTGGCTAGCATTGAAAGCCCATCCCATCCCTATTTGCCATTGAGAATGTGGTGGTGAGCTGCCTTCTTGAATCGCTGCAGTTCACTTGCTGTGGTTTGGTCCACAATTCCCGTAGGGAGGGAATTCCAGCATTTTGATCCAACGACTGTGAGGAAACAGGGGTATATTTTCAATTCATGATAGTGAGTGGCTTGGAGGGGAACTTGCAGGTGCGGGTTGAAACAGACGAATCATTATCTTGGTGATCGCTTTGGATATGAAATGATTCCTGACATCATGCCCTGACCATTATTAACGTGAACTGCTCCCTCCTCTAGATTATGCTTCACTGGCTTATCCCATCCATTATTTGAACGTCAAGCGGTGAAATGCAGATTTAATTGTACCAACACTCTGCAGCTGACACTCATGGGTTCAATCCTGCAGGAACAAATCTGAAGTGAACTCACACCTAAATCCCATCCATCTGTTCTTCATGTGTGCACACTAATCTGCATTGCTAATGGGTTTGACAGTGACTTTATTTTAATATTCTCAAGCACTTTTCTCATCTGTCCATGAAAATTACCTCAATTCTCACTGTCTATTACAAAAGCCCTACCAGTTCATCATATTTGAACAGGTTTCCTCCTTGTGTTTTCTCCCTCAATGATTTTAGCACTGAACCACACCAATCACACGAACCACCACGACACAAACCCGCACGTGCATGCAAGCAAACACACGCACGTGCACACACACGCACCTTCACTTGTACTGGTAAATTGAAGATATTGAGACATAAATTTTTGGCACCTCCATTTAGTTTTACTTACAGCAAGAGGTGCAAATTTTCAGTAATCTGATGTGAGTATCGTCCACAAATGATATTAAATGTTTGCAATACTCCTCATGCATAGCAGATAGCGTAGTTTATCGAGCAATACACGAGCATAATCTGCACAGCTTTCCACGTTTGTCTGTCATCTTGTCCCAGTTTATGGCGTTCTGTGAAGCAGGTTTAGAATTTAATGAAACAAACAATTTCCGCTGATCTGAAAATACCTTTATTGAATGTTCTCATTCATGTACATTTGCTCTCGAAGAGTTCAATTCTCCAGTTAGTCCCACTACCCAGTCCTTTTCGTCAAATTGCCACAATGTATTCACAGTTAATTAATTGTCTGTTACTGTCTTTAATGTGAATCTTTCTGCCCCTCTGGATCTTCCCCCGGCTTTGGTTTTTGGCTCCAGAGTGTCTCAGGTGCTCGAATTGTGGAGCTCAGAAAGAATGAAATGTTGTGTATCGGGCTGTTGCTCACTTCCGGATGTGTCCTTTTTGATGGTCCATGTTGGACAGGAGCATGTCTTTGACATGGGTCTTTGAAACCTGGTCGGTGTCTGTCCACTGAACACCTGTGTTTGTCCGTTTCAGCTAACCATGCGGTCAGTAACACGAGGAAGTCTCTTCAGTATTATGGTAAATGACAGGCATCAAACATCTCTGACAATGCTGTCACTTTAAAGCAGAGTTAAGAATCACAAAACACTAGGTTATAATCCAACAAGTTTAATTGGAAGCACACAAGCTTTTGGAGTGTCACTCCTTCATCAGGTGATATTGGAAGCCTCAGTCCTTGTTAGGATTGAGCCCTCCACTATCACCTGACGAAGGAGCGACACTCCGAAAACTAGTGGCTTCCAATTCAACCTTTTGCACTATAACCTGGTGTTGTGTGATTTTTTAAAAATACTTTTTACACCCCAGTCCAACTCCGGCATCTCAAAAGCATGACTATAAAGCAGGTTATTTGTGCCTTTTCTGTGAAAAAAAAATCTTAATGACCGAACTATCTACGTCAAATGGCAAAAGAAAATAACTTCGGAGGCTTTTAGGTTCTTTTAAATATAATTAGTGGTAACAATGGCCAACTCTCACAGATCACGCTTATCACTTTTCTTCTGAGTTGTAACAGTTACCAGGTGCTGGGGGTCTCAGATGGGTTGGATGCTTCAGTAAGTGATGCCTCGCTGAAATTCTCTTTGAAATCTCTCTTGATGCGGTTTCCTCTCGGATTGGAGAACTGTGTGCAAGATTGGATGGTTGAATATGCCTTTTTACCAATGGGTGTGTTTATGTGATGTTAGTACATTGGGACATTTCATTAGTAGAAGTTACTGTAACTATTATTCGGTACTGTTTTCCAGTAGCTAAGTTATTCTAAATTCTTCTTTCTGGGTGAAGTGGTCATGCTAAACTATCCATAATTGTTCGGAAATTTGTAGTCTGGGTGCATTAGTCATGGAAAATGCAGGGTTACAGAATTGGGCAGGGAGATTGGTTTGTTTGGGATGTTCTTTGGAGGATTGATGCGGAGTCGATTGGTCTAATCACCTGCATATTGTAGCGATTCTATGATTAACAATTGCGTTGCAGGAATAGGTTGAGGAATAATCTCTTCGTTAATTCCAATATCCTTTCCTTAGGAAGGAGATTAAATCTGTGCAAACTACTGCATCTGTGATTTTGCTAAGATCCTATATAGCAGCAGCAACACTTCACCAGCCTGCTGTAGGGCTTCCACCTGAATTAGAGCAGTGTCAGCTGTCTGGGTGAAAACATAGCATGGCTGAAAGCTGATTGTCCTTCTATACTACACCAGCATAACGGGAAATCTGCTGAAAATGTCACAATGTCGCTTGAGATGAATGGATTTTTTGTGGTGAAATAATGTCAATTTAACTCGCCAAACATCTCGTCTGAATCTAAAATTAATCGCCCCAGAGCCCATGTAAGCCATATTCCAGTGAATCTTGTAAGGTGGAGTTTAGCAACAGCAAGTGGAACCAAACAATTATGGGAGTCATCGAAGTCAAAATTGTGATACAAATGTTGGGTATGCTACAAAATAGGAAACTAGAAATGCAAGTTTGTTGGTACCGCAGTAATGATGGAGAAATTCAGTTTGCATCTAAATGGTGTTAATCCAACTTAATGTTAATGTTGGGGAAATGGATTTCATGAGCGTGTATGAGCTGGTTTCCTTCAATCATATGTGAGCACCGAGCTTCAGATAACACTGTTTTGGAATTGGTGTTGTGTGATCAGAAGAGCTAAGAGAAAACATTCCGGTAAATTAGCTTTTGGGAATAGTGACCTTATAACGTTGAATTTTTCATGACGTCTGAACACGAACCATTTTTTAAAAAAAATTAGTCATCCAAGTCGTGAAGGTATGAGGAACAAGGTAGCTTCAGTGAATTTGAAATCTACATGAAAACTATTTAATGGAAGACAGCCAATATATGTTATGTATAGAACATTATCAGGTTTAAAATATGCATATATCCTCCAAAGTTCAAAGACAAAAAGGGAAAAGTGATTCAGCCATGGTTAACAAAACAAATATAAAATTGTATTAGATAAAGGATTGTGGCTCAGGAAAATGTCAGTTATTGTGAATTCATTGGAACAAAGGATGACTAAGAAATCAATAAGGAAATCAAAAAGAGATCAAGAATGCAAACTTACAAGAAATATAAATAATGACGATAGATTTCTATGAATATTTGAAATTAAAATGAAAGCAAGGTCAAATGTGGAACAGCGAATATATGGATAGGATAATTTACTGCAGAGAACAAGAGAAATTGCAGGGAAACGAACCAGTTATATTGTGTCTGTCTTCCTGTAGAAAGGTATAGAATGTCTCCTAGAAATAGGAAGTGACCAAGGGACTTTTGGAACTAAAGTCTTAAAACGTTCATATCAGTCAAGCGGAAATGTTTGAAAAGTGAGGGCTGCAGATGCTAAAGGTCAGAGTCTAGATTAGAGTGTTGCTGGTAAAGCACAGTAGGTCATGCAAAATCCGAGGAGGAGGAAAATCGAAGTTTCGGGTAAAAGCCGAAAAATCAGGGTTGATAAGCCTGACAGACCAGATAGATATCGTACTGAAATTTCAGAGGAAACAGCAATACATACATTGATTGAATTGGAGATCACTGTTTTATTCATATTCAATTTGAAAGGGTTTTCAATGAATTCCAACGATTCAAGATGGGACGAAGAGGAAGAGTGGAGAACTATAGACCAGTCATCCACATTTAGGAAAAAGTTGGAATCTATTATAACTCATGTGGTTTTGGACATTTACAATAAAACAGAAAGCTTCAACGGAATGAATCTGCATTTATGTAAGGGAAGTTATAATTTATAAACTATTTGCTTAAAGATACCTCTAGTAGATATAAAAATGGACAAACAATGGATGTGTTACAATTGAATCTTCTGTAGTTTTATTTTAGAAAGGGAGTCAGCAGAATGCTTCCGTGTCAGTGTTTGAGCGAACACCATAAGGCTGAGGGCGGGGAGTCAGCAGGATGTTTCCGTGTCAGTGTTTGATCTGGCACCGTGAGGATGAGGGAGGAGAGTCAGCAGGATCGTTCTGTGTCAGTGTTTGATCTGACACCCTGAGATTGAGGGAGGGATGTCAGCAGAAGGTTTCCGTGTCAGTGCTTGGTCTTACACCATGAGGCTGAGGGAGGAGAGTCACAGGAGATTTTCGTGTGAGTGTTTCATCTGACATCATGAGACTGAGGGTAGGGAGTCAGTAGGTTTTATCCATGTCAGTGTTTGATCTCATACCATGAAGTTTCATTCCGTCACACTGTTGCTTTGAGCAGTCTGTGTAACAGCTCTTCCAGTCCTGGCTCTATCCACGAGACTTAGGGAACGAGGAGTTTGCAGGGTCTATACGGATTTCATTTCTGCCAGTGTTGACCAAAAGGCCTCTCCAGAGCTGTCTAGCACTGACTCTATGGGTCCTACAAGGTCTCACTCCTAAAGTTTGTCGCTGTCCCTTGCCTATTCCACAACTATCTACATTTTTTTCTCCAATAAGTTGTTGTACTATTCTGGTTTGAAACTGTCCATCTGTCCCTCTGTATCTTTGCATCGCTTCCTCCAGCTGCAACACCCATTTCTACCTCAATCTCCCACCATATCTCCAAAACCTTCAACAACCTACTGAAAGCTGTACAGTCCAGCAGAACCCATACCACTCCCAATCTCGGTAACCTTCTCCAGGTATTGCACACCATCCCTATTTCTGTGACATCCTCTAGATCCCAACACCCCCTCCCAATCTCTGTAACCCCAATATCCCTCCCTATCTATGTGAACACCTCCAACTCCTCAATCCCTCCCTATCTCTGTGACCACCTCCGAAGCCTACAGTTCCCCATCGCTGTGACGTCTTACAGCTCCTACACTTTTCCATATCTCAATAAACTAATTCAAATCGTAAACCCTTGCCTAATTCACTCAACTCCTCCAAACCCTACACTCTCTCCCTATCCCTCTCACCATCTCTAAACCCTACACCCATCCCTTCCTCTCTAACCTCGTCCAAACACTATTCCCCTCCCTATATCCCTAAAATCCTCCAACCCGACACCCCGCCCTATCTCTCTCAACTCGTCGCAACCTTACAGCCCTCCCTACCTTTCTAATCTTATCCAAACCCAAACCCCGTCTCACTAACCTCCTCCAAAACCGAAACCCCTCCATATCTCTCTAACCTACTCCAGCCCCTAGCAACAGTGTTTAAACACTCCCGAAGAGCTTTAACAAATCTGCCTACCAGGATATTGGTACCCCTCCAGTTCAGGTACAATCCGTCCTCGTTGTACAGATCCCACCTTCCTAGAAATTGAATGAGTACCTGAAATGAGAATATAGGGAGTTCGGTTGGAAGCTAAAGGGCAGGATAAGCAGCGTAGTAATATCAGAATTACTACTGGTGTCAAGTTCTACAGTGGCTTGGAGCAGAGATCGAGGACAGCTGAAGACATGGCTGCAGGTCTGGTGTAGTCAGGAGGGCATCAAATATGTGGATCGTTGGCATGCATTCTGGGCAAGGTGAGAACTGTACAAGGAAGACTGGTTGCACCTGAACTGGAGAGGTAGCAATATCCTTGAAGAGAGCTTTGCTAAAGCTCTTCAGTGTTTTTGAACACTGTTGGTAGGAGAATGGGAACCAAGGCTACGGATCAGAGGATGGGGTATCTGGTGGACAGGAAAATACGGCGTGCAGAGAATCTGTGAAAAATGTTAGACAGTTGGTAGGCAAATTTTCAATCAGTGCGATGAGATTCACTGTGTCTATTTTAACGCAAGACATTTCAAGACTAAAGAGGATGAACTGAGGGCATGGGTCAGTATGTGCAACGAAGGTGTTGTGGCCATTATGGAGACTTGACTATCACAGGGACAGGAATAGCTGTTGGATATTCCAGGGTGGGGATGTTTGAAAAGGAATAGAGGAGAAGGTAAAAGAGATGGGTGACTGGCATTGCTAATCAGATATAGTATCACTGCTGCAGAAAGGGAGGTTATCGAGGTTGGTTTGTGCACAAAATCAGTGTGGCAGCATCCAAGGAACAGGAAATTCGACGTTTCGGGCCAGAGCCCTTCATCAGGAAATCATTTCCTGATGAAGGGCTCTGGCCCAAAACGTCGAATATTCTGTTCCTTGGATGCTGCCGAACCTGCTGTGCTTTAACCAGCAACACATTTTCAGCTCTGATCTCCAGCATCTGCAGACTTCACTTTTTGCACAAAATCAGTGTGTCTGGAATTCAGAAACAGGATAGGAGCAGTCACTTTATTGTGAGTTTCCAACAGACCGCCGGACACCGCCCCCCCCCCCCCCCCCCCCGCCCCCAATAGCAACAGAGACACTGAGGATCAGATTGGGAGGCAGACATGGAAAGGTGCTGAAGCAACAAAGTTGTTTTCATGTCTGACTTCATTTTCCCTAATATTGATTGGAACCTCTTTCGTGAAAATAGTTTGGATGGAACGGTTTTTTTCAGGTTTATCCAGTAAGGATTCCTGACTCAGTATGTAATTAGACCAACCAGAGGGAAGTCCATATTAGATTTGGTGCTTGGAAGCAAACCTGGCCAGGTGTCAGATCTCTTGGTTGGTGATTTCAGTGACACTGCTCACAACTCCCTTACCTTTACTATAGTCATGGAGACGTGCAGGAGCACATTTTATGGAAACGTACTTAAATGGGGAAGGGGGAAATGCAATGCTATTAGGCAGGAACTATGCATGATGCATTTGACACAGCTATAATCAGTAAAATGCACAACAGGAATGTGAAGATTGTTGAGGAATCACATGCTGATAGCGCTGGATAGGTTTGTGCCAGTGAGGCAAGTAAGTACGTTAGAGTGAAGGAACCTTGGATGATGAGATATTGAACATCTAGTCAAGAAGAAAGAAAGAATCTTACTTATGGTTGAGGAGGCAAGGATCAGACAGGGCTTTAGTGGGTTACAAGTTAACCAAGAAGGCACTGAAGAATGGATTCAGGAGATTTAGAACGGGGCATGAAAGAAAAGCCTTGGCGGGTCGGATTAAAGAAAACCATAAGACGTTTTACACTTGCGTGCAGTACAAGAGGCTGACCAGAGTGAGGTTAGGGCCGATCAGTAAGAGTAGATGGAACTTCTGCCTGGAGTCAGAGGAGGTAGGGGACGTCCTTAATGAATAGCTTGCTTCAGTATTCACTATTGAGAGAGACCTTGACGTTTCTGAGGACAGCATAAAACAGACCGATATGCTGGAACAGAGTTGATATTAGGAAGGAGGATGTGCTGGAAGTTTTGAAGCACACGTGGATAGGAAAAATCTTCTGGACCAGAGGGGATGTACCCAAGGTGACGATGGAATGTGAGGGGTAAGATTGCTGTGTCTTTGGCGATGAACTTTCTGTCCTCACTATTTACTGAAATAGTGCCAGACGACTAGAGGGTGGTAAATGTTATTCCCTTTTTCAACACAGAGAAAAGGGATAATTCCGGGACCTATAGAGCAGTCAGACTTACGGAAGATGGCGGGGAAAATTGTTGGAGACGATTCTGAGACAGGATTCATGATTATTTGGAAAACCATAGCTTGAACAGAGCTAGTCAGCATAACTTTGTATGGGGCAGGTTTTGCCTCACTAAACTTAATGAAGTCTTTGAGGATGTGACAAAACACATTGAAGAAGGTGGAGCTGTAGTTGTGTTGTGCATGTATTTTAGCAAGTCGTTTGATAAGTTTTGCCATGATAGGCTCATTCAGGAGGTAAGGGAGCATGGATTCGGGGAAAACTGGCTGTCTGGATACAGAATTGGCGAGCCCATAGAAGGCAGAGAGTGGTAGGAGAAGGAAAATATTCAGCCTGGAGCTCAGTGACCTGTGGTGTTCCACAGGTATTTAGTTCTCGGATCAGGTGTTTGTCATTTTTATCACTGACTTGGATGAGGAATTGAAAGAGTGGGTGACTAATTTTGCTGATGACACGAAGTTTAGTGATGTTGTGGATAGTGTGGAAGGCTGTTGGAATGGGACATTGACAGGATGCAGAGCTGAGCTGATAAATGGCAGATGAATTACAAACTGAAAAAGCATGAATTAATTTGTTTTGAATGTTCAATTTGAATGCAGATTACAGGGTTAAAGGGAGGTGTCTGAGCAGTGTGAAGGAACAGGGGAATCTTGGGGTCCACGTTCATAGATCCCTCAAAGTTGTTCAAGTAGTTAGTAAGGCATATGTTATGTTGCTTTCATTCACGGTGGATTGATCTTTAGAACTGCGAGGTGATGTTGCAGCTCTATCGGGTCCTGGTTAGTCCACTCTTGCAATATTGTGTTCACTTCTGTTCGGCTCATTACAAGAAGGATGTGGAAGCCTTACAGAGGTTTCAGAGCGGATTTACCAGAATGTCACCTGAAAGATAGTTTGAGGGAACTCGTGTGTTTTCTCAGGGACTCAAAGATTGGTGAGAGGTGTATTGATAGTTGTTTAAAGATAATGAGAAACGAACATAGAGTGAATAGTGAAAGACTTCTTCTCAGGGCAGGAAAAGTTATCACATGGTGGCATAATTTTAAATTGGCTGGAGGAAGGTTTACGAGAAATGTCAGAGGTAGCTCTTTTACACGCAGAGTGCTGGGTGCGTAGAATACACTGCCAGCAGTCGTCGTTGAGTCAGATACATAAGCAACATTAACGTGGCTCTTAGATATGCATGTGGATGACAGTAAAATGTAGGTTTTGATCTGAGATTAAGATGAAAGAACTGCACATTATTGAGGGCCGAATGCCCTGTACTGTGCTGTTCTAAGATCTATACCTCCGCAACTTCTTCCAGCCCAATAATCGTTCTTATTTCTGTAAACTCTACCAGTCATTCAGCCCTTGTTGTTGATGTAATTCCCTCCAGACCCGACTCTACTTCTGTAACTTCATGTAACATAACACTCCTCTCTCTCTCTGACACCTCTTCCAGCACCTACATCTCTCCGTCGAGTCGTAACTTTGTCCAGTCCATAAACTCATTCGTATTTCTGTATCCATCGCCAGCATCTTCACACCTCCTTTTCTCTGCAACCTCCAGCATCTTGTCCAAACATTTTCACGTCGGCAACGTCCTCCAGTCCCTGCACTGCTCCCTATCTCTGTAACGTTCTCTATCTCCTACACAACCTCCTTATCTCTGTAAACTCCTCCAGTCCCTCGTTCTCCCCATCTCTTTAACCAGTAAACCCCTTCGTTTCTCTGTAATCCCCTCCAGCCCCAACATCCCTCCCTAACCCTGCTACCCCCTACAGCTCCTACACCCCATCTCTGCAACCTCCTCCAATTTCTATACCCGTCTCTATCTCTGTAACCTTCTTCAGCCCTTATACACCACCTTATCGCTGTAAAATTTCCAGACCTTGTTTTGCTACCAATCTCAACATGTTCCATTCATCCAAACCCACCTATTTCTGTCAAATCTGCCAATATCTTCACCGCCTCCTACCATTGTGGCTTCCTCCAGCACGAACATCCCTTCAAATCTCTGAAATTCTCACAAGAATTACTTAGCTCCCTATCGCTATAAACTCGTCAAGCTCCTCCATACCTCCTTATCTTTATGCATTCTTTCCAGCTCCGACAGCTTTCATTAACTTTGTAAAGTCTTCCAGCCCAGACATCTGTCCATACCTAAGGAGTCCCCACTATCAATTTCACCTTCCCCATATCTGGAACACCCTCGTGAATCTATACCTCCCTACAACTGCACCCTCTTCCAACCCTAAGATCCTCTACATCTCTTTTAACTTTTTACTGTATTCATTAATAGTGCATCCACAATCCTTGGGATGACGAATACTAAACACTCTCATACCCTTTGAGTGAAGTGTTTTCACATCATCACGGTCCCAACTAAATTGCCCCTTATGCGCAGATTCTGGCGTCGTGTTTTGGATTCCCTGACCCAAAAAATAATTTATCAGCACGTGCCGATCCAGCTCTTGCAATTCAGAATCTTTTACATTTCAAAAAATCACTTCTTCATTTCCTGAACCTTACGAAAATAAAAAAAATCACAAACTCAACAAGGGTTACCCAGACACCACACAATGAAACATTATTTATTGATAGGTGCCAAATATTGCTGACTGGGCCAACATTTATTACTCATACACTGTTGTTCTGGACAAGTTGGGTGGTGTGTAATCTCCTGAACTGTTACAGTCAGTTTGGTGCAGCTACATCCACAATAAAGTTAGGGAATGAAAGGCAATGTTTGTATTAAGTGACACCCATGGAACAGAGGTATATTTTGCAGTCAGGTATGGTCAGTAGCTTCATATGTAGCTTTCAGTGGGAAGTGTTTCCATAGATCTGGTGACCTTGCTATTCCAGATGATCATGGCTTGGAGATTATGTCGAAGAAAGTTTGGTAAATTTCTACAATGTATTTTGTAGGTCGAACATACTGCTTCCATTGAGCGTTGATGGTGGAGGCAGTGAATGTTGTGGATGTGAAGGCAATCAAGCTGGATTGCAAGTGTATACCTCCTTATGTATGGTCAGCATAGCTGTTCTCGATATGTTCATCACATTTTTTGGCAATACGAGTCCTTTTTTTTACACACATGTAACTTAATTAAACAATTATCTGTTGAAATGAGTCTGGAAGGGATTGCATGGTCACCATGCCATTGCAACATGGCACACAACATCATCAGGACTGGACGAGGTCGTGGAACCCCTTGTGCCTGTTTTACAGTTTCAGGAATTTGTGGCCAATTTGTTGCCTGATTCGATATACCTGCCTGTGGCTCAAATCAGTCAGGACCTTTCGTAAGCAAAAGTGCTTTTATCTCAGGCATTAAAGTGTAAACACATAACTAAACATCACCATTCAAAACAGGGAACAAGATGGATGTAAAGTAGATAACCTAAACTTGTCAGCCCAGTGTTTTTAACAGAAGGTGGTCAAGTGCCAATTTGATTGACAAGATGATGTACTTCATTCGTTGCCTTTGCTTCTGCTGAGAATATTCACAGAAAGGAGATTATTCTTCAACAAAGACAGTTACACTGCTTTCAATCTAATAAATAAATGAGATAGTGGTGGTTCTGTTTGCCGAGCTGAGAATTTGTGTTGCAGATGTTTCGTCCCCTGTCTAGGTGACATCCTCAGTGCTTGGGAGCCTCCTGTGAAGCGCTTCTATGATGTTTGCTCCGGCATTTATAGTGGTTTTGACTTGCTTCATCCTAACAGTTATATCGTTAGGAAAGTTCTCGGATAGATTAATTATTCACGAAAATACAGTAAACAGAGTGGAGGATTTAATATGTCATTGTTGTGAGGGAATGCGTACTGTGAGGAGGATCGAAAGATTTATGAAAATTGAACCGGCCTCCACATAGGCAAAATCAGCACAAAAGACCTATAATGCGGAAACGTGAATTTATCCACTTTGTTGCAGAAACTGATGTGTAGTATCTTTCTTAAATTATAAAATGTAGGAAAGTTCAGTTGTAACTGAAACCCAAGTCTTCCTTGGCTATAACCTGGTTATATCTAATGGACAGGTGCAGCAAGCTGTTTGGAAAACCAGTGGAATGATACCATTTATTGTTAGAGGTCTTAAGCACAAGAGGAGTGACGATTTGCCTCAGTTGGATAGAAACTTGGGCAGACTGCACCTGCACTTTTGACACTTCATCTCAGCAATATATTATTGCCGTAGACAGAGGTCAAGGAAGGTTTAAAGAACACAGACCATCTAACAGTGCAGGCTCTTTGGCCTACGATGCCGTAACAGTATTTTGTTCCTCCATTAAGACGAGTCTGACTTCAATGCCCTTCAATATACTATCTTCAATGTCCCTATCCAAAAGTCACTTCAATGTCCCTCATGTATCTGACTCTACTCCCACTGCTGACAGTGGATTCCAGTCATCTAAATTTCTATGTGTAAATAACCTACTTCTGGCATCTCCGCTAAACCTTCCTCTCATCACCTTAAAATAATGATGGACTTCCACCACCAATCTCTGGCTATCAACTCTATCTATGCCTCTCTTCGTCTTGTCCACCCGTATCAAACCTGCATTTTTCAGGAATTCCTGAAGAAAGGCTTATGCCAGAAACGTCGATTCTCATGCTCCCTGGATACTGCCTGACCTGCTGCCTTTTCTAGCAGCATATTTTTCAGCTCTGATCTCCAGCATCTGCAGACCTCCATTTCTCCAATGAGAAATGCCCGAGCTCCCTCAACCTTAGTTCATTAGATAAGCCCTCCAGTTCAGGCAGCATCCTGATAAATTCCCTCTGCAATTTCTCTAAGTCTTTTCCATAATGAGGCGACCAGAACGGGACACAATATTCCAAGTATGTCCCACCAGGACTCGAGGAACTGACCATAACTTCGCAGTTATTAAACTCAACCCCCCGCTAATGAGAGCCAACACACCACAACCCTTCTTAACGACCCTATCAACATGTGCAGCAATTATGAGGGATCTGTGGACATGGACTCCATGATTCATCTGTTCATCTACACTGCCAAGAAACCTGCCTTGAACTCTGCATTTTGCATTCACATTCGACCTTACAAAGTGAATCACGTTTCACTTCTCCAGATTTAACTCCATCTGCCACTTCTCAGACCAGCTCTACATCCTGACAATGTCCCGTTGCAACCTACAACAGCCCTCCACACTATCCACAACTCCACCAAACTTCGTGTTATCGGCAAACTTACTATTCAAAACATCCACTTCCTCATCCAAGTCCTTTTTCAAAACTCAGGAACAGCAGAGGTCCCAGCACAGATCCCAAAATACTGATTGAATTCCCACTTCTATATTATTTTCTTGCCGTTGGTGTAACATTTATAAATTAATTGAATCAGTTAACTGCATTCTGAATTGCGTCTCACTCCAATAGGAGAGAGGTTATTGTTCCTAGGACCACAAGGACAGTAGCAGATTGGATACCATAAGGCACTGGGAGAACAGTGTGTCTCGTAACTCGCTGAGTGTGCTCTTCCTTTTCGTTCAGTTATGCTTGTTCTGATAGTCCTCAAATTCACTTTTCTGCATTTCCACTGTAAACTTTGATTCACCGACTGATTAAAAATATGCCTCTCAGCCTTGAAAATATGTAAAGATCGTTGTTAAGTAGATTTTTTACATCTTTTACAATTGTTTCCATCTCACTGATGTGAGACATTGTCGTCGTCAATGCTTGCTTATTTCTAGTACATATCGGGGAACCTACATTAAATGCCGCCCTGTCCTATCGCACCTCCTATATGCCCAAAATCAAAATAATAAATGAAAAGTCAGAGCCTGTAATTTCCTCCTCCTTCTCCCATATCAGTTTAATATACTGCTGATCCACATCTGGGGATTTTTCCACTCTTTACTCTGCCAAAACTTCCAATTCTTCCCCACACTGTCCATCAATCTGTCCAAGGGTCACACTCCCTGAATCCAGTAACTGCTTCTCCAAACCTCACCACGCTGCCATAGCCACCCCATTTATTAGCACCCCCTCTCCTTCCTCCAACCTTCCTCATCCACTCGGTCACCACACACCCCCCCCCCCCATCCTGGTGGCATTGTACCTACCCTAGACGTCTTCATTGCTGACTACCGTCATGAATTTGATTGCCTCAATTTCTCCACGCCAGCCATCCATTCCAATCTCCTTCCCTCGGAACGTGCAGCACTCCATTTGCTCTGGACTAAACTCCAATTGACCATCAAACCCGCTAACACAAGCGGACTTTTATATCGCAGAGGCTGAATGACAACTCACCAACACCACGTCTTACCTCCCTCTTGCCCACGATCGCGATGTAATGCATCAGGCCAAAATGTAACAGATTTTCCGTACTCTCATTGTCTCTGGTGATCTCCCCTCAACTGAGTCCAAACTCATAGTCCCCCAGCCCCACACTGCCCAGTTCTACCTGCTCCACATGATCCACAAGCCCAATTCTCCTGACTGGCACATCATCTCAGCATGGTCCTGCCCCACCAAACACATCTCGTCCTACCTTGACTCATTCTCTCCCCCTTGGGTCAGGCATTTCTCACCTACAACCGCAATGTCAACCATGCCCGCCACATTTTCAGGAACTTGCTGTTCCGCGGCGCCCAGTGCTTTATCTTCACTATGGGCGTTCAGTCCTTATAATCATCCATACACCACAAGGATGGCCTCTGAGCCCTCTGCTTTATCCTCTCCAATAAACGTATCAAGTCTCCCTACTCCAAAACCCTCCTCTGTCTCACCGAACTGGTCCTCATCCTCAATAACATTTTCTTTAACTGCCCCCGTGTCCTCCAAATGCAGGGCGTGTGAATGCACACGCGGATGGGCCTAGCAACACCTGCCTCTTTGTTGGCTATTTCGAACAGTCCCTCTTCAATACCGACTCAGACCCTGTGACGGAAATCTTCCGCCGTTACTTCAATGACTGAATCAGTGCAGCATCCAGCTCCCAGGCTGAACTGAATCAATTAATCGACTTCGCCCACAACGTCCACCGCCCTCAAGTTCAACTTTGTCCATCTCAGAAACCTCCCTCCCATTTCTTGACCTTACCACTTCCATCTCCAGCCACAGTCTCCTGCCGTCCATTTACAACAAGTGCACAGACTCTCGCAACTATCTGGACTACACCTCCTCCCAACCAATATCCTGTGAGAATTCCATCCCATTCTCCCAATTTATCCTCATGTTGCAGAATGGAGTGTTTTGGATCACTGGATAAATAGAGCTCTTTCTGGAGTAGATGAACCTCTACACACAGCATGGTTTTCACGTAAACTAAGGGGGCATCAATGTCCTTGGGGCGGGGTGGACATTTGTTAATTCTCCTCGGGGGTTTTAAACTAAATCAACAGGGCGTGGGAAATAAATTGCGGTCCGAGCAGACAGCGGTTGAGAGTAGTGATGTCAGAAATAATCATTCATGGTCGCAAGAGGGCACCGGTAAACAAGAAGTTGGTTTGAAATGTGTCTACTTCAACACCAGGAGCATTTGGAATAAGGTGGGTGAAATTGCAGCATGGGTTAGTACCTGGGATTTCGATGTACTGGACATTTCAGAGGCTTGAATAGAGCAGGATCAGGAATGGTTGTTGAATGTTCCAGAATTTAGGCGTTTCGTAAGAACAGAAAAATGGGAAAAGAGGGGTTGGTATGGCATTGTTTTTCAAGGACAGACTTGCGGTTGCAGAATGGGTGTTTGTGCACTCGTCTCCTGAGTTAGTATGGGCTGAGGTTAGCAACAGGAAAGGTGAGGTCACCCTGTTGCGAGTTTTCATTAGGTCTCCAAATAGTTCCAGAGATATAGAGGAAAGGATAACAAAAATGATTCTCGATTGGATTGTGAGTGACAGGGAAGTTGTTATGGGGGCTTTCACTTTCCAATTATTGACTGGGAATACTATAGTTGAAGTACTTTAGATGTGTCCGTTTTTGTCCAATGTGTGCAGGAGGGTTTTCTGACATAGTATGCAGACTGGCTAACCAAGGGCGAGGACGCATAAGATTTTGATATTGGGAAATGAACCCGGCTAAGTGTTAGATTTGGATGTAGGTGAGCACTTTGGTGATAGTGACCACAATTCAGTTATGTCTACTTTATTGATGGAAAGAGTTGCGCGTTTACTGCAAGGCAAGACTTATAGTTGGGGAAAGGCAATTACGATGTGATTAGACAAGACTTAGGATGGATCTGATGGGGAACAAAACAGCTGGGTATGGGCACAATTGAAATGTGCAGCATACTCATGGAACAGCTCCTGCAGATTCGTGATAATTACATACCTGTCAGGCAGGGAAAATGTGCTCGAGCAAGGGAGCCATGGTTTACTAAGAAGGTTGAACCTCTTGAAGAGGGCTTGTGTCAGCATATCATAGAACATTGAAGAGTACAGCACAAAACAAGCTCCTCATCCAACGATGTTGTGCCGACCTTTGATCCTCATGTATGCACCCTCAAACTTTTGAGTCCATATGCATGTCCAGCAGTCTCGTAAATGTCCCCAATGACCTTGCTTCCACAAGTGCTGCTGGGAACGCATTCCATGCTCTCACAACTCTCTGTGTAAAGAACCCGCCTCTGACATACCCTCCATACTTTCCTCCAACCAGCTTAAAACTATGACCCCTCGTGTTAGTCATTTCTGCCCTGAGAAATAGTCTCTGGCTATCGACTCCTATCTTTGCCTCTCATTATCTTGTATACCTCGATTAGTTCCCCTTTTCTCCTCCTTTTCTCCAATGAAAAAAGTCCAAGCTCAGTTAACCTCTCTTCAGAAGATAAGCACTCCAGTCCAGGCAGCATCCTGGCAAACCACCCCGATCCCTCTCCAAAGCATCCACATCTCTCCTATAATTGGGCAACCAGAACTGGACGCCGTTTTCCAAGAGCAGTCTAATCAAGATCTCACCACTTTTAAACGCATGTCAATGAAAGCCAAAACACCATATGCTTCCTTAATAACCCTATCCACTTGTGTGACCATTTTAAGGGATCTATATATCTGCACACCAAGATCCCGTTGTTCCTCCACTTTACCAGGAATCCTATCCTTAATCCTTTTCTCAGCTTTCAAATTCGACCTTCCAAAATGCATCACCTCGCATTTATCGCAGTTGAACTCCAACTGCCACCTCTCAGCCCATTTCTACATCCTATCAATGTCCCGCTGCAGCCTACAACTGCCGTCTATACTGTCAACGACACCTCCAAACTTTGTGTCTTCTGCAAACCTGCTGACCCATCCTTCAATCCCTTCATCCAAGTCATTAATTAAAATCACAAACAGTAGAGGCCCTAAAGCAGAGCCCTGTGGAACACCACTCACCACTTCCTTCCAGGCAGAATATTTTCCTTCTATTACCACTCGCTGCCTTCTGTTGGCCAGCCAATTCTGTATCCAAACAGCTAAGTACCCCTGTATCCCATTCCTCCTGATCTTCTAAATGAACCAACCATGGGGAACATTATCAAATAAGATGTGAAGCTCCATTCGGGCGCTTGAGAGTTATAAGCTATCCAGAAAAGACCTCAAGAGAAAACTAAGAAGAGCTAGAAGGGCAACTGAGAAGTGCACCTGGCCGAGTTCATTACCCAATACCAAATCCAATGTGTCCTCGCCCCTGGATAGCCTGTCTACATATTCTATCAGGATTTTATGCAATGAGAGCGAGTGGATTGCCGAGCCTTTGGCTTTGATTTTTATATCGTTATTGTCCAAAAGAATCGTGCCAGAAGACTTGAGGATAGCAAATATTGTTCCCTTATTCAAGAAGGGGATTAGAGGCAACCCTGGTAATTATAAACCAGTGAGTCTTACTTCAGTTGTGTGTAAAGTGTTGGAAACGGTCATCAGAGATAGAATGTATAATCATCTAGAATGGAATCATTTGATTACGGATAGGCAACAGAGTTTTGGGAAGCGTAGGTCATGCCTCACATAGCTTATTAAGTTAAATGAAAGGTGACCCAACAGGTGAATGAGGGTAAACTAGTAGTTGTACTGTATATGGATTGCAGTAAGGTGTTTAGTAAGATTTACCACGGTAGGCTATTGCACAAAGGATTGAGGGATATTTAGCAGTTTAGATCAGAAAATGGCTAGCTGAAAGAAGATCGAGGGTGGTGGTTGAGGGGAAATGTTCATCTTGGAGTTTGCTTAATAGTGAGTACCACAAGGATCTGTTCTGTGTCCACTGCAGTTTGTCAGATTTTATAAATGACCTGATTGAGGGCGTAGAAGGATGGGTTAGTAAATTTGTGGATGACACGAAGGTCGGTACAGTTTTGGATAGGGCCGAAGAGTGTTGTAGGTCTGAGAGGAACAAGGATAAGCTGCAGCGCTGGCCTGAGAGGAGGCAAATGGAGTTCAATGCAGAAAAGCGTGACGTGATTCATTTTGGAAAGAGTCACAGGGATGCAGAGTACTGGGCTAATGTTAAGATTTTTGGTAGATAAATGAGCAGAGAGATCTCGGTGTCCATGGACATAGATCCCTGAAAGTTGCCATCCAGATTGATAGAGTTGTTAAGAAGGCATGCTGTGTGTTAGCTTTTATTAATAGTGGGATTGAGTTTGGGAACCATGAGGTTATGCTGTAGATGTACAAATCACTGGTGCGGCTACATATGGAGTACTGCATACCGTTGCAGTCACCGAATTATGGGAAGGATGTGGACGCTTTGGAAAGAGTTCAGAGGATGTGGCCTGGAATGGGAAGTAGTTCTTACGAGGAAGGGCTGAGGGACGTGAGGCTCTTGCGATTAGAGAGAAGAAGGTTGAATGTTGACTCAACTGAGGCATATGAGATAATCAAAGGTTTCGATAGAGTGAACAGTGAGAGCCTTTCTCAATGGATGGTGATGGCTCGCATGAGGGGACACAGCTTTAAATTAAGCGGTGATAGATTAGGGCAGATGTCAGAGTTAGGTTATTTACTCAGTGGAGTAATGGCGTGGAAAACACTGTCTGCAGCAGTAGTAGACTCGGCAAATTTCAAGGCACTTATATGGTCATTGAATAGACATATTGATGAAAATGGAATAGCGTAGATTCGATGGACTTCGGATTGGTTTGACAGTTTGGGGCAACATCGAGGGCTGAAGGGCCTGTAATGCTTTGTAATGTTCTGTTTTATGTTCTGTGCTGTATATAGGTTAGAATTGAGTTTAGAGTTAACGAAAGGAATGCAGAAAATGTAATGGACTTGGTCAAGCAGTTAGGTATATCAGAAGAACAGATAAAAGCAGTAGAGTTAGAGAACTTAAATTGCAAATGAGGCCACTGGCCACTGGAAAAGAAGGGGAGAGAATGTTTTAACCGAGCAATGAGACAGAGAAGAAAGAAAAAAGAGAGACCGAAGAAAGAGAGAGAGATGAAAAGATAAAAAAGTCAAAGTGTTCTTCACATAGCAAAATGAAAGAGAGAGTGAATTGGAACTTCAGAGACTGCAAATTAGTCAAGAAAGTCAAGATGAATGATGGAGATGAAGGGAGAATGTAGGGTTGTATACACATCTATTAAAATATTGTCACGTTTTAATGAGAAATATGCTGACGCTTTCTTTATTGGATTTGAAAATTGCCTGGGCAGATGGAGGGGCAGAGAAATTGTGGGTAATGCTAACTCTGTTTAAACTGGTAGGCAGAGCGAGAGACCTATTTGCGGTGTTGATATATGAGGGGTCAAGAGATTACCCACAAATCAAACAGACATTTTGAGCGTCTATGGATTGGTACTGGAAACGTATGGTCGCAGCTCAGAAACATGGAAAAGCAATCATGTCAGACTTATGTTGGGGTTGAATGAATTACACATACCAAATTTGTTAGATAGGCGTGGGACCTAAAAACAGTCAAGACATGGTAGACTGGTTAGCACGGTTAGATCTCATAGATTTCAGGGAGAAACAGCCATTTGGATACAAAACTGGCTCAAAGGCAGAAGACAGAAAGTGGTGGTGGATGGTTGTTTTTCAAACTGGAAGCGTAGGACTACTGGAATGCCACAAGGATCGGTGCTGGGTCCTCTCCTTCTGGTCATTTACAAAAATGATTTGGATGCGAGCATGAGAGGTACAGTTAGTAAGTTTGCTTATGACACCAAAATTGTAGGTGCAGTGGACAGAGAAGAGGGTACCTCAGATTACAACAGGCTCTGGACCAGATGTGTCAATGGGCTGAGAAGTAGCAGATGGAGTTTAATTCAGATAAATTGGAGGTGCTGCATTTTGGGAAAGCAAATCTTAGCAAGAATTATACACTTAATGGTAAGGTCCTAGGGAGTGTTGCTGAACAAAGAGGCCTTGGAGTGAAGGTTCACAGCTCCTTGAATGTGGAGTCGCAGGTGGATAGGATAGTGAAGACGGGGTTTGGTATGCTTTCCTTTATTGGTCAGAGTATTGAGTACAGGAGTATGTAGTTGCGGCTGCACAGGACATTGGTTAGGCCACTGTTGTAATATTGAGTGTAATTCTGGTCTCCTTTCTATCAGAAAAATATTGTGAAACTTGAAATGGTTCAGAAAGGACTTACAAGGATGTTGCCACGGTTGGAGGATTTGCGATATAGGAAGAGGCTGAACTGGCTGGGGTTGTTTTCTCTGGAGTGTCGGAGGCTGAGGGGTGACCATATAGAGGTTTACAAAATTATGAGGGGCATGGATAGGGTAAATAGGCAAAGTCTTTTCCAAGGGGTGGGGGAGTCCAGAACTAGGGGGCGTAGGTTTAGGGTGAGATGTATGGAGCATCTTGTCACACAGAGGGCGGTTCGGGTATGGAGTGAGCTACTATAAGAAGTGGTGGTGGTTGGTACAATTGCAACATTTTAGAGGCATTTGGATGGGTATATGAATAGGAAGGATTTGGAGGGATATGGGCTGGATGCTGACCGGTGGATGTAGATTGGGTTGGGATATCTGGTCGGCATGGACGGGTTGAACCGAAGGGTCTCTTTCTATCTTGTACATCCCTATGACATATAGGTTCTAAGAGGGTTTATTCTGCTGGAGGACTTTTTAAAAAATCCACTTCCAGAGAAGCTAAGAATTTCTATGGATGGATAGAAGCTTCAAGAAGTGAGTAGAGCTGTAGTGATGGCAGATGAATATGCATTGGTACATACTGTGAAATGTTGTTTCTGACACAAATTTCATCCTCTGGGAAAAGGGAGTGCCGTCACACAAAGCAAAGAGAAGTGCACACTGGGAATAGTTTTCCACAGGTGGAAGAAGTAGCCCAAGGAAGTTAAAGGACTCTGATGTTTTCATTGTGGTAAGATGGAACACATAAAGTCAAAATGCTAGTCATGGAAGAATGGCATTGTGGGAACAATGTGGTAAATGATGCTTAGCCAATTGGGATTAGTGAAACTAGGAAATGAAACACCAAGAAAGGTCGAGGAGCTGCAAAAGATTGCACAGCCTAGGCAGGATCTGGGTACTACATTCGTGCCCAATCTCTATAAAGAATTCAACACTTTTCAGCCCCACAGAGTGAGAAATCAAATCCAGATTTCATGGATTTTGAAGTGCCTCAAAGTATGTTAAACAATGAGAAAGTCCTTGTAATAATGGGATTCAATGTCTGTCTCCAGAGGAATGAATTGAGTTGGAAGGTTTGTTTCAGCAGTACAAGGACATATGCAGGAATAAAATGGGTAAGACTAATACTATTGTGCAAGAGGTGGAAGTAGGGAATGCTATTCTGATGAAACAACACTCAATACGTTTAATCATTTCAAAACCACATAGATCAAGAAGGAAGTGGATACGACGCTCAATGATGCCTTCATCAAACTGAGGCAGAATGAGTGGAGTTGTCGATCGTGTTACTTCCAAATCTGACACGACTCAACGGTTTTGTGTGGATTATTAGAAAGTCAACACATTTGCTAAGTCGGATTCCTATCTAATACCACTCTTGAGGTGATTGGACAAGCCAGTTACATCACAAAATTAAACTTACTACGTGGTTACTGGCAAAAACCTTTGTCAGAGAGATTGAAAGAAGTTTCTGCAATTGTTACCCCAATGGGATATATCAATACAAAATGATGCCCTTTGCAATGAAGAATGCACTAGCTATATTCCAAAGACGCATGATCAGAGTTGTGATCGGAAGAAGAAATGGTGCTGTTTATCCTGATGACGTGATTTTCAGCCATTCATGGATTGATCAAAGCTATTTGAATGATGGATAAAATTAAATCTGCAAATGGTAAGTTAACCTCAAAGAATAAGAAGACATAAATAAACTCTAAAGGAGATTGGAAAAAGTATCCCATGTGAGACAGTCTTGAACATGTAGTCACAGATAGAGTGAGAGGAGGTAGAGTTAGAACTGAGAGGATGAGAAACTACTTCCTTCAGAGGATTGTGAATCTATGGAACTCACTGTCCCACAGCGTAGTGGAGGTAGAATCAATAAACAGATTCAAGAAACAAATAGGTGTGTTTCTGATGAAAATCGTGGTTAGGATGACGGTAACGAGGCTGGAAAATTGAGTTGAAACCAGGATAAGATTAGCCATGATCATGTTAAATAGTGCAATGAATCAAGGGGATGAATTTCCATTTTAACATTATTTTCTGTAGGACAAGAAAGGCAACATTTAGTGCGATTAAACATCCTGATTTTCAGCATTAATATAATTAAGACAGTACATAATGAACAGAGGGAGATGGCTAGCACATTTCGACAAGTTATTATCCAGCAAAATCACTCAGATAGATGGGTGACTGTCACGAAAGGTAAGAAGTTAGTTCAAAAGTCTCCAGTGGCTATTCCTCCGTTAAACTTATTCAGTTTTTGGAACAGATGAAGGGGATTGTCTCTCTGAGGAAAATAATAGAACCAGCAGCGATTGGACACTTGGAACAATTCTTACCTTCGGCAACTTTTGGTAAGGGGCTGTCCTCTCAGCGGCATTAACAGGAAATTCGGTGTCAGTGAGCATCAGTTGAAGATTAATTGTTGCTCTCCCGGTGCTAGGATTAAGAACGTTTCTAAAAGTTTCAAACTTATTGTTAAAGGTGAGATTGAGAGTTCAGGAATTATTGCACATATTGGTAGAAATGATGTGTTTAGGGAAAAAGATTAAAGTAGTACAGAGTGAATTTAATAGGTATCGAAGAAGATTAAAAATGCATCTTAAAATTAGTAATTCCTGGGTTTCTCAATGTAAAACTCAACAGGGAAGGAACAAAATATTCAAGGAGAAATAAAAAAGAATAACTGAAGATGTGGTGGGTTGTTGAGGACTTTAGATTTTTGGGAAATTGTAATCTGTTTTGGAATAGAAAGGACGGATTCACAAAGGATTGGTCTAATCTAACCTGGAGAACAATCAATATTTTATCAGGGAGATTTGCTCATTCTGTGTAGGGAGACTTTATATTGATAGAGAGGCAAGGAGGTAATCTAAGTCGCAGTGTAAATGGTAGTTGGGTTGGAGAAGTTTATGAATGTGAGGAGAGCACGCCAACTGAAAAAGAATGACGATAGAGTCAGAGTGTAGGATAATTCTGAAGCACTAAATGACATTTATTTCAATGTAAGGAGTTTTACAGGGAAGGCTGATGAACTTAGGCTATATTTAAGAACGTGGGCTTCTGACATCATAACTATTACAGAAATTTGGCTAAGAGATGTTCAAGACTGGCTATTCAATGTTTCAGGTGTTAGGTGGTCGAGAACGGATAGGAAAAAAAGACATTCGATGGGCAGGGGGAGCAGGAGGCGGACTGGTGCTTTTAATTTAGGAATAAATTATTGCTCTATCTGGGAAAGATTCTTTTCTGAAAAATCGTTCAGTTAAAATATATTGGTAGAAATGAATATGAAAGTAAATATCACTTTGAAGAGATTGTACTATATGCTCATTTGTGACAAATCGTCCAGGGAAAATATGTTTTTAAAATTATAAATAAGAAATGAAACAGCACGTTGATGGGATTGCACAATGTATTATCCAACAGTAAGACAGAAGTTGAGAAGCAAACATGTAGGAAGATCTTAGATATATGTTAGATTAATAATAGTGCTTAATGGGGTATTTAAATTATCCAAACGTTGACTGACACTACCATCGTGTTAACGGTTTGGATAATGAAGAATTTGTTAAATGAGTTGAAGAAAAATTTCTTCATCAATATGTGAATGATCTTAAGAGAGAAGGAGCAAATTAGATAGTATTTCATGGAATAGGCAGGCCAAGTGACTTCTGTAAAAGTAGGGGAATACTTTGGGTGTTGCATGCATAACTCCATAAATTCCTAAATAGTTATAGAAAATAATAAGCCTTCCATCAATATTATATTTTTAATTTGAGGACCATAACTTTTAATGGCAGTAGTCGAGGATGTTCCCAGTTTAATTGGAGTAGAGTGTTAGCAGGTGAATAGCACGTCTGGCAAGTCGGAAGTGGCCAAATGCGTGACGATGAGAGTTGAGAGCCATTATCTTCCTGTTAGAGTGAAGAGTAAGACTGATAAGATTAAGGAACAGTGGATGACTAACGTTATTGAGTTTCTACTCGAGACTAAAAGAGAGTCTTACGTTAGATATAGACAACTATTTGTATTGATTAAAGGATTCATTTGAATAGAGTGTGCGGCATTATTCAGAGAGAAATCAGGAAAGTAAAAGGGTGATATGAGATTTCATGGGATCGTTAAGGATATTCCAAAGGTGCTGTGCAACTACATTAAGAGCAGGAGGGTAATCACGGAGAGGATAAGCCTCTTAAAGATCATTTAAGGATCGTTGTGTTGAACCTAGGAGATGGGGAATAAAATCATCTCATTCCTGATGCATATACAGCAGCAAACACACACATACTGTATGCATCTCACATTTATCCAGATTGAACTGTATCTATTATTTGTCAGCTATTGACACGTTTGATCAAGATCGTTTTGTAATCTTCGAAAACCTTCTTTGATGTCCCCTGTGCCATCAACTTTGGTGTTTTCTGTAAACCTAGTAACCATGCCTTCTCTATTCTCATCCAAATCATTTACGTAAATAACAAACAATTAAAACCCAGAACTAATCTCTGTAGAACACTTCTGGTCACAAGCCACAAGTCCAAAAAACAAACGTCCACCATAACTTTGCCTCCTGCCATTTCATCAATCGAAAGTGCTGGAGGGAAAGTCAACAGTTCTGGCATTATCAGAACATATTCAGTCCAATACAACTTGTTCAGAACAGGTTTATATCAATCTAGTTATGTTAACTCTGTTTCTCCGTCCATATCCTGACTCATCTGTTGCATTTCTCCACCATTTTGTTTGTATTTCAGTTTTTCACCATCTCTAATATTTCGTTTTTCTTGTTTGGTCTAGCTGCTGAACCCGGTTATATTTGGGCATTATGCATCATTCCTGTTCCCATTACTTGTGCCAGTGACACATGTATTACACTCGAGTCTGTTGTTTCTTTGAGTTCTGATCATAAATGCATGAATTGCAGCAAATTGATATTGATTTTAAAGACATTTTAGAGACAGCTGCACGGTATGAAAATAATGGCAACATATTATTAATTATGACATTGTCTGTGCCCTTTATGAATAAGTTTGTATATCTGGCTCTGAAAGTTTTCAATACGTTTCTCCGAATAATTACAGCAAGGATGGTGGTCACGCCGCCCATGATCTGTCCACCAACTCAGAATGAGCTATATCCTCACTCTTACTCTGTTGTAACTCCCTGTAACCCCACAAATTGTGTTATGTGTATCTGTTTTATTAATTCTGAGTAACCTGACCAAATATAAACAATCATATCAACCTGTATAACCAGTGATTAAACAGTCTATATATAAAATGTAATTCCGTATACCATGTTTAAAATTGTCCTATTCTATTCACATTGTCGTTCAACATTCCATGTATCAAAGGTCATCTGTTGCCTAGCTCTTCATTGTATTTCCTTCTATTTGTCAGAAACAGTGAAGGCTGAATACACGTGTCTGGGAGGTATTAATGTACTCGCCAAAGGTCTCTTCAGTTACTGGCCCCAGTCATTTCTGTCTCATAGGCAATATTGTATTCATTTCGTCCCTTACTCATTAATTCATGACTTTTATTGAACAAGGTTATTGGACATTCTTATGAATAAGGATCCACCCGTTAAAATATTTTGAAGCAGGTAGCCCAGACTGTAACTTTGCTAATTTTTTGGGTTAAGTGTATATTGGGCATTCCTGAGGTGAATTAACTGGTCAGACTGCCGAGTTTAAACAGACCACATTTATTTACGAAATTACTGAAGGAACCACAAAGAACCGAAAATTGAATACCCGAATAAAAAAATCCTCTCCACGTGTGACAGGTTATCCCGACTTAATGATTGTGTCATAAATTACTTGCAACGATCCCAGTAAACAAACCTTTTTAGCAAAAGACTAAAAATGCTACAAACAGGTTTACAGGATATGAAGTCAGAGGGCAAAAGGAGGGGGAGAGTGCCCAGTTTCAACAGTGAGCCTGATTCAACTCACTCCCGAGCTGAATTGACCTGCGCAGCTACAGAGTTGGCCACGCCCCCTTGGTGACACCAGTTTATTTTTAACATACTTGAAAGCCCTTTTACTGAGGCATTAACTATTAGGTATAACCAAAAGCACCCAAAGAGCTTTTCAAATTTGAGACATGTTGGGACTTTGGGTCATTCAGAACCGCTCCGAAAAAAATATCAAGGGCAACATAACCTTGTAAAGAGACCAACTTTGTGACAACTCCTCCCAAATAAAACTGAACCATTAATATCCAACTGTGTCTTCTGGTTTCAAATGCCCCCCAAAATAATGGTTAATACATTCACTTACTTTAAATATGCAAACGTGCATAACTACATCCAGATTCAATGTGTGATATTGCCATCATCGAATGCCTCCATCTGTCATTCAAATCTCGACAATACATTGACAATTACGTTTGCAAGGCCTGCCACATGCATGGCTTTGTCAACAAGTGGCAGTTAAACAGACTGACATTTTTATACTTACATTACTCCAACAACTTTAATGCGTTATAATCAGTGCATACGATTGTCTCAGATAAGTTGCTGGTAACATAAACACTGAAATATTTTAGTGCCAACATAAAGCTCAAGGTCTCTTTCTCAACTGTCGAATATTTCCACTGATGAATGTTCAATCTACTCAATAGCTCTTTCTATTTCCTCGTCGTGTCCCGGCA